>NW_016808004.1:3351604-3379060 GCF_001698545.2 Rhinopithecus bieti | reverse complement strand
CCGCCCGCCTCGTCCTCCCAAAGTGCTGGGATTACAGGCGTGAGCCACTTTTCTAAGTTTTTTAGTAGAGACGGGGGTTTCACCATGTTAGCCAGGATGGTCTCGATCTCCTGACCTCGTGATCCACCCGCCTCGTCCTCCCAAAGTGCTGGGATCACAGGCGTGAGCCACCGCGTCTGGTCCACAACTGATTTTTCCTATTGGAGGTTCAGGGAAAAGGGAAACGAAGAGAGAGGCAATCTCTAAGTGGGGATGTACTTTTGGAACCTTAAGTAGTAGTTTTTAGTTTGTTAATGTGCTTTTAGGAAAACCTATTTCTGACGACCTTAAGAGTTGATGGTTTTCAAGCCAGATGTGCATATTTTTAACTGAATCAATTTGGACTTTAAGACTCAGGAGACCAAAAGGGCTTAGGAAACTCTTGCAACTTGATCTTGGAACACCGCTGTCCAACCCAGCAATACCTAGGCTTTACTGTGGCAGAAGAAAAGCCTTCAGTGTTTTATAGAATTTTGACCTCAGATCCCCATGGCCTGGACTTGACTCTAAGCTAAAACCTAACACTGCCCACTGCTAATTCTGCTAATTCATCCTCACTATGTCCGCTGCTCCCTCGGCCTTCACTCTGCTGACCTGACAGCAGGGCTAGACTCAATGAACACACCTCTAATTCAGAACACACTGCAGAGCTAGACACTCCCGGGTAAGGCAGTGAACTACGAGAAACATCGGGGTGTGGGCTGGTCTGCCTGGCTCACTCGCAGCTGCCCACAGTGAAGGACTCGCTTGACCCTGGATGGCACTGTCTGAATCAAGCTGCTCTTTTCGGAGCTGTGACCGAAGCGTTCCCTCTTCCTGAAGGAAATGTTGCACGCGGCTGTGAGTGCCCTGGATTCAGGTTGGCTGCTAAGCCTCCGATCACACACAACAGTCCTGAGACAGTAGCAAGTGGCCCCAGTTCCCGAACTTTCCACAAAGGACACCTCTGGGTGTCGTGCATACTGGAGAGGTGAATGAACCGGTATCACAGACACGCAAAACTGCTTGAAAATGATGCCTCGGGCAGAGCCTCTGAAACTGAGGACTAAACTGAGTGATTCTGTTTACACTGAGAACCCTAGGACAGGAGGCCCACAGTGGGAGGTCACGCTGGGGGCCCTGCTAACCCGACTGCCTGACCGGTGTTAAGTCCTGCTTGGGGTGTCCCAACCACTGCAAACAATGGGCTTCCCAGGGGACTGACCCCTGTCCGCTTGGGGGTGCACTTACTTTGTACTTACCCTGGCACTCAGGGCACTGCCTTGCCCCTGGAGGGCACTCAGGTCGAAGC
This sequence comes from Rhinopithecus bieti, assembly GCF_001698545.2. NCBI lineage: Eukaryota > Metazoa > Chordata > Mammalia > Primates > Cercopithecidae > Rhinopithecus > Rhinopithecus bieti. The sequence goes on along the minus strand of NW_016808004.1, from coordinate 3,377,730 downwards.
TTGACTCACTGGCCAGAGCTGTGCTGTGCAGGACCTGGTGCCTCTCTCCAGTAAAAAATAGCAATGGGGGCGGGAAGAGAGTCATACAGAAACTTCATAAGCCACCTGGCTTTCTAAGACCTTTGTGGTCCAAACATACGAACAAAAGCTCAGCACCACTAATCATCAGAGAAATGCAAATAAAAAGCACAATAAGATACCATCTCACACCAGTCAGAAGGGCCGTTATTAAAAAGTTAAAAAATAACAGATGTTGGCAAGGCTGTTAAAGGGAATACTTGTATGTAGTTGGTGGGAATGTAAATTAGTACAACCTCTATGAAAAACAGTGTGGACTAGGTCAGGAGATCGAGACCATCCTGGCTAACATGGTGAAACCCGTCTCTACTAAAGAATACAAAAAACTAGCCGGGCGACGAGGCGGGCGCCTGTAGTCCCAGCTACTCGGGAGGCGGAGGCAGGAGAATGGCGTAAACCTGGGAGGCGGAGCTTGCAGTGAGCTGAGATCCGGCCACCGCACTCCAGCCTGGGCGACAGAGCCAGACTCCGTCTCAAAAAAAAAAAAAAAAAAAAAAAAAAAAAAAAAACAGTGTGGAGATTTCTCAAAGAACTAAAAACAGTCCAGCAGTCCCACTACTGGGCGTCTACCCAAAGGAAAAGAAATCATTCCACCAAGAAACACATCATTTGTGTGTTCACTGCAGCAGTTTCACAGTAGCAAAGGTATGGAGTCAACCTAGGTGACCACAGACAGCAGACTGAAGCAAATGTGGTCCAGGTACACCATGGAATACGACACAGCCACAAAAAAAGAATGAAATCACGACCTTTGCAGCAACATGGATGCAGCTGGAGGCCATTATCCTCAGCAAACTGATGCAGAAACAGAAAACCAAATATGGCATGTTCGTTCTTGTAAGTGGGAAGTCAAACTTGGGTACACATGGACATAAAACTGGAAACAACAGACGCTGGGGATTCCAAATGGAGGGACAAGGGGGAAAGGGCTGACAAACTTCCTCATGGCTACGATGTCCACTATCTGGGTGACAAGCTCAATGGAAGCCCAAACCTCAGCATCATACAATATTCCCTTGTAACCTGCACATGTGCCCCATGAATCTGAAATAAAAATGGAAATTAAGAAAGTAATAATTCTGGCCGGGCGCGGTGGCTCACGCCTGTAATCCCAGCACTTTGGGAGGCCGAGGCGGGCGATCACGAGGTCAGCAGATCGAGACCATCCTGGCTAACACAGTGAAACCCCGTCTCTACTAAAAATACAAAAAATTAGCTGGGCGTGGTGGCGGGCGCCTGTAGTCCCGCTACTCGGGAGGCTGAGGCAGGAGAATGGCATGAACCCGGGAGGTGGAGCTTGCAGTGAGCTGAGATCCGGCCACTGCACTCCAGCCTGGGCGACAGAGTGAGACTCCGTCTCAAGAAAAAAAAAAGAAAGAAAGTCCTGCCTGCAAAGTTGGCCCCGATAGAGGAGTTGCTTACTGTGCTGAAACTGTTTATGCAACAATGTGTTGACCCTAAAGATCTGCTTTCCTCCTGGGTGTCTGAAATCTTGGCACAGCCAGGCACAGGGTACCTCTGTGACCAGCTGCCGATTTTAAAACACCGTGGTTGAGGGCATGGTGGTTCACACCTATAATCCCAGCACTCTGGAAGGCTGAGGCGGGCAGACCACCTGAGGTCAGGAGTTCGAGACCAGCCTGGCCAACATGGCAAAACCCTGTATCTACTAGAAATACATAAAAATGGCCAGGCGCGGTGGCTCCCGCCTGTAATCCCAGCACTTTGGGAGGCTGAGGTAGGCGAATCACAAGGTCAGGAGTTCGAGACCAGCCTGGCCAATATGGTGAAACCTCATCTCTACTAAAAACACAAAAATTAGCCGGGCATGGTGGCAGGCGCCTATAATCCCAGCTACTCGGGAGGCTGAGGCAGGAGAATTGCTTGAACCCAGGAGGCAGAGGATGCAGTGAGCCAAGTTCCTGCCATTGCACTCCAGCCTGGGCGAAAAGGGCAAAACTCCCTCTAAAAAAAAAAGAGAGAGAGACAGAGAGAGGAAAGAGAGAGAAAGGAAAGAAAGAAAAGAAAAGGAAGAAAAATTAGGCAGGCCTGGTGGCAGGTGCCTGTAGCCCCAGCTACCTGAGAGGCTGAGGGAGGAGAATCTCTTGAACCCAGGAGGCAGAGATTGCAGTGAGCTGAGACAGCACCACTGCACTACAGCCTGGGCAATAGAGTGAGACCCTGTCTCAAAACAAAACAAAACAAAAACAAAGTAAAGGAACACAGCCCTGAGGCAGCCTCTGTGTTTGGGGAAATCTCATCAGTGCCAGGGCCGGCATTACAGACGATGAACACTTGAATATGTGGAGCCGGGACAAATTGTCATCTAAACAAGAAAAATCTTGGCCGGGTGCGGTGGCTCAAGCCTGTAATCCCAGCACTTTGGGAGGCCGAGACGGGTGGATCACGAGGTCAGGAGATCGAGACCATCCTGGCTAACACGGTGAAACCCCGTCTCTACTAAAAAATACAAAAAACTAGCCAGGCGAGGTGGCGGGCGCCTGTAGTCCCAGCTACTCGGGAGGCTGAGGCAGGAGAATGGTCTGAACCTGGGAGGCGGAGCTTGCAGTGAGCTGAGATCCGGCCACTGCACTCCAGCCTGGGCGACAGAGCGAGACTCCGTCTCAAAAAAAAAAAAAGAAAGAAAAATCTCTTGTATTCTACCTATTTCAGGAACACAAAAAATGTATTATAGAATTAAGGAAAGAGTGCTGCAGTATTGGAAGCAGAACAGAATCATCCACTGTCAAAAATTCTCTACCATGTCAAGGAGAATAACTGACATTTTCGTAAATTTTTGTAATTTATCTGCAACATGTTTCATGGCAATGTATTCATTTTTCTGCACCTATGGTGAAAAGGAGACTTTCTCTATTTCTCTGAGATTCTTCTCCCCAGTAACATTTTGAAGTCTAGGCCCTGGAATCCTATTTGTTGTCATTCAAAAGAAAAGAACAAGGCTGGTTGAGGGGGGAGAATCACCTGAGCTCAGGAGTTCGAGACCAGCCTGGGCAACAAAGTGAGCCCCCATCCCTAAAAACAAAAAAATACAAAAACTTAGGCAGGCATGGTGGTACACACCTGGAGTCCCTGTGTTCAGGAGGCTGACGCAGGAAGACTGCTTGAGCCCAGGAGGTGGAGGCTGCAGTGACCTGTGATCGCAACACTGCACTCCAGCATGGGCAACAGAGCTCTCAAAAAAAAAAATAGTAATAAAAGAAAAAAGAAAGTAACAGATCTGAGAAACTTACTACACACACTTCAGGGAATGTTTAACAAATGGAATGTAAGACGAACATTTTAATTTTTTTCCTGAAACTCACCCGTTGGAATTATTATTATTTTTTGAGACGGAGTCTTGCTCTGCCGCCCAGGCTGCAGTGCAATGGAGCGTTTCTGGCTCACTGCAAGCTCTGCCTCCAGAATGGGTTCACGCCATTCTCCTGCCCTAGCCTCCCGAGTAGCTGGGACTACAGGCGCCCGCCACCACGCCCAGTTTATTTTTGTATATCTAGTAGAGATGGGGTTTCTCCATGTTGGCCAGGCTGGTCCCCAACTCCTCATCTCAACTAATCTGCTCACCTCGGCCTCCCAAAGTGCTGGGATTACAGGCGTGAGTCACCGCGCCCGGCCTGGAAATATTTTATCTTCCAACTTCTATTAATTAAATGTACGTTTCACTTACTAAAACTGAGACTCGAAAAGTGAAAATCTTTTCACAGCGACAAACCCAGGGAGGGGTCAAGTCTGGCCAGGCTACCACGAGGGACGCCCTTCCACCCCCAATTCAGGTGTTCCCTCAGCAAGGAATCCCATTACTCAAAACTGACCTGAGAAACTTCCTGAAATCCACAGTTTCCAGGGAACCGTGAAAGAATATATTTCCGTGGTTTTAGCCCCCTCATCTGCAGTCAGTTGCTACAGCAGTCCCAGGACACTAATGCACCAGCCTCCCGGGCGTCCCCGCTGTGGGTCTGCGTGCGTTTGCTTTTGGGGTCCTCGCTCTCCCTTGTTTCTCTAGTCTCTTCAGTTACTCTTAATTCCTTGTGTATGAGAACCCAGGGACCAGGAACCCTTGTTTTTTTCCCCCTTACCTACCCCAGGCATCTTGGGGTCAGAGGAGACAAGAAGTCCCCAAGAAGGAAAACCGGAACTCAGGGGAGGAAACCTAGCGCGCCCCAGGCCCCAGGGGCTGCCTTTGCAGGTTGGGGCTCCAGAGACGCCCCCAGCCCGCCCCCGGCGGCTCCGCTGAGGTCCCCACCGCTCCTGGGCTGTCCCGGGAGGAGCCCGGGGTCCCCCAGAGAACGCAGCTGGGGGTGCGGGGTCTCCCAGGAGCTGAGCCGCGGGAGCGCGGGCGGAGGCGGCACCGACCAGGGACCCGCACCCCAGGAGGCCCCGCGGAGTAGGAGGCCCCGCCGCGTAGGCCCCAGGGCGGGTCCCGGGGAAGCTAAGGACCGCACCGCGGGGTCTCGGGCGACTCTGCCTCCCGCGACCCGGGCGTCCCAAAGCCGCAGCCAAAAGCTCAGAGGCGCCGCGGCCCCGGGCGGGGCGTGGGGGTCGGGAGCGCAGGAACGCGGGAGCCCCGGGACGACGGGGAGGGTGTCGGGCTCCGGGCGCCGCTCCCCGCTCTCCGCTCTGCAGCCTCGGGGCCAGAGGCGGGCAGGAACCCGGAGCTTGGAGCGCTCTAGCCGCGGCCTCAGCGCGGTAGGCGGGGCCAGGCGGGACCCCCGGGGCCCAGGCGCTTGTCCTGCGCCGCCCTCGCCGGGGACGCCCCGCACGTCCCTCAGCTCCCCCTAGCCGCGGTCTCGGGCGGTCGCCGCTTCCTGCTGCTCCGCACCGGGATAGTCTCCCGCGCCGCACTCACCATGTCCCGGGGCGATTTCTCCGCTACCGGCGCAGGTGAGCAAGACAGGAACAGGGACTCCTGGGACCGCTAGGAGCAGGCGGGACACTGAAGGCTAGGAGGCCGGAGACGTCCCGTCCCAGGGGACTGATTGGACAGAGCTTGGGGAGCCGCGCCTCTGATTGGACAGTGCTGCCAACGTCAGCGACTCTGATTGGAGAACTCCCCGGTCCGTCCCCTGGCGCTGTAATTGGGAAGGTCCCGGATTCCGATTGGGCGTCCCTGATTGGGTAGTTGTCTCGGCCCCGCCCCTGCTCGTCCTGATTGGCTAGTTCCCTAGGACCCACCCCTGCCGCCTGAGTGACGGGAGCGACGCTAACACGCGTGGCTGTCCCGCCCGGCGGGGACACTGGCTTCTGGGCGAACTGATTCCAGCCCGAGGCGGACCCGCCCTCTCCCCGCAGCTCGGACGCCCCGCCCGCGTCCTCCCCTGGGACGGGCGTGGGAACTCCAGACTCAGTTTCCCCACGGAACGGCCCCTTGTCCGGCCAGGATGTGGAGACGAGCGGCCGGCCTGGGCCTCGCAGGGCGAGCGGGGGCTTGACGCGGGGTCCGTAGGGCTAAGGCCTACGTGGGGGCGGGGTCCGCATCCGTGACGTCATTGCGCTGTCCCGCGTGGGCGCGGCCGCCGTGGAGGCCCCTCCGGGGGGACTGGGGACCCGGAGACCCGGCCTGGGGGAGGCCGAATCCGAAGCCTGGTGGGGGCAGGAACTTTGCTCAAATCAACCAGAAGATGTTCATTAAAACCCTCAAGTGTGGCCGGGCGCAGTCGCTCACGCCTGTAATCCCAGCAGTTTGGGAGACCGAGGTGGGCGGATCATCTGAACTCAGGAGTTCGAGGCCATCGTGGCCAACATGGTGAAACCCGGTCTCTACTGAAAATACAAAAATCAGCCCGGCGTGGTGCCAGAAGCCTGTAATCCCAGCTACTGGGGAAGCTGGGGCAGGAGGATTGCTTGAACCCGAGAGGCAGAAGTTGCAGTGAGCCGAGATCGCCCCACTGCACTCTAGACTGGGCGACAGAGTGAGACTCTGTATTTAAAAACAAACAAACAAAAAATTCTCAAGTTCATATTTTAAACTGTAAGGAAAATTTTTTCAGATCATTTAAGTGCATCCCCAAACAATTTGGAAGATTAAAAGGCTGGCCGGGCGCGGTGGCTCACACCTGTAATCCCAGCACTTTGGAAGGCAGAGGCAGGCGGATCACCTGAGGTCAGGAGTTCGAGACCAGCCTGGCCAACATGGCAAAACCCCGTCTCTCCGAAAAATACAAAAATTAGCCGGGCGTGGTGGCAGCGCACCTGTAACCCCAGCTAGGGAGGCTGAGGCAAGAAAGTCGCTTGAACCTGGGGAGGCCGAGGTTGCAGTGAGAGGAGATCATGCCACTGCACTCCAGCCTGGGAGACACAGCAAGACTCTGTCTCAAAAAAAAAAAAAAAGTCTATGATATTGCACAATAGGAATGTATCTAACACCACTGAACTTTAGACTTAAAAATGAAGATTGTGCCGGGCGCAGTGGCTCAAGCCTGTAATCCCAGCACTTTGGGAGGCCGAGAGAGGTGGATCACGAGGTCAGGAGATCGAGACCATCCTGGCTAACACCGTGAAACCCCGTCTCTACTAAAAAATACAAAAAACTAGCCGGGTGAGGTGGCGGGCGCCTGTAGTCCCAGCTACTTGGGAGGCTGAGGCAGGAGAATGGCGTAAACCCGGGAGGCGGAGCTTGCAGTGAGCTGAGATCTGGCCACTGCACTCCAGCCCGGGCGATAGAGCGAGACTCCGTCTCAAAAAAAAAAAAATGAAGATTGTAAATTTTTGTTATTTGTATTTTACAATTTTTTAAATGTTATATTTAAAACAGAAAAGACTATTTCTAAGGATATTGAATCCTTATTTTAACTGATATAAAAAAACACGCAAAAGTTTAAATGAATTTGATTGAGCTTAGGAGGGAAGTGACTTTTAAAATTTTGGTTTTTTGAGACAGAGTCTTGCTCTGCCACCCAGGCTGGAGTGCAATGGCAGGATCCCAGCTCACTGCAAACTCCACCTCCAAGGTTCAAGTGATTCTTATGCCTCAGCCTCCCGAGTAGGTGGGACTACAGGCCCGCCCTGCCACACCCGGCTAATTTCTGTTTTCTTTTTTTTGAGATGCAGTTTCGCTCTTGTTGCCCAGGCTGGAGTGCAGTGGCGCAATCTCGGCTCACCGCAACCTCTGCCTCCCGGGTTCAAGCGATTCTTCTGCCTCAGCCTCCCGAGTAGCTGGGATTACAGGCATGTACCATCACGCCCAGCTAATTTTGTATTTTTAGTAGAGGCAGGGTTGCTCCATGTTGGTCAGGCTGGTCTCAAACCCCCGACCTCATGTGATCCGCCTGCCTCGGACTTGCAAAGTGCTTGGATTACAGATGTGAGCTACCGTGCCCAGCCTTAAATTTTTTTTTAAAAAAGGAAAAAAAAAATTGTGATAGTTCTGAAAACACTGAATACACTTAATAGACGGAGGCTGAAAATCAAAGTTAATCGCTGCTCATTTCAGGAAACTCCATAGCTTAAGTGGTTGTTCAAATTCTGATACTGACATTTCATTTAGAAACAATTTTTAAAATTTATTTTGTCTTTCCTAGAAAGGTTTTACACACTTTTATAAAAATTAATGTTGAGGATTGACACAGGAAAGCAGCTTGCAGTTAAAAATAGTGTGCCCAAGCACAGTGGCTCTAATCCCAGCACTTTGGGAGGCTGAGGCAGGTGGATCACCTGAGGTCAGGAGTTCCAGACCCTTCGAGACCATCCTGGCCAACATGGTAAAACCCCGTCTCTAACAAAAATACAAAAAAAAAATTAGCTGGGCATGGTGGCGCATGCCTGTAATCCCAGCTACTTGGGAGGCTGAGGCAGGAGAATTGCTTGAACCCAGGAGGTTGCAGTGAGCTGAGATCGCACCATTGCACTCCAGCCTGGGCAACATAGTGAGACTCCATCTCATGCTGGAGGGAGACAGCAAGACTGAAACAGTGTAGTCAGGAGGCTTCTAAATCAACTCCAGAATATGCTGAGCCAGGTGTGGTGGCTCACGCCTGTAATCCCAGCACTTTGGGAGGCCGAGGCGGGCGGATCACGAGGTCAGGAGATCAAGACCATCCTGGCTAACACGGTGAAACCCTGTCTCTACTAAAAATATTTTTAAAATTAGCCAGGCGTGGTGGCAGGTGTCTGTAGTCCCAGCTACTCAGGAGGCTGAGGCAGGAGAATGGCGTGAACCCGGGAGGCGGAGCTTGCAGTGAGCTGAGACTGCGCCACTGCACTCCAGCCTGGGCGACAGAGCGAGATTCCGTCTCAAAAAAAAAAAAAGAATATGCTGAAAGCTACAGATGCTTTCCCCAAAATACACATCAATGCACCAGCACACGCTTTGCATCCAGTTCGAAGTTGTTCAGAGCCCCTAAAGAAACTGACTCATCAACCCAACAGGGTCTAGACTAACCGTGGATCAAGGATCTCTAAGGAAAAGCATCGTGTTCCACTTGGGTGAAAGGAGATCTGACGGGCAACCTCCCTAATTAGCTCAAGGAAAAAGGGAAGATTCACAGGAAAGTTAGATGACTCCAAAGAGGAAATTTGTACATTTGTTTTGAGACAGGGTCTTGCTCTGTCCGTCAGGCTGCAGTGCAGTGGTGCACTCACAGCTCACTGCAGCCTTGGCCTCCTGGGCTCAAGCAGTCCTTCCACCTCAGCCCCCAGAGTAGCTGGGATCACAGGCATGAGCCACCATGCCTGGCTAATGTTTGTATTTTTTACAGAGACAGGGTCTGTGTTGCCCGAGCTGGTTTTGAACACCTGGGCTCAAGTGATCCTCCCACCTCAGGCTCCCAAAATACTGGGATTACAGCTGTGAGCCACTACACCCAGCTTTCCAAGAGAAAATGTGGAAAACAGTTCCCCTGCTTGGTGGCCTGGCAAATGAGGAGCTGGCTTTGTACAGGGTGCTCAAGGTCAAATCTAGAGGCCACTACTTTTTTTTTTCTCTTTGCGATAAAGTCTCATGTCACCCAAGCTAGAGTGCAATGGCGCCATCTCGGCTCACTGCAACCTCCACCTCCTGGGTTTAAGCGATTCTCATGCCACAGCCTCCTGAATAACTGGGCCTAGAGGCATGCACCACCACGCCCAGCTAAATTTTTTTTTTTTTTTTTTTTTTAAAGAGTTTTGCTCTTGTTGCCCAGAGCTGCAGTGCAATGGTGCTATCTCGGCTCACAGCAACCTCCGCCTCCCGGGTTCAAGCGATTCTCCTGCCTCAGCCTCCCAAGTAGCTGGGATTACAGGCATGGGCCACCAGGCCCGGCTAATTTTGTATTTTTAGTAGAGACGGGGTTTCTCCATGTTGGTCAGGCTGGTCTCAAACTCCCGACCTCAGGTGATCCGTCCATCTTAGCCTCCCTAATTTTTGTATCTTTTGGTAGAGATGGGTTTTCACCATGTTGGCCAGGCTGGTCTCCAACTCTTGACCTCAAGTGATCCACCCGTCTCAGCCTCCCAAAGTGCTGGGATTACAGGCGTGAGCCATCCTGCCCAGCCAATTCCACTACTTTCTAATTGTGTGACCTTGAGCAAATTTTGTCTTCTGTAAAATGGAATGTGAATAGTGATTATCTCATGGGGTCATGAGGGCTAAATGAAGAACCACATGGAAGTATTTGGCTGGTGCTTGGTATACAGTAAGCATCCAATACATGTTCATGATGATAATGCACATCAGCACTCTTGGTCTTGATTTTGCTAGGGATAAGTCACAAGTGGGACTTTTCCCAGGCCACCAAAGGTCATTCCGCCCTCTATGTCCCAAAGTCTACTATACTGTCCCTACTACGTAGGTATCCACAGTCTACCCTGACTCATCAATGAGGTTCCATATCCTTAACAATTTTGGGTGCTATTTGGTTTTTATTCATTATCAAAATGATTATAGCAATACAAAATGAAATGGCAAAAGACAAAATCAGTAGAAGGGAGTGGTGGCTCACGCCTGTAATCCCAGCACTTTGGGAGGCTGAGGCAGGCAGATCACCTGAGGTCGGGAGTTCCAGACCAGCTTGACCAACATGGAGAAACCCCATCTCTACTAAAATACAAAAATTTAGCCGCATGTGGTGATGCACGTCTGTAATCCCAGCTACTTGGGAGGCTGAGGCAGGAGAATTGCTTGAACCCGGGAGGCAGAGGTTGTGGTGAGCTGAGATCATGCCATTGTACTCCAGCCTGGGCAACAAGAGTGAAACTCTGTCTCAAAAAAAAAAAAAAAAAAGATGCAAAATCACACATAATCAGAACACCCCAATAATCGTGTAAATGATTCTTCACATCTCTGTCCAGCCTTTGTCCTTTTGTGTATGGATCAAATTATTAGCACTATTTTGAATCCCTTGTATCTTTTAAACTTCACATCCAAAGCACTTTCTGTCAGCATATACTCTGCATCGGCACAGTAGTGCACAAGACAGATGGATCTAGCTAAGTGACCACTGTAAACACTGAATCAGAATGCTGAAATAAACACAAGCACTGTGGCTCACACCTGTAATCCCAGCACTTTGGGAGGCCAAGGTGGGTGCACTTCTTGAGCTCAGGAGTTCGAGATCAGCCGGGGCCACCTGGTGAAAGCCCACTGCTACACAAAATACAAAAAAAAATTTAGCTGGGTGTGGTAGTGGTGCGCATCTGTAGTCCCAGCTACTTGAGAGGCTGAAGTGGGAGGATTGCTTGAGTCCAGGAGATGAAGGCTGGCTGCAGGGTGCTATGATCACACCACAGCACTTCAGCCTCAGCAACAGAGTGAAAACCCGTCTCAGATAAACCGAGAAAAGAATATGGAAATAAAATCAATGGACAATGAAATAAAAAGGAAAGACACAGAAGTACTTAAGAAACAGACTAGCTTGGCCGGGCGCGGCGGCTCACGCCTGTACTCCCAGCACTTTGGGAGGCCGAGCTGGGCGGATCACCTGAGGTCGGGAGTTCAAGACCAGCCTGGTGAACATGGAGAAACCCCATCACTACTAAAAGTACAAAATTAGCCGGGCGTGGTGGCGCATGCCTGTAATCACAGCTACTTGGGAGGCTGAGGCAGGAGAATTGCTTCAACCCGGGAGGCAGAGGCTGTGGTGAGCCGAGATTGTGCCATTGCACTCCAGCCTGGGCAACAAGAGTGAAACTCCGTCTCAATAAAAAAAAGAAACAGAATACCTTTTGTTTAAGCAACTAAACATGTAATGGGTCTTGGCAAGATCCCATCCACAATAGCACTCCCATCCACCAATCTTTTCCGAAAGTCTGGAGCTCACTGGCATATTGCAATGGCAACTCCTCCTATTAAAAGGCCCCGTCAGGCTGGGTACAGTGGCTCATGCTTCTAATCCCAGCACTTTGGGAGGCCAAGACAGGAGGAGTGCTTGACCCCGGGAATTAAAGACCAGTCTTGGTAATGTAGCAGGGCTCCAATTCCATAATAAATTTAAAAATTTGCTGGGCATGGTGTTGCATGCCTGTAGTCCTAGCTACTTGGAAGGCTGGGGTGGGCGGATTACTTGAGCCCAGAAAGTTGAAGCTACAGTGAAGTATGATCATGCCACTGCACTCCAGCCTGGGTGGCAGACCCCATCTCAAAAACGCCACAACAGAACACAAAAAGGCCCATTCTCAGAGCTTTCTTCCAAGAAGGTGAGAAGGTGACATAAACCCACTGCTTTTCAAATTATCCATCCCACCAGGGCAAAGTATAACCACATGTATGTGTCAGAGTACTAAAAAGGAGTTTACAAAGCAGCATGCAATTGCTAACATCCAATAAGATGTCTGTTCTGGTAGAACGCTTTCCCACAGTCAATGATTTTGTAGGTTTTCTGGCTGCTGTGAGTTTTCTGATGTGTGACAAGGGACGAACTCTGGCTGAAGGCTTTCCCACATTCCTGACACCTGTAGGGTTTCTCTCCAGTGTGAGTTCTCTCGTGCCTCACAAGGGAAGACCTCTGGCTGAAGGCTCTCCCACACTGCTTACATTCATAGGGGTTCTCGCCCGTGTGAGTTCGCTCATGCTGGTTGAGAGAGGAGCGGTCGCTAAAGGCCTTTCCACATTCACTGCATTCGTATGGCTTCTCTCCGGTGTGTGTCCTCCTGTGCAAGATCAGGTAGGAACTCTGGCAGAAGGATTTCCCACAGTCTTCACATTTATAGGGCTTTTCCCCAGTGTGAATCCTTTGATGCTGAGTCAAAGATGAGATCCTGTTGAAGGCTTTCCCGCACTCGCTGCACGCGTAGGGCTTCTCTCCAGTATGAGTTCTCAGATGGCGCGTGAGGGTGGAGCTGTGCGTGAAGGCTCGCCCACACTCCTGACACTCGTAGGGTTTCTCTCCCGTGTGAATTCTTCGATGTTCGCTCAAAGAATGCCTCCGGTTGAACACCTTCCCGCACTGCTGGCACGCAAAGGGTTTCTCTGCCGTGTTGATTTTGTTGTGGACGGTCAGGGCCATACCGTGGTTCAATGACTGCCCATTTTCCAAATACACAAACATTTTCCCCCCGTGTTGAATCAAGTGACTGTTCTGGCTGATGGCATTTCCGCATTCATTACTTTCACAGGGTCTCCGATCGGCATATCCCATCTGATGGTGGTTTAAGATTGAATCGGATGCCAAGCTTGTAATATCTAGCTCACTGCCACACAAGTGATTCCCTCTAGAGCTTCCCTGTGATAAAACAAGGGCTGGGCTCAGATGACCATTTTCCCCAAATCCGTGCCATGCAGTAGCCTTCTCCTGAGGAATGACCACTACGTGGAGGGATGCCTTCTGGCTCAAAAGTCCCTGGGGGTCTTCATGCCTCTCCTCGAATTGCTTCCATCGCCCATCTTCTCTGACAAGCTTTATCATCTTTAAACCACTGGCTGGCTCCTCCTGCAAAGCCACCTTCTTGTACGTTGAGTCTTGGTTTCTTAGTACAGTCATGCAATCTGGAATCGATTGAGGCGGAAACACTTTTTTTAGAAGAAGAAACAGCTTGAAAACGAGTGGGACAAAAGTCCTTCCAACATCTACAAGGTCTGTGTGGATTGATGTTCAAGTATCAGCTTTGAACATGGGGGAAGGATGGGAAAAAGACAGATGGGTGGCAAGGAAGGCCACTAAGGATGAGATGCAGCAGCAGAAGATTGACAGTGACGGGAAAAGGCAGAGAAATTCAACGCAGAAAGAAATTACTCTGGAGGCGCGGTGGCTCACGCCTGTCATCCCAGCACTTTGGGAGGCCGAAGCGGGTGGATCACCTGAGGTCAGGAGTTTGAGACGAGCCTGACCAACACAGTGAAACCCCGTCTCTACCAAAAATACAAAACTTAGCCAGGCGTGGCGGCGCACGCCTGTACTCAGGAGGCTGAGGCAGAAGAACCGCTTGAACCCGGGAGGCGGAGGTTGCGGTGAGCCGAGATCGCACCACTGCACTCCAGCCTGGGCGACAAGAGTGAAAGAGCGAGACTCTGTGTCCAAAAAAAAAAAAAATTACTCTGTAAAGCTGGGAGAATATATCTAGCAGAGAGAAAGAATTATCAAGAAAGCAAAGAGGGAAGAGACAACTAGAAACACAGGCAGAATTGGCTTCAAGAAGGAAATGGGCGGGGGCGGGGGAGTAGAAGAAAATGGGGCCAGGAGTTGTGGCTGATGCCTGTACTCCCAACACTTTGGGAGGCTGAGAAAGCAGGACCGCTTGAGGCCAAGAATTCAAGAGCAGCTTGGGAAACACAGTGAGACTCCATCTCTGAGAAAAACAAAATAGCTGGGAGCCATGGCAGGTGCCTATAGTCCCAGCTGCTCGGAAGGCTGAGGCAGGAGAATCACTCGAGCCCAGGAAGGCGAGGATGCAGTGAGATATGATCATGCCGCTGCACTCCAACCTGGGCCACGGAGTGAGACCCTGTCTTAAGATAAATAAATACAACAAGAAAATGGGATATTCTTTTCTCTGTGCCCAGAGAGAGGTCATACAAAGTAGTAAAGAGAAGGAGAAAGCTGCCAGAAAGTGAACTCAAGGTGTCTGAGAACAGGATCTTGGCATTCTCCTTACAGAATCAGGGCCTTGTGAAGATACTTCCGACCAATATTTCCCATGATGCCACTGCCAATATTTCCCATGATGCCACTGCCAATATTTCCCATGATGCCACTGCCAATATTTCCCATGATGCCACTGCCATCACAATGTTCCATCTCCCTGATCCTCACCTGAACAGGAGGCTTGAGGAGCTCCTTTCTCCTCCATCCACAGGGCTTCTCTTTGCTCCAAGTGGGAAGAAGCCGCTGGTTGAAGAAGTAAATACCCCATCCATGAGGAAAGACTTGTGACTTGTGGGGTTCGTGCTGGGGAAAGTGAACCCTTCTTAATCCCCGCATCAGTACATTGGTTCTTCAAGGCCTCTGAAAGAGACAAGAGTATACTTGAGAGGTAGCACAAGTTAAAGATTTTATTTTCTAATTAAAAAATTGCAGATCTGGGCCGGGCTCACTCCTGTCATCCCAGCACTTCGGGAGGCCAAGGCAGCTGGATCACCCGAGGTCAGGAGTTTGAGACCAGCCTGGCCGACATGGCAAAACCCCGTCTCTACTAAAAATACAAAAATTAGCCGGGCATGGTGGTGCAGGCCTGTAACCCCAGTTACTCAAGAGGCTGAGGTGGGACGACTGCTTGAACCTGGGAGGCAGAGGTTGCAGTGAGCTGAGATCGTGGCATTGTACTCCAACTTGGGCAACAAGACTCAGTCTCAAAAAAATAAAAATAAATAAATAAATAAATAAATAAATAAATAATATTATAGATCTGGTTGGGCGTGGTAGCTCACATCTGTAATCCCAACACTCTGTGAGGCCCAGAGGCAGGTGGTTCACTTGAGCTCAGGAGTGTGAGACCAGCCTGGGCAACATGGTGAGACCCTGTACCTACCAAAAAGAAAGAAAGAAAAGAAAAGAAAGAAAAAATACCCAAAAACCTAGCCAGGTGTGGTGGTCTGAGTCTACAGTACCAGCTACCTGGGAGGCTGAGGTGGGAGGATCACTTGAGCCTGTGGAGGTCAAGGCTGTAGTGAGCTATGATTATACCACTGCACCCCAGGCTGGGTGACAAGAGTGAGACCCTGTCTCAAAAAAAAAAAAAAGATCTTACATTTCCCTCCAAAATCGATATACAAATGGTCAATAAACACATGAATGGATGCTCAATGTCACTGGTCATTAGGGAAATGCATACCAAAACCGCAATGAGATACCACTTCACACATACTAGGAAGGCCATAATAAAAAAAATAAATAAGTGTTGCCAAGGATGTGGAGAAATTAGAACAGTTTACACTGCTGGTAGGAATGGAAAATGTACATGCTGCTACAAAAACCAGTATGGGGCTGGGCACAGTGGCTCGTCTGTAATCCCAGCACTTTGGGAAGTGGAGGTAGGTGGATCACTTGAGGTCATGAGTTCAACACCAGCCTGGCCAATATGACAAAAATCCATCTCTATTAAAAATACAAAAACAGTAGCCGGGTGTGGTGGTGCATGCCTGTAATCTCAGCTACTGGGGAGGCTGAGGCAGGAGAATCGCCTGAACCTGGGAGGCAGAGGTTGTGGTGTGCTGAGATTGCACCACTGCACTCCAGCCTGGGCAACAAGAGCAAAATTCTGTCTCATAAAAAAAAAAAAAATACAAATACAAAAACAGGTGTGATGGTGCACACCTGTAATTCCAGCTATACTTGGGAAGCTGAGGCATGAGAATCACTTGAACTGCAGAGGCAGAGGCTGCAGTGAGCTGAGAAAGTACCACTGCACTCCAGCCTGGGTGACAAAGCGAGATTCTGTCTCAAAACAAAACAAAACAAAAGCCAGTATGGCAGTTCCTCAAAAAGTTAAATTCTAAACATAGAATTACCGCATGAGCCAGCAATTCTGCTCCGAGCATCGACCCGAAGCGCTGAAAACAGTGACTGACACAGATAGGTGTTGGCCAATGCTCACAGCAACAGGGTTCACAACAGTAGAAAGGTGGAAACCCGAGGTCCATCAACTGGTGAATGGATGGACACAGCGTGCTGAATACACACAATGGAATCATCTTCTTCATCTATGAATAAAGCACTGACACGGGCTACAACATAAATGAACCCTGAAAACATCACACCCAGTGAACTCAGCCAGACAACAAAAGACCACATATTATCTGATTCCGTTTATAGGAAATGTCCAGGGTAGGCAAATCCACAGAGCTGGAGAGCGACTCATGGTTACCAGGGGCTGAAGGAGGGGCTGGGGAGGGAGAATTTAATGCGTATAGAGTTTTCGTTGAGGATAAAAAACTTCTGGAACTGGATAGTTGTGTTGGCTGTAGTACATGCTGAATGCATTTAATGCCACTGAACTGCATACTTGAAAAGGGTGAAAAAGGCACACTTTATGTTTATATAGAAATATATAAATAGATATGTCTGTACATATATATATATGTATATATACTTTTTTCTTTTTTTTTTTTTGGACAGGGAGTTTTGCTCTTGTTGCCCAGGCTGGAGTGCAAGGCATGATCTCAGGCTCCACCCGTAACCTCCAGCCTCGCGCGTGGGTTGGTCCAGAAGCGGGATTGCTGCTTGCCTCAGCGCGGCTGAGTAAGCGCTGGGGTTACAGGCCATGCGCCATCCACGGGCTCCGGCTAATTTTGTTTTTTTTTTTTTTTTTTTTTGAGGACGGACGTCTTGACAAGGTCTGTCGCCCCGGGCTGGAGGAACAATCCAAGAGCGCGACACAAGGTTGGCAAACAAAAGCAAGTGGACGGAGGATCATCAGCTCATCTGCATGGCGGTGCCACCTCCTGGGTTTCACCCAGAGCGCATCTGAGGCGCTGGCCTCGAGCGCTGCCCGAGTGTACCTGGAGGGATTACTCAGCACGCCGCCGCCTGCAGCCTGACCTCGCCCGGCTACAAGTTTTTTGTATTTTTTTTTTTATAGTAGCCGTAGAGACAGGGTTTCACGAGTGTGTGTAGCCAGATGGTCTCCGCCTCTCCCTCCGACCTCGCTCGATCCCGCCCCTCATCTCGGCCTCCCAACAGTGCTGGGGGATTACGCAGGCGTTGAGACCCAACTAGCGCGCCGACCCCCTAAAATTGGTGACGCATATCTCCTCAGTTGAATAGAGACAGGGTTTTCCTCCATGTTGGTCAAGCTAGTCTCTCAGGGTCGGACCCCACCTAGAGCTCTCGCAGACTCCGCCCGCCTCTGCGCCTCCCAGAAGAAGTGCTGGGGTACAGATTAACGAGGTGTCGAGCCCACGCTGTATGAAGGATACGTATACGTTATTATTGAGGACAGAGATCTAGACTCTGTTATGCGCAACGTAGAGCTTCCGAACAGTGAGAAGACTCAATCACTCTGCCTCGACATGCCAACCTCTGCCCGTCGTTGGTATAACAGTAGTTTCATACCTCGAAATCGCCTCCCAAGTAGCTGGAGATGCGATATACGAGCGCGCACCGACCCACACAGATGCCGGCTAAATATTTCTCGCATTGTATTAGATATGCAGAGAAGACGATGCGCGTTTAGACATGTTATGTTCCAGGCGTCTCAAGACTCCTGCGCTGCAAGAGTGATACCACCACCTCAGCCTCCCACAGAGTGCTGGGACACAATTACACGACCGTGAACCACTACGCCCAGTCTGTATTTTTTCGATCTATAGTAAAAACCATTTTTAAAATTAAGCCGCTCCCAATGCTCGCTCGCACTAATGCGTGGCATGTCCCAGCCCCCACCCAAATAACATACCAATCTAAATTGTGAATCCGCCCACATGTCAAGGGACGGTAGCCTGACGGAGACGCGTGATAGAAGTCCTACGGTCCCGGCTTGCCGCCGAGATATGCTGTTCTCAGACAGTGAAAGTGAATTGTGCAGTACCGAGTCGGAGGCATAAGGTGCAAGCACATTCTCATATGAAGGTTGTTCCACGCTGACTCCTCTTCTCCTCTCTTGGCTAGCTTTTTGAAGAAGTGCCTGTTCCCCTTCTGCCGATGGCCTGTAAGTTGTCCTGAAGCGCTCACATGCCATCGAGGCAAAACATAGATTAGCACCTCCATTGACTCTCTTCCGGTTTCTCTCTTTTTTGACGACGGACTAGTACCGAACGTCTGTCAGCCCAGCTGGATGCCCGGTGAGCCATCTCCGGCTCACTGCAACCTGACTGCACCGTACCACGGCTTAAGCAAGATCGACACGCTGCCTAGCATTTTGCGTCGCGGGCGCATTACTCGGTAGACGCCAAGACACAGCCGCAAGAACTGACCTATATTTTTCCCTCTTTTTTTTATTGTTTATTCTCTATTTTATTTTATTTTATTTATTTTTTTTTATTTTTTTTTTGAGACGCGCCAAGCGCTCGCGCTCCTGGATCAGCCAGGCGCTCGCACCACGGAGTGCGGGGGCCGGGATCTCAGTCGACTGGCAAGGCCCTCCGGACCTCCGACGGTTTAGCACCAGTACTCCTGCCTCAGCTCCTACCCGAGTAGCTGGGACTAAGGCGACGCACGCCCGACTCGCAGCCGCGAACGCAGGCACGGCACGCCGCTCTCTCTTCGCCCTGTGGGTGACGTAGATGACGGGGTGTACTGACTAGTGATTGCGCAGAGGATAAAAGCGGATACTCGATCTCCTGACCTCCGTGATGCCGCCCGTCTCGGCCCTCCGAGCCTCCCAAAGTGCTGGGATTACAGGCTTGAGCCACCGCGCCCGGCCTTCTATTTTTAATAGAGACAGGGTTTCACCATGTTGGCCAGGCTGGTCTTGAACTCCTGACCTCAAGCGATCCACCCTTGTGATCTCTAAGTGCTGGGATTACAGGCGTGAGCCACCACGCCCAGCCGAGGGTGTGGTATTCTTTACAGCAGTGTGAAACGGACTAAGACACTCTGACTTTGTTCCCAAGGGGAATCAGAGAAGTTACCTAGGCCTGAGCTGAGACATGCAATTCCACTGCAGCTCCAGCTATCATGTACTGAACAAGGAAGGTCATCTGTTCTCAGAGAAACCAGACCATGAAAGCCACAAAACCAGGACCCACGTCTGTCTTATTTACCGATGAATCCCCCATTCCCAGCATGGTGCCTGACACACAGTAGACACTAGATGAGATGGTTTGGCTGTGTCGCCATCCAAATCTTACCTTGAATTGTAAGAATCCCCACGTCGGGGCAGAGCCAGGGGAGATAACTGAATCATGGCGGGGTGGCTTTCCCTATACTGTTCTCGTGGTAGTGAATATGTCTCACAAGATCTAACGGTTTTACAAATGGGAGTTTCCCTGCACAAGCTCTCTTGCCTACTGCCATGTCAGACGTGACTTTGCTCCTCATTCGCCTTCCACCATGATTGTGAGCCCTCCCCGGCCATGTGGAACTGAGTCCATTAAACCTCCTTTCCTTTACAAATTACCCAGTCTTGGGTATGTCTTTATTAGCAGTGTGAGAACAGACTAATACACCAGATAAATGTGAATCAATGAACACAGGAATTAATGATGCTTGCCTTACCCAGGGAGACCACGTTCCTATGGTTCTCCAGCATCACCTCTCTGTACAGGTTCTTCTGAGCAGGCTCCAGCAACTCCCATTCCTCCTGGGAGAAGTCCACGGACACATCCTCAAAGGTTACTAATTCCTGGAATATCACAGCGGTTCTGCTCAAGATGGGTCCATCGCCACCCACGTTCATGGGAGGAGGGGTGAGGTTGGTGGCACCAGGGAAGTTGAGAAAGGTCAAGGTGCAAAGTCCAGAGTCAGTATCTACTAGCTGCCTTGTGGGTGCTTGTCCTTGGCTTCAAATCAGAGGGATATATAGACCTTAGGCCCACCATCAACACAGCAATGATGACCAGAACACAGGTCTGGATGAAACACTTTGCCCATTGCTTATTGAACTGGTGATTCTAACCTCTGGATCTCTGAGTCTGACATTCCCACGTGAGAATCTCCCCCTACTGGTTCTGAAAATGCATGGATGTCAGGGTCATGCCACCTGTGGGTTACGGGACTGCAGGTATATATCTGTCCTATCCGGGACACAGCCTCCTCATCTGTTCAATGGAAAGAAGCATTTTATCCAAAGCGTGTTGTCGTGAGGACTAACTAGTTAATAGCAGTCACAGCATTTGCTATTGCTATAGTCAGAAGACCTAGACACGATATCCAACAATACGCAGGATGGAACGGGACCTTCCTCAAAACTCACAATTATTAGAGATTAGTTTTCTTTGCTTCCGTGACTCATAGTTACACGTTACAAGGCACGGACAATGTAAGAAGAGGAATCTGTTACAACAACCCCGACCCACTGAAACCTGGCGAAAGCTTTGTTGTTTCAGCATATGAAGGGTCTGCGTGTTTAGGGCCTGAATGGCTATCCAGGTAATCCGTGGTATAAAACGGCACCTAAGCTGGTATCTGCTGTAAGATGTAAAAGTTGGCTGGGCACTGTGACTCATGCCTGTAATCCCAGCACTTTGGGAGGCTGAGGCAGGCAGATCATGAGGTCAGGAGTTCGAGACTAGCCTGACCAATATGGTGAAACCCTGTCTCTACTAAAAATACAAAAATTAGCTGGGCGTGGTGGTGTGCACCTGTAATCCCAGCTACTCAGAGCTACTCAGAGGCTGAGGCAGGAGAATCTCTTGAACCGGTAGGCAGAGGTTGCAGTGAGCCGAGATTGTGTCACTGCACTCCAGCCTGGGTAACAGAACGAGACTCCATCTCAAAAGAAAAAAAAAAAGTTACCAGTCGGGTACGATGGCTTGCACCTGTAATCCCAGCACTTTGGGAGGTTGAGGCAGGTGGATCACCTGAGGTCAGGAGTTCGAGACCAGCCTGACCAATACGGAGAAACCCCATCTCTACTAAAAATACAAAATCAGGTCGGGCGCAGTGGCTCACGCCTATTATCCCAGCACTTTGGGAGGCCGAGGTGGGCAGATCACGAGGTCAGGAGATCAAGACCATCCTGGCTAACACGGTGAAACCCTGTCTCTACTAAAATACAAAAAATTAGCCGGGCGTGGTGGTGCGCGCCTGTAGTCCCAGCTACTCGGAGGCTGAGGCAGGAGAATGGCATGAACCCGGGAGGCAGAGCTTGCAGTGAGCCGAGATCACGCCACTGCACTCCAGCCTGGGTGACAGAGCGAGACTCCATCTCAAAAAAAAAAAAGAAAAAAATACAAAATCAGTCAAGAGTGGTGGTGGGTGCCTGTAATCCCAGCTACTCAGGAGGCTGAGGCAGGAGAATCCTTGAACCCAGGAGGTGGAGGTTGCAGTGAGCTGAGATTGCACCACTGCACTCCAGCCTGGACAACAAGAGTGAAACTATATCAAAAAAAAGAAAAGGAAAAGAAAAGAAAAGAAAGGATGTAAAACCACTTCTAGCATGTGAACCATATGCATAGAGGAGGCACCCCGATCTTTTGACCCCAGCCTTAAGGGCCCTGTATGGACTCGCTTCAGTCCACACCCATCTTATGCCTTCACCTCTCACTCTTCAGTTGCATCCTGGAAAAAAAAAAAAAAACCCTTCTGACTTTGCTCACACTGGTAATCCCAGCACTTTGGGAGGCCAAGCTGGGAAGACTGCTTGAGCCCAGGAGTTTGACACCAGACTGGGCAACATAGTGACTCCCAGTTTCTACAAAAAAATTTAAAAAAATTTTAAAAATCCCACTCCAGGATGTGCCTGTAATCCTAGCACTTTGGCCTTTGAGGCCAGGAGTTCAAGACCAGCTTGGGCTGGGTGCGGTGGCTCATGCCTGTAAATCCCAACACTTTGGGAGGCCGAGGCAGGTGGATCACAAGGCCAGGAGATCGAGACCATCCTGGCTAACATGGTGAAACCCCATCTTTACTAAAAATACAAAAAATTAGCTGGGCATGGTGGCAGCAGGTGCCTATAATCCCAGCTACTCGGGAGGCGGAGGCAGGAGAATGGCATAAACCCGGGAGGCAGAGCTTACAGTGAGCTGAGATCGCGCCACTGCACTCCAGCCTGGGCAACAGAGCAAGACTCTGTCTCAAAAACAAAAAAAAAAAGACCAGCCTGGCCAACATGGTGAAACCCTGTCTCTACTAAAAATACAAAAATTAGCCGGGCATGGTGGTGAGTACCGTAATCTCAGCTACTTGAGAGGCTGAGGCAGGAGAATCACTTGAACCCAGGCGGCAGGATCTCACTTCAGCTTGGGCAACAGAGCAAAACTCCATCTCAAAAATGAATAAATAAATAAAACTGCAGAGGGCGGTAGTGGTGGCTCACATCTGTAATCCCAGCACTTTGGGAGGCCAAGGTGGGTGGATCACCTGAACCCAGGAGTTCATGGCCAGCCTGGGCCAACATGGTGAAACTCCGTCTCTACTAATAATACAAAAATTGGCTGGGTATGGTGGCACATGCCTGTAATCCCAGCTACTTGGGAGGCTGAGGCACAAGAACAGCTTGAGCTTGGGAGGTGGAGGTTGCAGTGAGCCAAGATCGCACCACTGCACTCTAACCTGGGCAACAGAGCAAGACCCTGTTTCAAAAAAATAAAACCGCAGGCCGGGCATGGTGGCTCACATCTGTAGTCCCAGCACTTTGGGAGACCGAGGCGGGCAGATCACGAGGTCAGGAGATCGAGACCATCCTGGCAAACACGGTGAAACCCCGTCTCTACTAAAAATACGAAAGACTAGCCGGGCGCGGTGGCGGGCGCCTGTAGTCCCAGCTACTCGGGAGGCTGAGGCTGGAGAATGGCGTAAACCCAGGAGGCGGAGCTTGCAGTGAGCTGAGATCCGGCCACTGCACTCCAGCCTGGGCGACAGAGCAAGACTCCGTCTCAAAAAATAAATAAATAAAATAATAAAATAAAATAAAACAAAACAAAACAGCAATCACGTTACGCTCAGTGAGAGAAGCCAGGCACGGAAGGACAAAGCCCGTGTGGTTCCACTCCTAGGAGGTCCCTGGAGTCATCAGATTCACAGAGACAGAAAGTAGGATGGCAGGTGCCAGAGGCTGGGAAGGGGGACGGGGAGTGAGTGTCTCATGGGGACAGAGTTTTAGTTTGGGAAGAGGAGAAAGTTCTAGAGAGGACGGTGGTGATGGTTGTAAAACCGCATGAATGTGTTTAATGCTACTGAGCTGTGCACTTCAAAATGGTTAAGATGGTGAAGTTCACAGATATTTCATATGTTTTATCGCAATTACAAAAATATTCTTTCAAATAAAGAGGAGGATGCCTTCCTGGGCAGCACTGTCCACTCTCCGGGGGAAGGTGCTGGATCCCACCTGTTCATGGCAGTGGCTGATGCCATCTTGTTAGCAGCAGCAGCAGGGAGGTGCCACTGGGGCTGCACACTCCATGGAGCTGGTGGGAGCCCCACCCTCCTGTGCCTTCCTGTGCTCTTGGGGGACCTGAGAAGAGGCGGGATCTGACCGCCTGGGTGCAGCTGCAGCTGCCAGACCCGCAGCTGCAGACCTGGGCCTCCCACTCCAGGAAGCCGGCAGGAGCTGGAGACAAGTGAGCCCCTGCCCCTTCCAATGGTGAAGCAGGAGCTTCCGGGTGCAGCCGTGGCTGCCCTCCCAGGCGCCGGACCCAGGCATCTGTGCAGCCTGCACCCTCAGGTGTCTCAGGAAGGACCTGCCAGTCCCTGCAGGTTCAGGGGGTATCTGCTCCCACTGCCTGGCCTCTCTCAGAGTGGGGGTGGGGCCAAGCCCGGGGCCATGAATGCCAGCAGGAGGCAGATTAATTCCTGGGCGGAAGGGGACGGGTCGCCAGTAAGGCCCTGTCTTCAGGCCAGGGAGGGCCTGAAGACTCGGGGCCAGGCTGCCAGTCCTACAGACCAGAGTGGGGACTTATGGTGCCTCTTTCCACCCACCCATGGCCGCCCATGGACCAGTCAGCACACACTTCCTCCCCTCTGAGGTCCATAAAAACCCTGGGCTCAGCCTCAGCAGGGCAGAGGACGGCCAGAGGACACAGAAGGCAGAGAGATGAGAGGATGGGATGGGACGACCAGCTGCAGAGAGGAGTACCCTCTCCACTGAAAGCTGCAGAGATGATTTGTCGGCAGAGAGGAGCTACTGTCTCTGCTGAGAGCTTCAGAGACCTGCAGAGACGTCCAAATGACTTGCCTGCAGAGAGAAGCCACCCTCCCCAGGGCCTCCTCTCAGCTGAGAGCTGAACACTCGACCAGACAACCTGCCTACAGGGAGCAGCTGCCCACTCCTCTGAGCTGCTCTCACCGTAAAGACAACTCTCCTTCACCCTTTACTTGTCTGTGTACCTCATTCTTCCTGGATGCAGGACAAGAACTTGGGCAAAGGCACGAAGGCCACAGACGTTTCTAGCCAGAAAAACTGACACGCCAGAGATCCTGTAAGACTGTCTCCTAGGGAGGGGCTGTGCTCAGTCCCAATACTGAGGGTCATTCTTCACACTTGGGAGCGGCATGAGTAAGTACCTCATCCCACACACCACTCCTGGGGAACTCTCCTGAACGTTCACATAGCAAGGGGTCTCCTTCTCTATCGAGGACTGGGTTTCTGACGGGATTGTTCCCTCCGGATATACTGGGCACCTTCTGGGAGAATGAGGACATCTCACCTGGGACCGGCGGGGCAGGTACCCAGCAGCCATTCTCTCCTCTTGGGAAAAGCAGGTTCCTGGGCAGTCAGAGCTGTGGGGAGGAGAAAGGTGCTGTGAATACCAGACCCAGGCCAGTCCCCAGATCCCAGAGCCCTTGGCCTGGAGACCCTCTATTTGCTTGAAGGGGCCTCCATACACAGAGGGAGGTAAACTGAAGCCGGGACCCAGGACTGAGGCCAGGGTTTTGTTTTTTTTTTTTGAGACGGAGTCTCGCTCTGTCGCCCGGGCTGGAGTGCCGTGGCCGGATCTCAGCTCACTGCAAGCTCCGCCTCCCGGGTTTACGCCATTCTCCTGCCTCAGCCTCCCGAGTAGCTGGGACTACAGGCGCCCGCCACCTCGCCTGGCTAGTTTTTTGTATTTTTTAGTAGAGACGGGGTTTCACCGTGTTAGCCAGGATGGTCTCGATCTCCTGACCTCGTGATCCGCCCGTCTCGGCCTCCCAAAGTGCTGGGATTACAGGCTTGAGCCACCGCGCCCGGCCGTCAGGTTTTTGTTTTTTAAGAGATAGAGTCTCCTTCCATTGCCCAGGCTGAAGTGCAGTGGTGCGATCATAGCTCATCTCAGGGCAGCCTCAACCTCCTGGGCTCAAGCGATCCTCCTACCTCAGCCTGTGGCTGGAACTACTGGCACCACCATGCCCGGCTACTTTTCTGTATTTTCTGTAGAGACGGGGCCTTGCTATGTTGTCCCAGGTCTACAGCTCCTGGGCTCAAGGGATCCACCTTCCTCGGCCTCCCTAAATTCTGGGATTAAAGGTGTGAGATGCCACACCCATCCATGGCCAGGAGTCTTAAAGGCCTCATTTTATGGATGAAGGTCCTGAGGCCCTTGGAAGCAAACAAGTTTACGAAACACTCAGTCTCCATTAGGAAGTGAAGCACTCACTCCATATGTGTTTCCTGAGACTGTTTTCACAAGGTGCCAGTAACCCGGGGGGCTTGAAATAACAGGAATATATCCTTTACCAGTTCTGGAAGCCGGAAGTCTGAGATCAAGGTGTGGGCAGGGCTGTGCTCCCTCTGAACGTGCTAGGGAAAAGCTCAGTTGTGATGGCTCGTACCTGTAATCCGAGCACTTTGGGAGGCTGAGGCAGGAGGATCACTTGAGCCCAGGAGTTCAAGACTAGCCTGGCCAACATGGTGAAACCTCATCTACTAAAAATACAGAAAAAAATAGCCAGGTGTGGTGGTGCATCCCTATAATCCCAGCTACTCAGAAGGCTGAGGCATGAGAATTATTTGAACCTGGGAGACAGAGGTTCAGTGAGCCAAGACTGTGCCACTGCACTGCAGCCTGGGCAACAGAGCAAGACTCTGTCTCAAAAAGAAAAGATAAGGAAAAAAAAGAAACAAAAGCTCTCAAGAAAATCCTTCCTGCCTCTTCCAGCTACTGGGGCATG
>NW_016808004.1:3281463-3351265 GCF_001698545.2 Rhinopithecus bieti | reverse complement strand
GCTCTGTCGCCCAGGCTGGAGTGCAGTGGCCGGATCTCAGCTCACTGCAAGCTCCGCCTCCCGGGTTCACGCCATTCTCCTGCCTCAGCCTCCCGAGTAGCTGGGACTACAGGCGCCCGCCAGGTCGCCCAGCTAGTTTTTTGTATTTTTAGTAGAGACGGGGTTTCACCATGTTAGCCAGGATGGTCTTGATCTCCTGACCTCGTGATCCGCCCGTCTCGGCCTCCCAAAGTGCTGGGATTACAGGCTTGAGCCACCGCGCCCGGCCATGACTAGTGTCCTTATAAGAGAAAGAGATGCCTGGATGTGGTGGCTCTCACCTGTAATCCCAGCATTTTGAAACGCCGAGGCGGGCAGATCACGAGGTCAGGAGTTCGAGACCAGCCTGGCCAACGTGGTGAACCCCCGTCTCTACTAAAAATACAAAGATTAGCTGAGTGTGGTGGCGGGCGTCTGTAATCCCAGCTACTTGGGAGGCTTAGGCAGAATTGCTTGAACCTGGTGGGATGGAGGTTGCGTTGAGCTGAGATCACACCACTGCACTCCAGCCTGGTTACAGACTGAGATTCTGTCTCAAAAAAAAAAAAAAAAAAAGAGACACAGGGAAGAAGGCCATGTGATGATGCAGGCAGAACCTGGAGTGATATGGCCTCAAGCCAAGGGACACCAACTACAGCAGCACATCCCCAGAAGCTGGAAGAGACAGAGATCCTCCCACCAGAGCCTTCAGAAGCACCACGGCCCCTCCGCATCTTCATGTCGGGCTCCTGGCCTCCAGACTTGTGAGAGAATAAATTTCAAGCCTCCCCCTGCTCCCCAGTTTGTGGTGCATTGTCACAGCAGCTCCAGGAGGCTCATATAAGAACCAAAGGCACCGGGCGTGGTGGCTCATACCTATAATCCCAGCACTTTGGGAGGCTGAGGTGGGCGGATCACGAGGTCAGGAGATCGAGACCATCCTGGCTAACACAGTGAAACCCCGTCTCTACTAAAATACAAAAAATTAGCCGGGCGAGGTGGCGGACGCCTGTAGTCCCAGCTACTTGGGAGGCTGAGGCAGGAGAATGGCGGGAACCCGGGAGGCGGAGCTTGCAGTGAGCTGAGATCGCACCACTGCACACCAGCCTGGGCGACAGAGCGAGACTCCGTCTCAAAAAACAAACAAAAAAACCAAAGGCAAACACAGACACAGTCTCCTTGCTTTGAGGGGCTTCACGCAGGGGATTCTTTGCAGGTGCCGTTGGGGATTACAACCTGCCAGGCTTCCCTCTGCCCCCAACATGGCGCAAGGCTCCCTTGGCTCTTGGGACTTTTTCATTTTTTTGACACAGAGTTTCGCTCTTGTCACCCAGGCTGGAGTGCAATGGCGCGATATTGGCTCACTGCAACTTTCACCTCCCGGATGCCAACGATTCTCGTGCCTCAGCCTCCCGAGTAGCTGGGATGACAGGCACCCGCCACCACGCCTGGCTAATTTCTGTATTTTTAGTAGAGACGGGGTTTCACCATGTTGGCCAGGCTGGTCTCTAACTCCTGGGCTGTAATCTGCCCGCCTTGACCTCCAAATTGTTGGGATTACAGGTGTGAGCCGCTGCACCCAGCCCACTCTTGAAACTTTACATTACAGCTCATGGCAATGAGGACAGGACCTCCCACGCCTCAGCTCCTGCGTCTTCCCTCTTCCACCCTCAAGTGGCTCACAGGACCCTCCTCTCTCATGGTTGATGTTAATGACCCTGTCAACGCCCTCACTGACCTACACCTATGTGCCTGGGTCAGGAACATCCCTTCCAATGTCCAACTCCCAAAACTCATCCTTGCTCCAAAAGAAAGGCCTCATGAGGCTGCCTTGCAAACAAAAATGAAATCCACGCAGCCCGGCACAGTGGCTCACGCCTGTAATCCCAGCACTTTGGGAGGCCGAGGTGGGTGGATCACCTGAGGTCAGGAGTTCGACACCAGCCTGGCCAACATGGAGAAACTCTGTCTCTACTAAAAACATAAAAATTAGCTGGGCATGGTGGAGTGTGCCTGTAATTCCAGCTACTTGGGAGGCTGAGGCAGAAGAATCACTTGAACCGCAGAGGGTGCAGTGAGCCGAGATCATACAACTGTACTCCAGCCTGGGCGATAGGGTGAGACTCTGTCTCAAGAAAACGATAAAGAAGAAAAAGAAA
This sequence comes from Rhinopithecus bieti, assembly GCF_001698545.2. Taxonomy (NCBI): domain Eukaryota; kingdom Metazoa; phylum Chordata; class Mammalia; order Primates; family Cercopithecidae; genus Rhinopithecus; species Rhinopithecus bieti. The sequence goes on along the minus strand of NW_016808004.1, from coordinate 3,349,088 downwards.
CCAACGTGTTTGGGTAGGGGAGAGTTCAGGGAGGTTGGGGTTGCTAGACCAGCAGAAAGGTCAGCTGCCTCCTCGTTCCTCAACAGGGGTGGTGGGTATAAACAGAATGGACCCTTGAAGGCGGGCACTGTGGCTCACGCCTGTAATCCCAGAACTTTGGGAGGCAGAGGCGGGATCACCTGACGTCGGGAGTTCGAAACCAGCCTGGCCAACATGGTGAAACCCCGTCTGTACTAAAAATGAAAAAATGAGCTGGGCATGGTGACGTGCCTGTAATCCCAGCTACTCGGGTGGCTGAAGCAGGAGAATCGCTTAAACCGGGAGGCGGAGGCGGAGGTTGCAGTGGACCGAGATCGTGCCATTGCACGCCAGCCTCTGTCTCAAAAAAAAAAAAAAAGGACCCTTGCTATCTTATCACCACGACCGCGATGCTAACGTATAAGTGAGGTCCCTCCCACAGGGCACTGTGGACACTGGGGCCTGGGTCATTCTCTGGGCTGGGGCAGGGTGCTGCGCTGCATCCCTGGCCTCCACCTACTCCATGCCCGGAACTCCCCCCAGTTGTGACGACCACAGACGTCCCCAGACATCGCCCGGTGTCCCCTGGAGGGCAGGACCGCCCCTCGCTGAGACCCTCAGATGTGGCCTCCCTGAAGTGCGAGCGTGGCAGCCGCTCTCTGCCTTTAGGGTAGAGTCAATGCGTCTTCTCCCTCTCCTTGCAGGCTGGGCCCCAGGAGCTTACGCGTCTCTCATCCAGGGGCGTCTTCACAGGGCAAGGACAGACCGTGCCATCCTGGGTGCTGGGGCCCTGGGCGAGCTGCCGGCCCCCGACCCTCCCGTGGGGACCCTAACGCGACAGGGTCATGCCCCGGCCACCCGGCCCCGCCAGCCCCAGCCCCACGAGAGCCCCGGCAGGCCCGGCACGGAGGTCGCGGCGCGGGAGGCGGCGGCACTTACAGCTGAGCTGCCGGGAGCCGCGCGCGCCGGCCCAGGTGGGCGCAGGTGACCATTGGGGCGCGCGCTCAGGCGCCACGCAGAGCCCCCGAGGCGGGAGCGCCCCGTCCAGGGTGGACGGCCTCCCCTGCGTGTCCCGGGGACGCCTCCTCCGCTGGGCACCTCGGCGCTCGGAGCGGACGCCCCCAACAGGCACCCCTCTGGAACTCGCCTCAGCAGCCGCCGCCAATTCCCGACGCGCTCAAAGGCAAACTCGGCACTGCGCCTGCGCACCCCGAGCCTGCGAACTACAAGTCCCAGCAAGCTCCGCAGCGCGGCGCTGGGCTCCCGGCGCTCCAACCTGGGTCACAGCGCCGCCTCCGGGCGGGCGGCGTCTCCTCAGGACCGCGATGCCCCTGAGGCTGTCGGATCCACCTCGTGTGGCTCGGTGGAGTCCCCGGGCGTTCTGGGGTTCGCAAATCCAAGCTCCATCGTTTCCCGGCGGCTTGCCATTGGATATTAATAACTATTATTATTTATTAAGCAAGTTATATAAACGTATAAGGCATTACATATTAAAATGATTGCTTAAGTAATTGTTTGTTTTTGAGACTGAGTTTCGCTCTTGTCGTCCAGGCTGGAGTGCAATGGCGTGATCTCAGGTCACTGCAACCTCTGCCTCCCGGGTTCAATCGATTCTCCTGCCTCATCCTCCCAAGTAGCTGGGATTACAGGCATGCGCAACCACACCCTGATTTTTTATATTTTTGGTAGCGACGCTGTTTCACCATGTTGGCCAGGCTGGTCTCGAACTCCTGACTTCCAGTGATCTACCCGCCTCGGCCTCCCAAAGTTCTGGGATTACAGGCGTGAGCCACCGTGCCCAGCCAAATTAAATTATTGTTTAAATATTTATTTAATATTCTACTAATTGTTATCAGAAATTAAAATAGTAAAACTACTATAATTAATATAGTGTTGTAGGGTATAATAAATTCCTCTTCAAAGGTTTTAGCCTGTAAATTGTTAAGTACAATCAGTTCTGAGCTCCTCTCCAAAGAACCAATGTTTCCGTAGGTTCAGCTCCCCTGTTCTTTGTTCTGCATTTTAAACTTTAACTTCCTTGTTCTTTTCATCTCCTTGCCCCTAGTTTCAGTAAACAACTCCCTCCTAGCCCGTATCACCTGCTCTGACCTTAGTCACCCTTGTCACCTGCTCTGACCTTAGTTATCCTTGGTCACCTGATTTGTTCTTAATCATCCTGAATCACCTGTTCTCTAGCTGTCCTTCCTGCCAAACTACTCCCCCCTCCACTCCGGCTCATACCCTGCTCTCTTTAAAATAGCCGGTCGGAATTAGCTTAGACTGTGTGGTCCAACCCTAGCCAATAGGAGAACGACACAGCAGTAGGGGTACCTGCGTCAGGGATAAGAACCCCTTCCCCTCCCTTGTTCAGATGTGCTCTCACCATTGCTCCATCTGCGAGACGCACCCTTCTATAGAAGTAAAATTGCCGTGCTGAGAAAATTAATGTTCGAGGGCTGTTTCTTTTGTGGCACCGAAAATTTATTTCTAACACTATGAAGGTGTATAATATAGTCTCAGCAACTGCGTTAGTCAGTTCTCACACTGACTAAGGCATGGGCCGCCACGTCTGACTACATTTTTGTACTTTTGGTAGAGACGGGGTTTTGTCATGTTGGCCAGGCTGGTCTTGAACTCCTGGCCTCAAGTGATCTGCAGCTCCCTGGCTCCCAGCCCACGCTGGAACTCACCCCCAGGCCCCGTCTACCTTGAGACTTGAACCCAGACCTCCTGCCTTCTGCAAGCTGGCTATCAGTCTCAGAATCGAACTGAGTTTCACAAACCATTTTGTCCCTTGAAGTAGGGACAGCCCTGGTGAGGCCCCACGTGGGCTGTCCCTTTCAAGGCTGTGGCCTTCAGCCGGTGTTGCTGATTGGGGAGAGGAGGGAGGACGCTGGCTCTGCTCCTGAGACACCCCATTTGGGACATGGGGACAGTAACACAAGTCCCGTGGGGAGGAGGATGGGGACGATAGAGCCTGCCTACCGCGTAGCATGGAGCCTGCTTACAGCGGCTACACTGGTATCATCCTCGAGAGGAGTGGGGCCGCTCGGGCCACCAACCACAGAGATCCCAGCAGCTTCTTGGTTGGAGAAATACTTCGTGAAGGACCAGAAGGGAGCCACGGGCACAAAGCCTGGGGCGTGTGTGTCGGAGGCAGCACGGGCAGGGACAGGACTGTGGGGACGAGGAGCCAGGGACATCTGGGGACGGCCCACGGGGGCTGGATAGGTGACCGGGGAGGAGACCCCTTTTGCGTTCAGGTTTTGTCAAAAACCCAAAGAACGAGTTTACAGCGAAACGTTGCAAAGATCACAAAACACACAGGTTCATCTATATATATATATATATATATTTTAACAATTCTTTATTTTCCCTTTTTTTATCCATTGGGAAGCAGCGAGGGGCCAAGGAGAGTGACAGCCTGGACGGGCAGGGGATGCTAATGCCACACTGTCCTCTGAGCCCGCTGCTGGAGCCCCGAGTGGGGAGCATGGCGCAGAGGAGCCGAGAGACACAGCAGCTCTGTGGCCCCTCCCTGCTCCTGGCATGGGGCTGGGCCCCTGTGATCAAAGCTCCTGCTCTGTCCTGGACTGTTTGGGGAAATCAGGTGCCTCCGGTGTGGGCATTTTGGGAAGGCTCTGAGGACACCCATCTCCCTGGGCAACGGGGCCCGGACTGAGACTCAGTGTTGCTGCCTCCACGTCCCTGGGTGTCCACGGAGCAGGGGACATGCTAGGGGAGGCGGCCCAGCTTGCGAAGCACCGCGGGGCTCTGCTTGGGGCATCCAGCAACTGACGTCTAAGCATGGTCGGTCGGTGACTTCCAGGGGAGCGGGCTGTGGACGGTCCAGGCCATTTGCCCACGGCCCAGCAGCCCAAGCCTCTGCTGTGACAGGCCAGGCTGTGTGTGGCAAGGCTGTGACGGCCCAGGGCCCAGCTGGGGTGCTCCTGCACAACTGGGTCTTGGCTGGGGACCAGGTGGAGGCCACCTGAGAGCTCGGTGCAGGGGAAGATTAGGGAGCCCCCAAACTCGCCGTCTCCACCTCTGCCCAGCGTGGTCGGCTTTGCCTTCCAGCTTCTCTTTTCTGAATCCCAGGTATTTTATTACTACCGTTACTTTTAGAGACGGTCTTGCTCTGAGGCCCAGGCTGCAGTGCAGTGGTGGGATCACGGCTCACTGCAGCCTCGTCCTCCTAGGCTCCAGCAATCTTCCTGCCTCAGCCTGCCAAAAAACTGAGACCACAGGCACTGGCCCCACACCCAACGAACTTATTTTTTATAGAGATGGGGTTTTGCTACATTGCCCAGGCTGGCCTCGACCTCCCGAGCTCAAGCAATCCTTCCGCCTTAGCCTCCTGAGTAGCTGGGGCTTCAGATGCAAGCTGTGGGACCCGCTCTGAGCTGTATCTGAAACATGACCATTGTGGTGTTCCCACTTATCAATTCCCGCCTCGCTGGCATAACCCTGCTGGCCACAGGCTGTGCCGTCCAGCTCTGCGAAGACAAGACTCAACCCTTAGCCCCCGGAGTTGGAAAGACACAGAAGCAGGTGCACAGAGTGGAGCCAGGTGTGTGTAAGGTGCAAAGCAGGCCCCACGGCCGCGGCCACAGCCACATTGGTCCGGGGTTGGGTGGGAATGGGACAGGAGGGGCTGGAGCAGACAGCACAGCCCTCGGAGTCCCGTCCAAATGGAGGTGAGGACGAGACAGACGTCTGGCCACCCGCAGGCCTCGGGAAACAGGGTCACAGGTTCTGCGGACCAGCCTCCTCTGTGGAGGACTAAGACTGGGGAGGAATGCTCCAGGGCACGAGGGGAGCTCCCGAGAAATGCAGGCACTGGAGAAAACAGAGCGCTGGGACTGAAGAGGCGGGAGCACCCGCCTGTCCTGCTCGGGAGGTGGGGACACAGCCCACAGCTATCCCTGAGGCACCTCTGAGCACTGTGGGAGGGTCCAGGAAGTGCCCCCTCGACCCTGCACCCCCGATCAAGACTTTGCCCACAGCAGGGGACTGGGGCCGCCAGGGAGGGCAGGCATGGGCAGTCCCCACGGGCATGAGAGACGAGGGCTGTGACTGAGCTTCCAGCAGCTGCCCTGGTTCACCTGGTTCGCTCGTGTCCAACAGGAACCCCCAGAGGCTCTGCCTGCGAAGCCGGAGTGAGCCGGGCCTTCCCCTGTGGGTGAGAGGGTGGGCAGCGGCTGACCCCAGCCCCGCCCCGGCTGCCTGTGCGCACAGGGGCTGCCCTGGCTTTCCAGACTGTCTGACCAGTGGAGCCTGGTCCTTGATGGCCAGAGCTGAGCAGGGAGGGGAGGGAATGTTCCAGAACGACAAAGCAGAAGTCTCCCAGGAAGCAGAAATGTCTGAGACCCCTCAGGCTGGCCTGGCTGACAGAACGGGTTCCCTGCCACCGGGCCTTCATTCCCCGCCCCCAATAAGGACCTGAGTCCCAGTCCAGGGCCTGGTGTGGCAACAGCCCGAGGGCCGGACCCTGACCCGGCATCCAGTCGTCCCTGGACAAAAAAGCGCAGGAGCCAGCGACCAGGCCAGGCAGCCTCTCTCGTTTTCTGTTTCCTTTTAATGATCTCATTTCAAAGAAGAGCCACCTCCTGACCAGGGACGTTTCCCAGGGAGGGGGCGTGTTAGTGCAACAAAGACAGGGCCCTGGCGCCACGAGGGCCTCCAGATGTCTTGAGGACGCCGTCTCTAGCCGGGTAGGCCACCAGGCAAGGACAGACAATGACAAGAGGCAAGAGGCAAGAGACAAGAGACAGCCGCTCAGCCACCCTGCCAGTCCCAGGTGCTATGCCAGAGCCTGCCCCATCCTGGGCCAGGGGCTAAGGCACCAGGGCGGCGGGAGTGCGGGCCAGTCTGGGCAGTCGCAGTGCCGGGCCTCAGCAGACCTGCGGCTCGCAGTCCCCCACCTGCAGCCCCTTGCTCAGGAGGAAGGCGTCCTGCTTGGGGTCACGGCCCAGGAAGCGCTTCAGCATGGCGCTAGCATCCTCGGAGCCGCCGGGTCTCAGGATGCAGCTTCTGTAATCCATGCCAACCTGCCAAGGAGACAGGGCACTGTGGCCAGGTGGAAACCCAGGAGGAAGGCCAAGGACCCCGGGAGTCTGTACACCTTTGCCCAGGGGTCTCGGAGCAACCCCGTCCAGGCTCCCGGGGAGGCCTGCAGGCCGCCTGCATCAGCACGGCTCGGGGAGCGCAGGCACCTGTCATCAGAATCTCAGAGCGGGGCTGCGTACTGAGGGGCCAGCAGAGCCCCGAACTCCCCAAACTCCCCAAACTCCCGAGGTGGCTCCCCCCATCAGCCCCCACTGAAATCCCAGGCTGAGCCCATGAACAGAAGTGGCTGAGCCTCTGGCTAGACAAGGTGGGAGCTGCTCACGCTCTGGGCCACCCTAAAGGCCTGGGTTCGAGCCTATCCCTGTGACGGCGGGACTACGGGCAGGTGAGGCAAGGAGGGGACCGCGAGGCGGCCGGAGCCGGCCACCAAGGAGACCCCAACGCCCCAGAGCCCTGCAGGAGCCTGCGCGGGCTGCAGGCTGCAGAGCCAGGCAGCCACAGCCCTAGCTCCCAGCCCAGGGGACTCTACCTCTCCAGCCCCTGGCCGGTCCTCAGAGGTGGGACCCCCCACCTCAGCAGCAGGGGGAGCTGCTGGAGGCTGCCTCAGGACGGGGGCAGGTCCCTGCTGGGCTGTGAAGACAGGGGCTTGTCGGACCATTGCTCCCCCAGGTCCTGGCCTCTGCACCTCTGTAAAGGGAGCAGCTGAGCGCCTGGGTTTGGTGGCCCCGAGGTACCTGCAGGCTGCCCAGTGCAATGTTGCACCTAGACTGGGCAGGGCCGGCCCTCAAAGCCGGTAGCCACCTGGTTCCTTGTGAGGGACTCTGGCGGCTGCCCTGAGCCTGGGTCGCACCAAGTCAGCAGGAGGCACAGGCTCACACGGTGTCAAGGCCTCACTTCACAGTGAGGAAACTGGAGGTTGGAAAAGCAAATAAATGGCAAACGCCAAGCCAGCCTTCCCCAGAGACGGGTCTGTCTCAGTCCATGGCTCGGAAGCCGATCACGCAGATCCTGGAAGGACTCGTGTGGGAAGACACGGAGCTCCCAGCACTCACAGCCCCAGGCCTGAGGGGACAGTGTAGAGCCTCCTGCAGGGCCCAGTGGGGAGCTGTGGGCAGCACCGCACCAAGACCAGAGGGTGCCTCCGCTGGAATGGCTCATCCGGCACCCCGGGTCCAGGCCCACCCTGCCGCTCAGGACGCCCTCCCCGTTTCCCGGTCCCCCTCACCCTGCCGCTCAGGACGCCCTCCCCATCCCAGCCTCCCCTCACCCTGCCGCTCAGGACGCCCTCCCCATCCCAGCCTCCCCTCACCCCGCCGCTCAGGACGCCCTCCCAGTCCCTGTCTCCCTCTCACCCTGCCGTTCAGGGTGCCCTTCCCGCTCCCCAGTTCCCACGTACTCTGCTGTTCAGGACGCCCTCTCTGTCCCTGGTCCCCACGTACCTTGCTGTTGAGGACGCCCTCCTGCTTGAAGCGCGTGTGGAACATGTCCATGGAATACACCTCGCTCCACAGGTACCCGTAGTACTGGGCATCGTAGCCACCCGCCAAGTGGCCGAAGGTTGCAGGCATGTTGGTTCCTAGGACAGACACATGGCGGGGTTCACGCTGCAGCCCCCACCCCACGCTCCTCCTCCAGAAGACGTCCAGCCAGACTCCTGACACCCCCGCCCGGAATGGGGAGAAGTTGGAGGATCACAGCGAGGGCAGGAACCAGCCGGATACTTCTAGAACCAGAGCCAGCCACAAAGCGAGGGCCACAAGTCTCTGCCCCTCTCCTGGAAGGACAGGAGCTCATTTAATGGGGCCGTCAGCTGCCACAAAGCAAACGTCCTCATTATGAGATTGCGTCAATAAAGCAAGGCACGCCCATGCAACAGCACAGGCCACGCTGCTGAAAACGCTTTTGAAGAGATTTTTTAAAGTCTATGGAGCATTAAGCCAGCAAAATACCACCCATGTTCAAATCATGCTATATTTCCAAGTTCTGGATCCTTGCAAGCGTGTGTGAACACACATGCACACAGGACAACAGGTGTGATGGAAACAGGGCCCGCTTATCATCGTCAGCATTGGAAACTCCTAGGCCTTCCCGTACTTCTCCAGGCTTCTCACAAAGCATGTGTCATACATTTGAATCAAGAAAACACCAGCTTCATTCGAAGCAAAGGCTCCAGGGAACACACCCCTCCTGGGGGCTGGGGCCACACACCCGCCCTCCACCCTGGGCTGCAGCTGCATCTCGGCTGGGTCTGTCCGCCGAGGAGCCTGGGACGTGCTCCGCAGCTCCCCAGCAGGGACTCCTGCACTTAAGTGAAGCATGGGGACCAACTCCCTTCACCTTCCCAGGGAACCAGCGGAGGCCCCAAATTCCAGGGTGTGCCCGGCTCAAGGTGGCTACCTGGCGTGGCCGGGACCCCGAGGATCTCCTGGCAGAGTCGCGCGTACTCCTCGGCGGGGTCTGCGTCCGTCTGCGTGTGCAGGGCCTGGTCCACCTTGGCGAGGACGATCTGACGCAGGTTGAAGAGGCCTGGGCGGGAGGGGAGGAAGGAGCTGGCCTCTGCACCTGCCGCAGCCCACTCTGCCCAGAGCTCTGACCACCTCCCCGGGCACATGCCAGGCCCCAGCTGTGTGCCGCCACCCCTGAAGTTAGCGCCCTTCCCCAGACGGGCGGGTGCACCTGTGTTGGCCTGCCGGGACTCAATGAGCTTCTCCAGGAGCTCCTGGGGCACCGCGCTGCCCGTGCGGTAGTGCCGAGACATTCGCAGCAGCGGCTCCTTCTCCCACACCCAGTTCTCCAGCATCTGCGAAGGTGCCTCCACGAAGTCCCGCTCCACGTGGGTCCCGCTGAACATGGCGAACTCCGCCTGCAGGGGTGGGGCAGAGCCTCAGAATGCCCAGGCCCTGCCTGGCCCCTTCCTGCCAGCGTGGCCCGTGTCAGCTGCCACAGTGCAAACAGGGCAGGTGCACAGGTGACGTGCTGGGCCTGGCCCTCCCACCCCAAACCTGGAAAACGACTGGGACCCCGAGGCCCCTGGGCTGCTGCTGGCTGCCTGTGCCAGCAGGACACACCTGAAGATGTCGGCCACATGACCTTGTTCCCGGAGGCCACCCACACTTCCCCCCATCCACAGAGCCGCTGCTCCCTGAAAGCTCTGCACCCCAGAGGGGTTGGGACTTGGGGATGGCCAGGTCTAGGTCAGGACGTTGTGAGGCATGCTGCATCTCCCTGCTTGTGTGTGTGTGTAACCTTCCCTAAAGGCACAGCCCTTGACCAAGTCCTGCTGGAACCGTGGCTGGCAGCCGAGGGCCAGGGAACCCCTGGGTGATCCTCAAGGTCCTCTCTGCAACACCGAGGCTTTTCCGTTCCAAGGACCACACAGCCACGCTCCTCGTCCCAACGGACTGCACCAAGGAACTCGCCATGCCAGGCGCCAGGCACACGCAGGAAGTAGCATGCAAAGCGGGCTTGCAGGCATGTGCGTGGGCACCTGTGCAGGCACCTGTGTGGATATGCACACGCGTGTGCTGGCTATGAGTGCTGTGCAAACACTGTGGCGGGGAGTCAGGAAAGGCGGACACACGGTCGATCCTCATTCCTGGACTCCGTGTTTTTGAACTCGCCTACCAAGACCCACGGAAACACCAGAGGCCAGCACTGTGGCATTCCTCAGAAGCCCCTCAGACAGTCCTCAGACAGGGCCGCGCTCTGTCTTCTCGCTTCAGCTTATTTTGTGAGCAAGCGTCCTTTTCTCAGTCTAGTGGGGGCATGGTGTTTGCATTTTGGGTTTAAAAAGTCCCAAGAGTCGTGCAGAGCACTGTCTCGTGTCCCTCAGCACCAGGAGGCCATGATGCGCCTCAGGGGGACACCCTGTGTGTGCAAGCTGCGGCCAGGCGTGGGTGACAGAGCTGCCGGCCATGTGTTCAACGTGAACCCGTCAGTGCTGCACAGCAGTAAGGCGTCTTGAACCCAAAACACACACGGTAAGGTTCTGGAATGATCAGTTGGCGAACACGTGACCAGAGGCTCCTGGGAACCCAGCCCTGGTCGGAGGGACGGCTCTGCATGCACTTCTCAGCGTTCTCAGCAACTTCACAGGACAGAGCCTTTCTGAGGAGCAACGGCTGACTGTGTGCCAGGAAAGATGCTTGCAACAAGTTGGCACCATGTTGGCGAGGCTGGTCTTGAACTCCTGACCTCAGGTGATCTGCCCACCTCGGCCTCCCTAAGTGCCAGGATTACAGGCGTGGGCCACCACACCCTGCCAGAATGTGACGACTTAGAGACAGGATGTCTAAGGAGGACACTGAGGTTGCTGGGCGGGCCCCGATCCAGTGTGACTGGGGTCCCTGTAAGGAGATGAGGACCCACACAGGACGCCCGCATGAGGATGCAGAGAGGCAGTGGTGTCTGCAGGCCAGGGAGGGACCTGGAGGGAGCCAACCCTGCTGACACCGTGACCTCCGACTCCAGTCTCCAGGACCACGAGGAAATACACGCCCTTTGTGTAAGCCCTGGTCTGTGGTGTTGTGCTGGGGCAGCCCCAGGACACGGGCATGAGAAGGAGTCACCATCTTTGGGTGGCACTGGATGAAGGAGCCACCGGGCGGGCGCAGAGAGAGCCGGAAGCCGAAGCCTGGGGCTTGGACCCCACTGACCACAGACAGCCCCTGCCTCTGCCGCTGCCCAGGCCCCGCACCCACCTGGGAGCAGAGCTGGTGCATCACATGGCCAAACTCGTGGAAGTAGGTCTCCACCTCGTCATGCTGCAGCAGCGAGGGCGTGTCGGCTGTGGGCTTGGTGAAGTTGGCCACCATGGCTGCGATGGCGATCTGGCGGCTCCCGTCCTGCCGCAGGCAGCCGGGCTGCAGGCCAAAGCAGGCCGCGTGCCCATACTTTCCTTCCCTGTAGAGGGAGGCGGTGTCAGGCCCGTGGGGACTAGAGATACCACAAGGTCCCTGACTCCACATCCCTCAGCCCACCTGACTGATAACCGAGAACACCGGGTACCTCTGAGGTTCTAAACTTCCCTCTCAGCAGAGGCGACTTGGCACAGGGCAGCATGAAAACCACGGCCAGGCCCCGGCTGCCATTCCTCCCCTAAAAGACTCTGGCCTGGGCAGAGCTGCGCCCTGTCTGGGTGGCTGAGTGAGAGTGGAAACAGGGACAGCCGCGTTTTCGGCCCCTGTGGTGTGCCCACGGGTGCTACGTCTCGGGGTTCATCCCCGAGGCCCCGTGGAGCAGGCAATGACTTCCTTCCCATCTCAGACAGGAATGCCGGGCTCTGAGGAGACCCAGGGCCTGGGTGCACCCCCCACCCCCACTGCCCTCACCCACCGCGGGTACAGGTCCAGGTAGAACTTGCCGACCACCTCCCCCGAGGCTGCGTCCCTGGCGGTGTAGAGCCGCACGTCCTCGTGCCAGGCGCTGGCGCCCTCCTCGTGGTGGAAGGCCAGCCCCAGGAGCTCCTGGTAGATGCCCAGCAGCCCCTGCGTGACCACCTGCACGGGGAAGTACTCCTTGAGCAGGTTCTGGTCCACGCGGTAGCGCGTCTCCTCCACCTGGTTCATGTAGTAGCGCATGTCCCAGGCATGGATGCGGCCGTCGAAGGTCAGGCCCCGGCGCTCACACTCCGCACGCTTCAGCTCCAGAATCACCGCCCGCTCCTGCTCCCCCAGGGGCTGCAGCTTCTGCGCCAGCTCATCTGTGGCGAGGGCAGAAAGGTGGGCCTCTCACCCTGCGGGCTCCTTCGTGGCCCTGGGCTTGCCCGCCTGTGGCCGCAACTTCGTCAGCCTCCCGGTTCAGAAGGGAGGGCCCGCAGCTCCTAGCAACCCCTCAAGGAGCCCAGTATCCTCGCGCTCAGGGTGAGGGGTGGCGGAGCCGGGTGCAGGCATGGAACTGACTCCAGGGCCCGGGCACTTCCCTGTTCTGTGAGGGTCCCTCCAGGGGAGTGAGGGAGCCAGGGCAGGCGTCAGAAGTCCCTCTTCATGGAGGGAAAGGACAGGGATCTAGGGGTATCCCCGACTGTCCCCTGGGGTGACCCTGAGAACCTTCCCCCAGGGGAGCCCGGTGGAGGAGGAAGGAAGGGCTACCTAGGAAGGTGGCCACGGTCTGGCTGGTCTTGGCCATGTTCATCTCCAGGACATAGTCGGCGTGCGTGCAGAACCCCAGCAGGCGGGACTTCTGGGCCCGCAGCGTCACCAGCTCCTTGAGGATGGCACAGTTCTCCTGCAACCGACACCACCACACTGTCGCCCGGGGGCGCTACTCCCTCCACCTCCAGGGCCAGCACGCCCTGTCCCGGGGCCAGGGGCTTGTATCCAGCTCCGCCTGATCTCCGGCCCCTGCCCCTCTCTGCCTGTGTTACTACACAACTCTTCTGGTTACGCCACAAGTGTCATTATAATCCCTCGAGTCCTTTTTGGAACCAGAAGGGGTGCAAACGACTCTCAGGCCTCACATGGAACATGGTGTGGGGATGAGGGGCTGTCTGAGGAGCCTCTAGGGCATCACTGCTGCATGTGGGGACCCCACCATGTCTAGGCCCTGGTTCCCAGTCTCAGGGGCTCTGCCCATCGCCACCGGCACACGACATGCACACGGCCTCACTTCTGAGGACTGGCACTGCCAACCAAGCCGGTGGGGGCGGAAGGACAATGCATAAAACCCACGTGACGCGTTTACAAGGAGAAACAGAGGCCTGTTTGGGACAGATGTGCCCACCAGCACATGTGCTGGTCCACAGGAAACCCACCTGTAATCAGGCAGGTGCGTGCAGAGCAGCCAGTCAAATGGGGGCCAGGCCAACCGCCAGCAGCAAGGTCTCTGAGGCGGCACATCCCCTGGGACCTGGAACGCAGCCCGCCCGTGTGCTCCCTCTTGGCCTGGCCCTCACTCTGCCACTAGGACCCAAGCCTGGGGACCAGGATGGGATTGCCCAGTTGACCTTCCGAGGTGCACTGGGAAAGTCAAGGTGTTCCCAGCCCACAGGTCTGCCTACTCAGGCTTACAGCAACGTGAATTCACAGCCAGCCTGCAGAGGGCAGCCACATCCCATCTGAGCCCACTGAGCTCCCGGTCCCCAAACAATGGAGAGTCCCCCTCTGCAGCGATCGGTGCCCACCCATCCCCCCATTGGTGCCTGCCCGTCCCCCACCCTCCTGCAGTGATCGGTGCCTGCCCATCCCTTTGCAGAGATCGGTGCATATCCCCCTTTTGCCAGACACACGGGCACCAACATGGTGTCGTCAGGGGACCACGGAGGCCCACTAAAGCTCCTGCCTGTTCCAGACGGCGAACGGGGGATGTGCAGAGGCCACCTGACTGACCACGCCATGGCGTCAGGGACAGTTACACACGTCCCTGTGGGAAGGGCCGTCTGACACCGGTAACAGCGAGAAGGCCTGGTCACAACCCACCTGTGGACCCAGGCTCAGGTCCGGGCACCATCATTTAAGACAAAAGGAATGATCTGGGCTGACACACCTGAGGGGCGGCTCCAGACCAGGGAAGGACGAGACGTGCCGTGGCCAGATGCTCAGAGCAGCAGCAGGAGGCTCAGCTTGGGAAGGATGAACTGGGCCCTGAGCTGTGGCCCCAGGGTCTGGGCGGAGCCCAGCACAGACACCTCCAGGGGGTGGTGGAGCCCCACAGGGAGGTCTCTGCCCGCCACTGGGCCTGGCCGGGGAGATCCAGAGGCCATCCAAGTGTGAAGCCTGGAGGCACCTCACAGGTGTGCGGGAGACGGACCCCACCAGCTCCAGACCCGCTGTCCTGGGGCCCCCGGCTGTGCCTCCTCACCTCCTTGCAGCGGCAGTTGAAGGCCTCCTCCACTTTCCTCCGGGTCTCGGGCACGTGGCATTTCTTCAGGAGGGGGAAGTAATGGGGGTACTTGAGGGTGACCTTCAATTTGCCGTCCTCCGTCTTCTCCAGGGAGTTCACAAAGTCCTCGGGGAGCCCTCCTATGGGGACAGAACCAGGCTGGCTTTGACAGGGCTGAGGCACCCACAGCCCACGCAGTGTGTGCGCGGGAAGGGTGGGCTTCCCCTCTGCCTGGAAAGCTACAAGGGGGCCCTCAGCGAGCAGCCACAGCCTGGCCACCCTCTGCTGCAATTCTCACGTCCCCCATCGAACCCCATCAAGAAACCCCGGCTCCCCACAGCTTGGCCACCACCTGTCACGATTCTCACTTCCTCCCTCTAACCCCGCCAGGAAACCCCCCAGCACCCTCCTGCCCCAGAGAAGTTAAAGCTAAATCCAGCTCAACCCCCGGATAGCGTGGGCTTCCAGGGCGCCGCCACCACCCCCGTGTGTGAAGGGAGGAGGGCGGCGGGAAGGGTGGCCCGGCCACTGCACAAGGAAACCAGCGTTAGAGGCAGTGCCTCCCATCAGAAACGAAAACAGCAGGAGCGCCAAGCACACTGGGCCCTGGGCGGAGAGGGAAGCCCCGGGTGGAAAGGGGGGTCCTGCTTTGCTTTTCCTGAAGGACGACCCCCAGGCAGAGCCTCCCGCTCAGAGCTGAGATCTCAGCACGCAGCCCCACGGCTTGGCCACTTTCAAGTGTGCCCCTCCAGAGAGACCCAACTCCCGCTCTCAGATCTTCTCACTGGAGCCCCGCTTTCCTTTCTGCACCCACAAAACCCCGGGCAGGACAGAGCTCACCCCGCTGCTCGGCAGCCACACCCTCCCACCTGGCCCCTGCCCGACAGCCCCAAGAGAGGTGGGGGCGGCAGCGTCCCAGACTGAAAGGCTCCGGGGTCCCCACCTCACGGCTCGGGAGATGCCAGGGCCACCAGGCCACCGTGGCTCAGGCTTGCAGCTTCGATGCAAAGACTGGCTCACCCCAACCCCAGGGCGGTCAGGGTGGAAAGAATGACCGGGATGGGGGCCAGAGGCAGATGGGGGACGTTTCGGGAGGCCAGCCCGTGGGTGTGGGTGGTGAAGAGGGAGCTGAGAGTCCCGTGGTCTGCAGAGCCCCTCCTTCCCATTTGTGCCCCAGCACTAGTGTGGGTCCGGCAATTGTTTGCCGAGTGACTGCAGCACGAGGGGGAGGCCTCCCAGGACCTCATGACGTCCTTTCCAAGGACCACGGGCCTTCAGATAGCAGCTCTCCATCTCGACAGTGTTGTCACCCAACACTGGCGGTCGGAGACGGGAGTTAAAGGACAGCAAGGGAGACGGCTAGGGGGCCCAGCAGCGCTGGACTGGAAAAGAAGCTGGAAAGTGGACTCATGAAAGTTTATTTTTTTAGAAACAGGGTCTTGCTCTGTTGCCCAGGCTGCAATGGATAGTTCATGAATGCATAGTTCACGTTCACTGTGGCTCTGAACTCCCAGACTCAAGCAACCATCCTGCCTCAGCCTCCCGGGTTGAGAGGCTGGGACCTCAGGGGTGCGCCGGCATGCCCCACTGCACTTGTGGATTTCATACACAGACACAGAAGAGAAGAATGTGCGCGTCCCGGGACGCCGTTCCCTGGCCTCAGGGGTGCGCCGGCATGCCCCACTGCACTTGTGGATTTCATACACAGACACAGAAGAGAAGAGCGTGCGCGTCCAGGGACGCCGTTCCCTGGCAGCGGTGAACAGACCTGGTGCCTAAATCACCATCCACTCAAAGGCACCAGGACTCCGCCAAGGAATGGCGCATCTGAGGGCTGGGCAGGGAGAGCACGGGACAAGCCTGCGACACCAAGTGTCCACCAGTGAGAGCGGGCTCAGAGGCCGAGCCTGCGGCACTGTGCGCCCCACAGTGAGAGCGGGCTCAGAGGCCAGTAGGTGCATTACAGGGACATGGGGACTGTCTGAAGGGGCTCCCGAAGGTCCATGGGGGACGATTTGAGCACTGGGATAAATGAAAATGAATGATAACCCGGGAATAAGCCAGAAGCCTCATGCACATGGACAGAAACAAATCAGTAAGAAGACAGGTGAGGAGGGAAGGTTCGGAGTCACGGCAGGACAACTGATTCCCAGAGAGTGAGGGCGGCAGAAGTCGTCCATGGACATGGCAACTAGTGCATGACAACGTGGGAGTGACGGACACTCACAGGTCTCTGCTCTGGTTGGGTGTGACTGCTCCAAAATGCACGAGGAACTTAATGCCAGAGATGGTGGTAACAGGAGATGGGGGTGTTGGGAGGTGGGGTGTTGGGAGGTGGGGGTGTCAGGAGATGGGGTGTCTGGAGGTGGGGTGTCAGGAGGTGGGGTGTCGGGAGATGGGGGTGTCGGGAGATGTGGCTCTCGGGAGATGTGGCTATCGGGAGACGGCGGTGTTGGAGATGGTGGTGTTGGGAGATGGCAGGATTGGGTACTGGGGCCTTCAACAGGCAGCCAGGTCATGTGGCGTCCACCGTCAGGAATGAAGGTATTGACGGGTTAATGTGGCAGTGGGACTGGGGCTTTGTGAGGAGGAGGGACCTGGGTGGAGCCAGTTCGCTCAGCCCCCTCCCCTTGCCAGGTGACACCCTGGCCGCCTCAGGGCTCCAGAGTCCCTACCCGGAAGAAGGCCCTCGTCAGATACAGCCCCTCGACCTGGGAGTTCTCAGTCTCCAGAGCCGTGACAAGTTCATTCCTTTTCTTATAAACTACATGGCTTTAGGTCTTCTGTTGTAAGCAGAAGAAAAGGGGACTAAGGCAGAGTGTCTCCTGACAAATGACGGACCACAACACCCCGGGAAACAGGTCCCGGGACAGTGGAGAGCCCTGGAGAACCGTCACCCAACACGCTAGCCACCCGCATGATGGTGTCACCCGGCCACATGGGACTCAAGCCACCTGCATGGGAGGCCCTGCAGGCCGGACAAATGAAACAGCACTCCTAAGAGTTATACACCAAAATCGACAAACACTCTTCAGTTTGCAGGATGGCAAACATGAAAACAAACAGGCAGAGAAAACACTGACAAGAACAAAACTGGCTGAAACTGGCTGGAACCCACATGAGCCAGCAGAGTCCGTGTAGAACCAGCTCGCGGACGCCAACTGAACTTCCACCGCGCTTCCCACTGACGTCCCCAGGATTCGCACCAGGACCCGTGCACTGGCATGGACAGATAACTATGTGTGCCCGAGGACCTTCCAGACCTTCCCTGTTCCTTCCACCAACCACCTGCTAATCCCAGAACCCACCTCTGCAACTTCTCGAATGAAAGTACTGCCTGAAAGCCGGCACAGGAGGCAGATTTGAGCTGGACGCCCGGTCTCCTTGGGAGTCACTTGCAACTGAAAAGCTTCTGTTTCCTCAAAACCTTGGTGCCATGGCACTGGCTTCCAGCGCATCGGGCACCGAGCCCTTCTGCTTGCTAACATGGGCAGGTGGGGGGGCAGCCCCACAGGGACAGCGCGGGTGGCGGGGACAGTGTGGGTGGCCGCGGGGACGGCGCGGGTGGCTGCAGGGACGATGTGGGTGGCCACGGGAATGATGTGGGTCATCAGTGCGCCCACGGAGTGGCAGGCTGGGTTCCCGGGGCTGGGAAACGTGCTTTACGGCAGATCGTAGCCCATTGTGTCTCCTGAGTGCCAGGAGCTGAGGGGTAGGATGGGCTGCCCGAGACACAGAAGGGCCAAGCGAGGGCTGGCAGCCAAGCTTGGCGATGCCTGACGTGCGAGTGCTCCCTCAGGGAACATGCGCCCAGCTGACCGCACATCAAGCCACCTGTGGAGGCCTGGGGCCATGAGGGCCTTGTCCCCACCTGTCACCTCAGTGGCAACCACATTCAGAGTCTAGAAGTGGAGGTTATATTCTGTAGCACCCATCAGAATATTCTGGCCCAGCTAGGTGTGATGGCTCATGCCCGTAATCCCAAAACTTTGGGAGGCTGAGGCGGGCAGATAGCCTGAGCCCAGGAGTTTGAGACCAGCCTGACCAACACAGCAAAACCATCTCTACTAAAAATAAAAAAATTGGCCAGGTGTGATGGCATACGTCTGCAGTCCCAGCTACTCAGGAGGCTGAGACAGGAGACTCACTTGAACCCAGGGGGCGGAGGCTGCAGTGAGTGGAGATCGCACCACTGCACTCCAGCCTGGACAGTAGAGCAAGACTCCATCTCAAAATAAATAAACAAATTAATTAATTAAATAAAATAAAAATAAAGGCAGGCAGGAAGTGGGGTCTCAAGGGAAAATTGTGGTTACCTCAGGGCCACGGCTGAGACTGGCACCCTTGGCCGCCCAGTCCAGCCTGGGCTCCCGCCACTGCTAGGGACATTTTCTATCAGGGCGGCATCTTGGTGGGACAGAGCACGGCCCTCCCCAGGGAGGGGTCAGAGCTTTTGGCTGTGAACGGCCCTGGAGTGCTCCCAGTGAGGAAAGCCCTCGGCCCAGGCGGTCAGGTCCATGTACCTCGGCCTCCCGCCGCCCGTCAGCACAGAAGCCCACAGGAGGAAGCGGCGGCCCCCGAGGGCCTGGCAGGCCTGCAGTGAGTCCCAGGACCGATGGCAACCCATTCCCCACTGCCCAGCCTCTACCTAGCTCCTCGAGCGTGAAGGGCAAGAAGGTCGTGTCCTCGTTCAGGTTCTTGTTGAAGTCGATGCACAGGAGGCTCAGTTTCTTCTTGATGCTTTTGATTTTCTGGAGACAAAGACAAGACGTGAGAGGAAGGAGAGACCGGGGCGGGCACCGCAGGAAGACGCAGGGTCCTGGGAGCACTCCCACCAAGGGCTGAGGGAGCACTCCCCACACCCAGCACGCCCTGGGACGGAGCACTCCCCATGCCCAGTACTCCCCAGGATGGAGTACTCCCCACGCCCAGCACTCCCCACACCCAGCACTCCCCCTGCCTGAGCACTCCCTGAGCTCAGTACTCCCCGTGCCCAGTACTCCCCGGGACCGAGCACTCCTCACACCCAGCACTTCCAGCACCTAGCACTCCCTGTGCCCAAGCACTCCCTGAACCTAGCACTCCCTGAACCTAGCACTCCCCAGGACCCAGCATGCCCTGGGACCCAGCACTCCCTGAACCCAGCACTCCCCGCACCCAGCACTCCCCCTGCCATGTACTTCCTGTACCCAGCACTCCCTGGGACTGAGTACTCCCTGTGCCCAGCACTCCCCGGGATTGAACATTGCCCACACCCAGCACTCCCTATACCCAGCACTCACTTCCTGAGTTTCTCTGGGGAGGTGAAGCCCATTTCTCCGGCCCAGCTTGATTAGCCGCTCCAGGTACCGTGCAGCCTCGGGCCTCAGTGAGTCCTTCTGAACTTTCTCCTGGAATAAAAACATCAAAGCATGTAGGATGTGGGCCAGTGCAGCTGCTCCAAAGAACAGTTTGGCAGTTCCTTAAAAATCTGATCATCTGGCCCCCATGTGACTTGGCAACTGCACTCCTGGGCATTTACCTCAGAGAAATGACGACCTGCGTCTACACAAAACCCGAGCAAACGTTCGCTTTGTTTGGAAGAGCCCAGCACTAACATGAGCCCAGAGCTCCTTCACCAGGGCGGTGGCTGAATGGGAACAAGATTGCTGATTGTCCGTTGTTTCAACAGAAACTCCGGGAGGTGGAGGTGGGAGGATTGCTTGGGCCCAGGAGTTTGAGACAAGCGTACGCAACATTGTGAGACCCTGTCTGTATTTAAAAAAAAAAAAGGCCGGGTGCGATGGCTCACTAAGAATACAAAAGAAGAATACAAAAGAAGAATACAAAAGTCCCAGCTAGAATACAAGAATACAAGAATACAAAAAAAAAAAAATCAGCTGGGCGAGGTGGCGGGCGCCTGTAGTGCCAGCTACTCGGGAGGCTGAGGCAGGACAATGGCATGAACCCGGGAGGCACAGCTTGCAGTGAGCCAAGATTGTGCCACTGCACTCCAGCCTGGGCGACAGAGTGAGACTCTGTCTCAAAAATAAATAAATAAATAAATAAATAAATAAATAAAATAATAAACCACTGCTATCATGGGCCACCCTGATCTGTATTTACCAAAGCACCAGGGCTGCACGTTCCTGCTACTGGGGGACACATCAGCACCTTCCCGGGGGTCCTCGCCTAAGAGGATGAGCAGCAGCAGGAGGGTCTCTGGGTCTCTCCTGATCATGTGACACCAACAGCAAAGCCCCACTGCATGCTGGGAGGAGCATCTGGGGAGCAGAAGCCCACGCAGCCACGCCGCCAGGCCCTGTCAGCTCACGCCACGTGGGGATGGGGTGTCTGGGTCACACCTAGGATGGCCAGGAAAGGAAAAGCAAGTGCACATGCTGTGATCCCAGCACTGTGGGAGGCCGAGGCGGGCAGGTCACCTGAGATCAGGAGTTGGAGACCAGCCTGACCAACATGATGAAACCCCGTCTCTACTAAAAATAAAAAAAATGGGCAAGGCACAGTGGCTCACACCTGTCATCCCAGCACTGTGGGAGGCCAAGGCGGGCGGATCACTTGAGGTCAGGAGTTCGAGACCATCCTGACCCACACGGTGAAACCCCGTCTCTACTGAAAATACAAAAATTAGCTGGGCGTGATGGCATGCGCTTGTAATCCCAGCTACTTGGGAGGCTGTTCACGCTCCCCGCGGGGAGCACTCCCCCTCACCTGGAGCCACACAATCCTCTGGTACACGTCCTCCCTCATGCTCATCTCCACGTCGAACTCGGAGAGCTTCTTGTCGGCCTCCGTGCTGGCCGTCCGGATGTCCTTGGAGGGAGAAACATGCTGGGGGAAGTCAAGGATATTCCTCTGAACTAAAACAGGGAGACCAGGGAGACAGGTGTGAGAATGGGCCCTGGTGCAACTGGCAGGTGCGGCTCAGACCCCTCTCCCAGGCCCGTCTGCTGAATCCCCCCACGAGCTCTCTCCTGCCTCAGCCTCCCAAGTAGCTGGGACTACAGGCACACGCCACCATCCCCTTCAGGCTGGGCCCTGGGATGGAGAAAGGAGGTGCTGTCGCCTGTGTCCTCGGGGATCTTACAGACCAAAGAAAAACATGGATTCAACTCAAAGCCCTCCAAGGCAAGAAGAACCCCCACAGAGCTGGGTGTGATGAAACAGAGAGGCTGGCGGAGTTCCATTCCAGAGAGAGCTGCAGCTGGCGACAGGCACATTTAAATGCATGAACGACTCACACTTTCCTGAGCACATCTGCACTTTAGGTTGAGCAGAGGAAATGTCAGTGGCTAGAAAAGCATAGGCTTTAGGCCGGGTGCGGTGGTCAAGCCTGGAATCCCAGCCCTTTGGGAGGCCGAGGCAGGCAGATCACCTGAGGTCAGGAGTTCGAGACCAGCCTGGCCAACAAGGTGAAACCCCGTCTCTACTAAAAATACAAAAATTAGCCAGGCGTGGTGGCGCACGCCTGTAATCCCGGCTACTTGGGAGGCTGAGGCAGAAGAATCGCTTGAACCTGGGAGGCGGAGGTTGCAGTGAGTTGAAATGGCACTACTGCACTCCAGCCTGGGTGACAGAGTGAGGCTCCATCTCAAAAAAGAAAAAAAAAAAAGCTTTAAAATGGAGTCATCCCACAACCCCCAAGACTCCACTGTAGGCATCCAGCCGGGAGACACAAACACACATCCACACCGAAATCTGCACGCGTCCACTCACGGCAGCACGATTCGCAATTGCCGAAAGGCCCATCCACGAGTGAACGGACTGACAAGATGTGGCCTCTGCCAAATGGAACATGACTCAGCCATGAAAAGGAACGAGGCTCTGGAACAGGCTGCGGTGTGGATGCAACCCAAGGACGTCACATGCAGAGCGGGAAGCCAGACACAAAAGGCCACATGGTGTGTGATGTCATTTTTTTTTTTTTGAGATGAAGTATCACTCTGTTGCCCAAGCTGGAGTGCAGTGGCACGATCTCGGCTCATGGCAACCTTCAGCTCCTGGGTTCAAGTGATTGTCCTGCCTCAGTCTCCCGAGTACCTGGGATTACAGGCACATGCCTGGCTAATTTTTTTATTTTTAGTAGAGACGGGGTTTCACTATGTTGGCCAGGCTGGTCTTGAACTCCTGACCTCACAATGCACCCGCCTCTGCCTCCCAAAATGAGGAGATTATAGGCGTGAGCCACCGCACCCGCCTGTGTGATGCCAGTTCTATGAAATATCCATCCACAGAGGATGGCTATCCACAGCTCCATCCACAGAGACAGGAGGGGATGCGTGGGTGCTGGGGCTGGGGGCAGAGGAGATGGAGTGTGACCACTGAAGGGTATAAAGTTTCTCTCTGGGATTATGAAAATGCTCTAAAATCAAAGAATGGTGACAGCTGGGCAACACTGCAAATTTATTAAAAACCACTGAAGGGTGTGGATTTTTCTTGTTTTGTTTTGTTCTTTTGAGACAGAGTTGCACTGCTCTTGCCCAGGCTGCAATGCAATGGCATGATCCCAGCTCACTGCAACCTCCGCCTCCCGGGTTCAAGTGATTCTCCTGCCTTAGCCTCCCAAGTAGTTGAAATTATAGGCATGAGCCACCACGCCTGGCTAATTTTGTATTTTTAGTAGAGACGGGGTTTCTCCATGTTGGTCAGGCTGGTCTCGAACTCCTGACTTCAAGACATCCGCCCACCTCGGCCTCCCAGAGTGTTGGGATGACAGGTGTGAGCCGCCGCCGGCCTGAAGTTTGTGGTTTAAATGGGTGAACTGTATGTGATGCAAACCATATCTCAATGGAGCAGTTTAAAAAAACAAATCAGCCAGGCACGGTGGCACGCACCTGTGCTCCCAGCTACCCAGAAGGCTGAGGCAGGAGGACCGCTTGAGCCTGGGAGGTTAAGGCTGCAGTGAGCCATGACAGCGCCATGCACTCCAACCTGGGTGACAGAGCGAGACTCATTCTAAACAATAAAACAAAACCAATAATAATAAAAATTTTTTTAAAAAAGCATATACTTTGCAGAAGAAAGACCTAAATTCCAATTGCAGCCCGGTCACTACCTCGATTCTGGGCCAACAGAAATGTCCCCAGGCCTCGGTATGTTTGGAGGAGGCTCTGTGTGTTTGGAGGGGGGGATGGGCTAGGCACAGCGGCTCATGTCTGTAATCCCCACACTTTTGGAGGCCAAGGCAGGCAGGAAGCTTGAGCTCAGGAGTTCTAGACCCGCCTGGGCAACATAGCAAGACCTCATCTCTACTAAAAATTAAAAAAAAAAAATCAGCCAGGCGTGGTGGAGCGCACCTATCATCCAAGCTACTTGGGAGGCTGAGGTGGGAAGATGGCTTGAGCCTGGGAGATGGGGTCTGCAGTGAGCCATGATCACACCACTGCACTACAGCAGCCCGGGTGACAGAGCAAGACCCTGTCTCAAAAAATCAACAAAAAAGCTCGTAGTGGGGGCTCTGGGCCAGGCCTGATGCTGGGGCTGAAGAGAGAAAAAAACAGGCTCTGTCCTCTCGGGATTTATGGGCAACTGATTAGACAAGCAACTGCCTGGACGACAGTGTCAGTGCAGGGACTAATCCAGGCGGCTGCCATGAGGACAGGAGGAGCAGGAAGGGCTCCTGGGCTAAGTGGACTTAATCTGTGATCAGAGAGAAGCTGGGTATTCAGCAGAGCACAGGGCAAGGGGCGCGAGGGGCGGGAGGGGCTGGCTGGGGAGGCCCTGGCTGGCGGAGGGTGCCAGGCACGAGGAGACTGCGTGTCCAGGCACGGACAGTGCAGGGCGCTGAAGTCCACACCGAGGATGCCGGGCGTCACCCTGAGGACAGTGGAAAGGCTCCAAGGGGAGCAGCAAGGCCGATTTCAGTTTCCTTTAACACTGCTTCTCGCCACCATGTGAAGGAGGAGAAGAAAGGCTGCAGGAGGGGAAAGTGGGGCACGGGCGGGGGAAATGATGCCTGGCACCGCTGGGCGCCCTAAGAGGGAACTGGTATCACCTGAGCCTCAGGAGACTCCTGCGGGAGAGACCAGGGGCCACCACGTGGCCGAGGAGGGGAAACCAAGGTCCTGCTGGGCTCTAAGCCACTTGTCAGAAGCCAGAGGGAGTGGGAAGAGGGTCAGGATTCCCAGCGGGGGCTGCAGGCTCTGCAGGCTCGGGGTGCTTGCGGAGCTTCAGCCCTCTCCAGTCCCCCGCCCAGACAGCAAACCCTCTGGAGGCCGCAGGGCACGGGCCACGGAGGCCTGCGGCCACGGAGGCCAATCCTTTCAGGGGAAGCCTTGGGAACACAAGAAAAGCCCTGGGCTGAACTCAAGGATTTTCCATGGTTCCCAGCAAAAAGGCCTTCCGCTAGATGGAAGGGCGGGGAGTTGCGTCACTCAGAGCTCCCTGTGGAGACTCTCTGGGCCTCTTGGTCAGGCAGATACACTGTCAGCCTTAGGCAGAGCTCGGGAAGCAGTGTCCCTAACCCATGTCACCAGGCACCTCACTCCTCACCGTGAGCACAGGGACCCCAAGGAGAGGAGGAGGCTCGGGCTGAGGGCGAGGAGGACGCCCAAGGTCATGAGGTCACCCCCACCGCAGGGCGAGGAGGCAGAAGCCAAAGGGGCCAAGTTCAGTCATTCAGAGAGAAAACAAATACTCGCCTTCCCAGGCCAGGGAAAGAGGTCAGACGGGGTCAGGTTTCAAGGCTGCTGGCTCTGGGAGAGGCTGGAGAGGCGTGCTGTTTAGACACGTTTTCTCATCTCCGGCTCTCAGATCACACAACCAAGGGGTCCTCTGAACGGACGAGGCTGTGAAGCGCAGCAGAGCACGGGCGGAACCGCCTCTCTCCGACACCTCCAGTGACCAGCACCTGCCAGATGCCTCCACCCAGGTTCTGAACCTGCTCCATGGGCTGGGCTGCTCCTGCCTGCGGTGCCACCTCCCTCAGCACCTGTGGCCCACACTCAGACCCTGCCTGGGACTTACCTGTGTAGGTGACCTCCACGTCAGCCAGCGCCTTGAGCGTGCTCTCATAGGACACGTCCTCGAACTCCTGGGCGCCCACCTGGTCGTACACACGCTTGGTCTGGTCGATGAGCTCCCTGGTGCGCTCCTCTATCTGCTGGGCGCTCAGGTCCCATCGCAGGTCGTTCGCCACAGAGCACGGAGACGCCGCGTCCACCACGTCTCCTGCACAGGCTGCGCAGAAACAAAACCCAGTGCCAGGCAGGTCTGCTTTTGGTTCAGTTAGGGTCAAAGTGAGGAGGGCAGAGGGAAAGGAGGGATCACCCGCTTCTCATCCAGAAGAGTGAGGTCCAGGGCTCTTGTAGGGACGAACAGACTGACCAGTCTCTAGAGCAGGGGGCAACTCTGCCATCAGTCCCCTCCAGGGGACCCTGGGTGACATCTAGGACACCTGTGGCTGTTGCAGCTGCAGATGCTCCTGGTGTGGAGTGGCTGGAGGCCAGGGATCCTGCTTAGTACCCGGCAGTGACCAGGACGGCCCCAGCAGAGAACAATCCAGCCCGGAATAGATAATGCCGCTGTTAAAAATTCCCTGGCCGGGCGCAGTGGCTCATGCATGTAATCCCAGCACTTCGGGAGGCCGAGGCAGGTGGATCACGAGGTCAGGAGATTGAGATCATCCTGGCTAACATGGTGAAACCCCGTCTCTACTAAAAACACAAAAAACTAGCCGGGTGTGGTGGCGGGAGCCTGTAGTCCTGGCTACTCGGAAGGCTGAGGCAGGAGAATGGCGTGCAGCTGGGAGGCGGAGTGTGCAGTGAGCCGAGATCGCACCACTGCACTCCAGCCTGGGTGACAGAGAGAGATTCCGTCTCAAAAAAAAAAAAAGGCCAGGCGCAGTGGCTCAAGCCTGTAATCCCAGCACTTTGGGAGGTCAAGACGGGCAGATCACAAGGTCAGGAGGTTGAGACTAGCCTGATCAGTATGGTGAAACCCCATCTCTACCAAAAATACAAAAATTAGCTGGGCATGGTGGCGCACGCCTGCAATTCCAGCTACTCAGGAGGCTGAGGCAGAATTGTTTGAACCCGGGAGGTGGAGGTTGCAGTGAGCCTAGATAGTACCATTGCACTGCAGCCTGGGTGACAGAGTGAGACTCTCATCTCAAAAAAATAAAAAAACAACAAAACTCCCACCCTACAGTGGAGACACCACGCACAGATCAGCCTGTACAAACCCCTGGGTGTTCACAAAAGGGGAGGCCCAGGACCACCCACGCACTGCTCAATTCCTGCCATGCCAGAGGGGAAAGGTGAGGTATGGGGGGGTTACGGGAAGAGTCCCTTCTTCCACCTGCTTCTTCCACACCCCACACCCAGTGAGGGGAACACGCAGGCCTCCATTCATGAACTCATCAAGAAAGTCAGGCTGGCGTGTAGCCGTGCCAGACCCACAGGTGCTACGGGCAAGTCATATGTGGCCTGGCCACTCACTCCAGGGCCTCTCTGAGAAATGGGTAAACGGAGCCCGAAAACAAGAATGGCAGGCGGGGGCTCCGGGCAGTGAGGGCAGCTGCGGGAAGGGCGACTACGTGAAGAAAGTCAGTGCGGCTCAGCACAGAGAAGGCGGCAAAACCACCTGGAAACACCTAACGGTGCAGAACCCAGGGGCCAGCAAACAGTTCTGCAGAGGACCCAGGGGCCAGCAAACAGTTCTGCAGAGGACCCAGGGGCCAGCAAACAGTTCTGCAGAGGACCCAGGGGCCAGCAAACAGTTCTGCAGAGGACCCAGGGGCCAGCAAACAGTTCTGCAGAGGACCCAGGGGCCAGCAAACAGTTCTGCAGAGGACCCAGGGGCCAGCAAACAGTTCTGCAGAGGACCCAGGGGCCAGCAAACAGTTCTGCAGAGGACCCAGGGGCCAGCAAACAGTTCTGCAGAGGACCCAGGGGCCAGCAAACAGTTCTGCAGAGGACCCAGGGGCCAGCAAACAGTTCTGCAGAGGACCCAGGGGCCAGCAAACAGTTCTGCAGAGGACCCAGGGGCCAGCAAACAGTTCTGCAGAGGACCCAGGGGCCAGCAAACAGTTCTGCAGAGGACCCAGGGGCCAGCAAACAGTTCTGCAGAGGACCCAGGGGCCAGCAAACAGTTCTGCAGAGGACCCAGGGGCCAGCAAACAGTTCTGCAGAGGACGCAGGGGCCAGCAAACAGTTCTGCAGAGGACCCAGGGGCCAGGAAACAGTTCTGCAGAGGGCCGAGGGGCCAGCAAACAGTTCTGCAGAGGGCCCAGGGGCCAGCAAACAGTTCTGCAGAGGGCCCAGGGGCCAGCAAACAGTTCTGCAGAGGACCCAGGGGCCAGCAAACAGTTCTGCAGAGGACCCAGGGGCCAGCAAACAGTTCTGCAGAGGACCCAGGGGCCAGCAAACAGTTCTGCAGAGGACCCAGGGGCCAGCAAACAGTTCTGCAGAGGACCCAGGGGCCAGCAAACAGTTCTGCAGAGGACCCAGGGGCCAGCAAACAGTTCTGCAGAGGACCCAGGGGCCAGCAAACAGTTCTGCAGAGGACCCAGGGGCCAGCAAACAGTTCTGCAGAGGACCCAGGGGCCAGCAAACAGTTCTGCAGAGGACCCAGGGGCCAGCAAACAGTTCTGCAGAGGACCCAGGGGCCAGCAAACAGTTCTGCAGAGGACCCAGGGGCCAGCAAACAGTTCTGCAGAGGACCCAGGGGCCAGCAAACAGTTCTGCAGAGGACCCAGGGGCCAGCAAACAGTTCTGCAGAGGACCCAGGGGCCAGCAAACAGTTCTGCAGAGGACCCAGGGGCCAGCAAACAGTTCTGCAGAGGACCCAGGGGCCAGCAAACAGTTCTGCAGAGGACCCAGGGGCCAGCAAACAGTTCTGCAGAGGACCCAGGGGCCAGCAAACAGTTCTGCAGAGGACCCAGGGGCCAGCAAACAGTTCTGCAGAGGACCCAGGGGCCAGCAAACAGTTCTGCAGAGGACCCAGGGGCCAGCAAACAGTTCTGCAGAGGACCCAGGGGCCAGCAAACAGTTCTGCAGAGGACCCAGGGGCCAGCAAACAGTTCTGCAGAGGACCCAGGGGCCAGCAAACAGTTCTGCAGAGGACCCAGGGGCCAGCAAACAGTTCTGCAGAGGACCCAGGGGCCAGCAAACAGTTCTGCAGAGGACCCAGGGGCCAGCAAACAGTTCTGCAGAGGACCCAGGGGCCAGCAAACAGTTCTGCAGAGGACCCAGGGGCCAGCAAACAGTTCTGCAGAGGACCCAGGGGCCAGCAAACAGTTCTGCAGAGGACCCAGGGGCCAGCAAACAGTTCTGCAGAGGACCCAGGGGCCAGCAAACAGTTCTGCAGAGGACCCAGGGGCCAGCAAACAGTTCTGCAGAGGACCCAGGGGCCAGCAAACAGTTCTGCAGAGGACCCAGGGGCCAGCAAACAGTTCTGCAGAGGACCCAGGGGCCAGCAAACAGTTCTGCAGAGGACCCAGGGGCCAGCAAACAGTTCTGCAGAGGACCCAGGGGCCAGCAAACAGTTCTGCAGAGGACCGAGGGGGCCAGCAAACAGTTCTGCAGAGGGCCGAGGGGGCCAGCAAACAGTTCTGCAGAGGGCCCAGGGGACCAGCAAACAACTCTGCAGAGGGCCAAATATTTTCATCTTTGTGGGCCACATATATTTTCTGTCTCGTCCAAAAATCATCTTCAGTTCCAGAGGTGTACAAAAATAGGCAGGCCTGGCCAGGTGTGGTGGCTCACGCCTGTAATCCCAGTACTTTGGGAAGCTGAGGCCGGCAGATCACTTGAGGTCAGGAGTTCGAGACCACCCTGGACAACATGGCGAAACCCTGTCTCTACTAAAAATACAAAAATTAGCTGGGTGTGGTGGTGCAGGCTTGTAATCCCAGCTACTCTGGAGGCTGATAGGAGAATCGCTTGAACCCAGGAGCCAGAGGTTGCAGTGAACTGAGATTGCACCACTGCACTCTAGTCCAGGTGACAGAGCAAGAGTCCATCTTGGTTGGGCACGGTGGGTCGTGCCTGTAATCCCAACACTTTGGGAGGCCAAGGTGGGTGGATCACCTGAGGTTAGGCGTTCAAGACCAGCGTGACCAGCATGGAGAAACCCCGTCTCTACTAAAAACATAAAAATTAGCCGGGCGTGGTGGCAGCACTTGTAATCCCAGCTGCTCGGGAGACTGAGGCAGGAGAATCACTTGAACCTGGGAGGCGGAGGCTGCGGTGAGCTGAGATCATGCCACTGCACTCCAGCCTGGGCAATAAGAGTGAAACTCCATCTCAAAAAAAACTAGGCAGGCCAGAGTTTGCCAACTTCTGGTGTAGATGACAATGAAGGCTTTGAACTTCAATCCTGAGTGCAAGGTGGAGCCATGGAAAGGGACAGGAAGGGGACGGGACGGTGGCACTAACAATCGGATGTGCATTTTTACAAAGGCTGGGGCAGGTACAACAAGCTAGCTCAGAATGCAGAAGCTGAAGTCAGAGGGTCCGGGTGCGGACCCTACCTCTGTCACTTGCTAACTCTGGGATTCTGGCAAGAAACGTTAACTTCCAGGCTTCCCACCTGCAAAATGGGAACAATTCAGGGTGCAGAGAACAAGAACCGTCTAAGAATTCAGTGAGCAATGAAGGCAAAACATCTTGTATCTTGAATACCACCAGAAAGTTTTCAAGAGGTAGCTGTCATTACAGACCATGTTCTGCTGTCCATGTTCTCTTGGGGCCGGGGACGTTTTACCACTCAGAATTCCCCCCTTGGAGAAAAGTAAGAGTCCAAGTGCCACGTATTCCAAATCACTAGGGTGGCTGGCCCTCCAAAATCAAATTACTCTTCCTGCAGCGAGAAGCAGGAATACGCACCAGGGTCTCTCGCTGTCTGCACTGTGGCCATCGGGGCCGTATCGTTCTCTGGGGTGGAGCTGGCCTGGGCGCTGCAGGGTGCTGAGCATCCCTGGCCTCCATCCACTCCATACCAGGAGCGCCCCCCAACTGTGACAACCACAAATGTCCCCAGACATGGCCCAGTGTCCCCTGAGGAAGCACAATCACCCCAGCTGAGAATCAGTGATATTCGCTAAGTGGGAAAAAGAAAGGCTCTCAGTCGGTCGGTCAGTCGCGGTCACTTTCTGGCCAAATGACTTTGCTGTAAACTTACGGCAAACCTTTCAGTTTACAGAGTATTTAGGATTTTAGAACTGCAAAAAAGGGACCGTGGATCTACATTAAACCGTGGGGGTAAAGAAGAGCTTCAGGGGCTCTGAAAGGACGGAGATCAATGGGAACGGGAATTGTCAGAAAATTCTCCTGGAGGAGTTAGGATTTGAAAAACTTGTGGACGTCAGTTCATCCTGTAAATATTTACTGATTGTGCCAAGGATACAGTAGCAAACAAGGCAGACAACATTCCTGCCTTCCCAAGGCCTAAATATCCCTGATTATCATTATTACAATTATCACCCTCATCGCAATGGGCTGGACAAAGAGCTGGGGGAATGTGGCTGGGCAAGAGAAAAGGCAAGGATACGGGCAAGGATTTCCCTCAACAACAACCAGAGTGACTTTCTAAAATCGGGTACGGTGGCTCACACCTGCAATCTCAGCACTTTCGGAGGCCGAAGCAGATGGATCACTTGAGGTCAGAAGTTCAAGACCAGTCTGGTCAAGATGGTGAAACCCCGTCTCTACCAATAATACAAAAATTAGCCGGGTGTGGTGGTGCTCGCCTGAAATCCCAACTACTTGGGAGGCTGAAGCAGGAGAATCACTTGAACCCGGGAGGCGGAGGTTGCAGTGAGCCTCTGTGGGCAGAGATCGTACCACTACACCCCGGCCTGGGAGACAGACAGAGACTGTCTCAAAAAATAAACAAACAAATAAAAAACACTTCACATCACCCCTTTGCCTTTAAATTAAAAGGGTCTTGGCTGGCTACAGTGGCTCATGTCTGTAATCCCAGTACTCTGGGAGGCCGAGGCAAGTAGATTGCTTGAACCCAGGACTTCAAGACCAGCCTGGGCAACACGGCGAAACCTCGTCTCTACAAAAATTAACCAAGCGTGGTGGTGCAGGTCTGTAGTCCCAGCTACTCAGGAGGCTGAGGCGGGAGGATTGCTTGAGCCCAGGAGTTCGAGGCTGCAGGGAGTCGTGATCGCACCACTGCACTCCAGCCTGGGTGACAAAGTAAATAAATAAGAAAATAAACAGGTCCCCTCTTTACGTTTCAGCCAAACTGACTTTCTGCTCTCCAAACACGTTCCCTCCTCCCGGGACGCCTCCTTCCCCGGTCCTGGCAGGACACCTGCTTCTCCCAATCAAGCAAGTCAAGGCTCACCTCTTCAGAAAAGCCCCCCAGGACCAACTCTTCTCCTGGACAGCGCGTTCGTGGGTGGGTTTTTAATCTTGGCTCTGTGCCCTGTTCGGTGCCTTTATCCTTGCTCCCCTGGGACTGCCCCGTTCGTGTTTATTTGCTCCAGAGCACCGATCCCTCCCTATCTTCGATCCTCTCTTGCTTATTTACTTGTTGAATGTCTGTCTCTGGCTCTAGAATTCCGGGAAAACGGGGACCGGAGTCCTCAAATCACGGCCTCCCGAGGGTGCGCCAGGGGACCCGACCCATCCGGAAGGGAAGCGCCATCAACTTTGCAGAATGAATGAAGCGCTGGAAAAGCTGGTTCGTTCATTCGGCAAACCAGAGGGCAGGGTCGCCCACCTCCCCCGCTGCCCCTCCAGCCCGGCCGAGGGTGGCTCGGGGACCACTCCGCTCCAGCCTTAGGCCCAAGTCGCGACCCCGGGAGGAGCGAGGGTGCAGGGGAGCCCGGGTCCGGCGAGCGGGGTAGTCGGTACCTGCGGGGGGCTTCATGGCGGGTGGGTCTGCGCCTGCGGCTCCCTCCCTCCTTCCACCTGCTACGCGTCCAGCCACCTCGGCCACTGAGGCCGCCTCTCTCGGCCCAACCGCCGCCACCGCCGCCACGGCCGCCTGAAGACCAAGGGACCCGCCGCCTGCGCACCCTGGGCATGCTGGGGCGGCGCGTGCACAGGGAGGGCAGGACGCACGCGCGCCCAAGCCCCGCCCACACTTAAAGGAGGCGGGCCGAGCGGCTGGAGCCCTCTGCGCATGCGCTACAACCTGCAGTCCGTCGGTGGTCTCGGGGTTGCGTCGGCGGAGCCTCTTGCTGTACCCCTCCAGAGCCGCTGGGGTGGCTAGGAAGGACGGTTTCCTTGGAAACCGCACGCCGCTGACGCCTCTCAGCCTCTGTCTGCGCGGCTTATTCCGCTGAAACTTCGCCTGGGCTTCAGGCTACAGTGTTATTGTGTGCTTGCCTCCCTTCTTATAGCTGTGTGTTGGGCCAGTGTTATTATCGATCGCTTACTGCATCCCAGGCCCACTTTCCAGCATCTGAATCAGACGAATCAATTAAATTAACCAGAAGTTTTGGTGTTTGGTTGTTTTTGAGACGGAGTCTCCCTCTGTCGCCCAGGCTGGAGTGCCGTGGCAGCAATCTCGGCTCACTGCAACCTCCGCCTCCCGGGTTCAAGCAGTTCTCCTGCTTCAGCCTCTCGAGTAGCTGGGACTACAGGCGCGAGCCGCCACGCCCGGCTAATTTTCGTATTTTTAGTAGAGACGGGGTTTCACCATGTTGGCCAGGATGGTCTTAATCTCTTGACCTTGTGATCCACCCGCCTCGGCTGCCCAAAGTGCTGGAATTGATTACAGGTGTGAGCCACCGCGCCCGGCCAAGTTTTTTTTTTTTTTTTTTTTTTTTTTGTCAGAAACATAAGCAAGTAAATTGATTCATGTCAAATAACAGGTGTTTTGGAACAGTGCAGTAACCTGACCTACATCCAGTGTTGTGGGTTAAAACAAAAAACACCTTGAACCGTCTGTCTTGAACTGTTACGGCACCCAGAAAAAACAATGTACTACAATTAAACTGGCAAAAAAGAAACAATCGACCTCCTTTCTTTCCTTTTTTTGTTTTTTGTTTTTGTTTCGTTTTGTTTTGGAGGAACTGGACGGAGTCTCACTCTGTCGCCCAGGCTGGAGTGCCATGGCGCGATCTCGGCTCACTGCAAACTTTGCCTCTTGGGTTCAAGCGATTCTCCTGCCTCAACCGCCCGAGTAGCTGGGACTACAGATGCCCGCACCACGCCCGGCTAGTTTTTGTATTTTTAGTAGAGACAGCGTTTCAGCATGTTGGCCAGGCTGATCTCGAACTTCTGACCTCAAGTGATCTGCCCCCTGGCCTCCCAAAGTGCTGGGATTACAGGCGTGAGCCACCGCGCCCGGTCTCACCTCCTTTATTTCTGCAAAAGAAATTAAAATAATCCACGCCATTAATCGTGCATGTATTTCGAGTAGGACAAAAATGAATTGGGAGAACATTTCTGGCAACTATAACTGAGATGGTGATCAGTTTTCTGTCGTCCTTGGAAATTTCTCATCTCTCATCTCTTTTTTTTCTTTCCATATGTCTTGAGCACACCAAGCTTAATTTTATATCGGCCTTCATTTTCGCTGTTCCCTGTGCCTGGGGTCCGTTTGGACTTTTTCCTATCCTTGAAATCCAAATCTAAAGGATGATCTTTCCTACCCATCCCATGCAACTTAGCTCCCAGTGACAATCACACCACCTTCTTTTTTTTTCGTAGTGTTAGCTGTGAAATTTCTTGTTTATCTATTTACGTACTAGTTTATTAGTTTATAGTTCGTCTACCCCAATGCAAAATAATGACAGTAGACACTTTGCTGGTTTTTATGACTGGTTTGCAATAAATATTGAATATTAGGCACCTGCTGCCTACTAATGTCTCTATACTCACAAGCGTCTCATAAATTGACTGCATGAAGGAATGCATTTGTGGGTGAGTAGATGGGTGGGTGAATAAATGAACAAAGATAGCGAGCGGACAACACTGACTCCCATTCATTGCGCGGCTGTGACGCTCTGGAGTCCAGGTGGCCAAACGCGGCTGCACCACGTGGCCGGCCCAGCACCACGTGGTCGGCTCGGCTACCGGCTGGAGTCAGCCACTGTTCCACCGTGCACCGCTTCATTCCCGCTCTAGAGGGCAAACTAGCCCCGACTTCCGGCCTCCATTAAGTCGTAGAGGTCAGTTGCCCTAACGACCAGCTGGTTCCCGCCTCTACGTTGCGTCACTTCCTTCCACGCCCACCTCGATCATTAACGCGCCTGTGCAGAAGGGAAGCAACCCGGGGCGCCCTTCTTCTGCGCAGGCGTCGCGCCCGGGGGCCGGGGCCGGGCGGCTCCGCGGTGCGCAAGCGCAACCGTCGGTGGGTCGGGGATCGGTCGCCTGAGAGGTGAGTGAGGGGCACTGTACTGAGCCTGGCGGGTGTGGGGTCTGCGACTCGGGGCTCACGGGGCCCCAGAGCCCGTAAGAGGTTGGGGATCTTGAGGCCAGGGTCAGCGCGACGCGCGGGGTCCTGTGAGTAGGCGGAGCGGAGGGGAAACTGAGGCCGGGCGGCATCGGGCAGGCCCTTCGAGCCCTGATCTCCCTTCCCCGGGCCCCAGGTCCTGGAAATGCTGGTCCGCGGGCTGGTGGCGAGGACGGCGGGAGGGGAAGGCTCCTCGCATGTAGTGAGCGCTCGCTGGGTGTTCGCTGCAGTTCCGCTCTTATTAACTGCCTGGAAACGTCGTCCCTGTGACTCGGGGACCCCCGTTTGTGGGGACTGAAGTCGGGGCTCTGGTCCCAGCGCCGCCAGTCCCTACCTGGGTGACCTTGCCCAGCATCTTGGCTTCTCGGAGCCTCAGTTTTCCCCTCTGTAAAACGGGCGTTGTCAGAAGTCCCCGCCTGGGAGAATGAGAGCCGCAGGGTCCAGCGGAATCTGAGAACTCGAAAGAATTAGCAGCCGTTCGTCTTATTTCATGTTTAGAGTCTTCTGCTGCATATCGTGCTAGAGGTGGGGAAATCTGGGATTCAGAACCAGCCCACCACCACCACCCACCCGCTGTGTAAACCTGGATGAGTCGCCTTCTCTCTCTGAGCAAACCTTCTTTCGTAAACGAGTTGTAAAAGCAGATGTCTCGGAGAGTCATTATGAGGATAAACCCACATTCAATTATTTGATCAGGTGGCCTGGAACTTGATAAGAGAGAGCTGGCTTGAGAACGGCTGTTTTTGTTATTAGGTGCCAGAAAATTGCAGTGCAGTGTGCCTCTCAGAGGTTGGCTCATTGTCCCATTTACTTTTGTTTCTGTCTCTGATTATTCGTTCTCTCTGCCTTTTCCCTCCCTTGACCAGTGGTTCTCAACCAGGAACAATTCTGTGCCCCAGAGATTCTTGGTGACATTTGTGCTTTTCATGATTCGGGGGATCCCCTGGTTTGGAGTCAGCGGAGGCCAGGGTTGCTGACTCCAACAGTGCCCTGCAGTGCCCAGGACGGCCCCACCCCAGAAAATGATCCAGCTTTGAATGTCAATAACGCTTTAAAAACCCTACCATACGGGTGGATCACCTGAGGTCAGGAGTTCGAGACCAGCCTGACCCAACGTGGTGAAACCCCGTCTCTCCTGAAAATACAAAAATTAGCCGGGCATGGTGGCGTGCACCTGTAATCCCAGCTACTCAGGAGGCTGAGGCAGAAGAATCCCTTGAACCCAGGAGGCAGAGGTTGCAGAGACCCAAGATCATGCCACTGCGCTCCAGCCTGGGTGACAGAGCGAGACCCTGTCAAAAAAAAAAAAAAAAAAAAAAAAACCTACCCTAGATCAGTGAGTCTTCACCAGCATGGGCAGCTGGGAGTGTGTGGGCCGGGGAAATGGTATACAAAGTTTTGTGTGTGCACCCAATTTTGTGTGGCGAGAAGTGGGTATTTTGGAGTTTAGCTTCTCAAGTGAGACTGCCTGGGTTCAGAACGCCTCATTTTCATCCTCATAGCTAGGTGGTCTTGGGTGGTCCCCATCTTTCCAAGCCTCAGTTTTTCTTCTGTGGAATGGGGATTATAAAAGTAACCACCTCAGGTGTGTGAGGATTCCACCAGGCAAAGTATCAGCTAACTGACCAGAAGGCCAAATCCACCTCTGGCCTGTTTTTGGGAATGAAGGTTTGTGGGAACACAGCCACACTCCTTGGTTTACACGTTACCTGTGGTTGATTTCGAGCTAAGAGGGCACAGTTGAACAGTTGCCGTAGGGAACTTAACGCCTGCCGAGCTGAAGACAATCTGGCCCTTTTCAGGAAAACCTTTGCTGACCCCTAAAATAAGCTATCGCATGTACAGCACTTAGCTGGGTGCCTGGAAAGCTGTAAGCGCGCCAAGGATTTGAGCTGAGGTTTATAATTAAATCTTCCTAGAAGGGTGAATGATTCCAAATGGGGGTGAGCTCTGCCCCAGATTGGAGGATCCTTGAGAGCTGTAGTCTTACTCAATTCTATGGTTTTTTTTTTGCCAAGACCCAACAGTGGCCCTGGTAGGAAGTGCTCAGTACAGGCTGAAGGCATAAAAGGGGTGGTTTGAGATAGAGTCTTGCTCTGTCGCCCAGGCTGGAGTGTAGTGGTGCAATCTCCGCTCACTGCAGCCTCAACCTCCTGGGCTCAGGCCCTCCTACTTCAGCCTCCTGAGTAGCTGGGACTACACGTATGCACTACCACACCCGGCTAATTTTTGTATTTTGTTGTTTTAGAGATAGGATTTCACCCTGTTGCCCAGGCTGG
This sequence comes from Rhinopithecus bieti, assembly GCF_001698545.2. Classification (NCBI taxonomy): domain Eukaryota; kingdom Metazoa; phylum Chordata; class Mammalia; order Primates; family Cercopithecidae; genus Rhinopithecus; species Rhinopithecus bieti. Next base: position 3,312,543 of record NW_016808004.1, on the reverse strand, counting down.
TCTCAAACTCCTGGGTTCAAGCGATCCTCCACCTGGGCCTCCAGTTCTGTGATTACAGGCGTGCCTCACTGCACCTGACCCGTCTTCTCTTTTACTGAGGTGGAAACAGAGACCCAGAGAGAAATGGCTTCCCCAAGGAACTTGACCACGTGTCTGTGAATATTTCAACCATCGAAGGCTTTCCTGAGTCCATAGGGTTTAGACGCTGCCAGATGCTGGCGTTCAAAGGGAAGATGAGTCTGTCAAGAGGTAGAAAGCCTCGTAAGAGATGCTGGGCCAGAGATGGAGTTTGCAGGAATACTAGATTCTCTCCTAGAGTTGGGCAGGAGAGGTGAGCACTTGAGTTTGAGTGGCACATACAGGGTTTGGTGTAGGCCCCACAGGCGACCCCCAGCTGGTGAGGGGGCCTCCTATGCACACTCCTGGGGTTCCAGGGAGCAGTTGAGGGCTTTTATGTGTACAGTGACCTCCTGGTGGCATTTTAGAAGAAAGTGGACTTCGATGTGGGGAGTGGGCAGGGGACTGAGCTAGAACTCGGGTGTCCTGAGGGGTAGTGAGGAGCAGGACACCTGGTTTTCCTGCCCTGCCGTTGGTGAGAAGCAGTGTGGATTTGGGATGGAGGTGGACAGAGTGTTCACAGAAGGCGGTGGGCAAGAGCGGGCGCTTCCTACTGGGGTGTAAGGAGGTAAGACGACCTCAGTTTACGAGGATGTTCTATTTTTTTCCATTGAACGATCCATTCTGGGCAGGGAAATAAGGAAGAGAGGTGGTTGTGAGTTTTTTGTTTGGTTTTAGAGACAAGGTCTCACTTTGTCACCCGGGCTGGAGTGCAGAGCCCAGTCACAGCTCACTGCAGCCTCCAGCTCCTGGGCTCAAAACGATCCTCTCGCCTCAGCCTCTCAAGCAGCTGGGACTACTGATGTGTGCCGCCACGTCAGGCTAATTTTTTTTATTTTTTTGGTGGAGTCTCTTTTGTAGGGTCTCACTATACCCTGTATAATAGCCCAAACTGGTCTCGAACACCTGGACTCGAGCAATTCTCTCGCCTCAGCCTCCCAAGTGCTGGGATTACAGGCGTGAGCCCCCGCCCCTGACCGAGGGGTCTGTGTTTTGATTTTGTTTTCATTTTAATGATGAAATGAAAAGGTGGGACGTGGAGTCCTCGGCTCAGAGCCGAAAGGGACACTGAAGCACTGAAGCCCCCAACACTGGAGCTGGCGCCACCCCCACGGGCCAGCACTCCCCCCACCCTCACTTGTGCGGCCTCTGCCTTGAGACCAGGCCTCGGCCGTGGCTCCTGAGCACCCATAAAGCCCTCGCTGTTGGGAGACACAGCAGGCCTTCTCTGAGAATGCTGTCCCACAGCCAAACCCTCCAAGCTGTGGTTGTTCCAGAGACAGCGAGTGCCAAATGGCAGTTGAGGAAAATGCCGTCCTCATGCTTGCTGGGCCTCCCTCCAAAGAGCAGAAAGTTTTCTTACGAGAAAGCCTGGCTGCTGAAGCAGGTTTGAGAACCGTTTGATGATGTCCCCCACCTTGGGGATGGCAGAGAAGCCACAGGTCCTAGCACCACCGGCCCGTGTCACGTGCAGGGCGGGGCCCGTGCTTACCTTAGGTGAGCTGTCCTCCACCATGGACCCGCGGTTCTGAAACCCAGAATACCCTGCACACAGAAGGTTTCAGAAAGTTCACAGCAAAGTCATCTGGCCAGAAAAAGCTGACCTGTGCTGACTTCCAGCCTTTCTTCTTCCCACTTAGTGGCCGCCGTGATTTACAGCTGGGGGCAGTTTGGCCGTGTCTGGGGACGTGTGTGGTCGTCTCACCTGGAGAGTGTTTCAGGCATGCGGTGGGGGGAACCAGGGGTGCCGCTCAGCCCCCTGCCGTGCGCAGGACAGAATCATCCACCCAAGATGCCCACGGTGCCACGGGAGAGACACCTGCGTTTATTATTTGGGAAAAAAAATGGAGCCTGCTCCCTGCTCACACTAGACACCAGAAGAAACTTCCGACGGGGCAGAGGGTGGGAATCGGGGTCCCCAGGTCCTCGGGTTCGCCGCCTCGCTCCCTGTCCATTTAGCGTGTAGATTTATCTTTTGTTGTGTTTTGTTTTGTTAGAGACAGGGTCTCACTTTGTTGCCCAAGTTGCTCTCGAACTCCTGGGCTCAAGCAACCCTCCACAGTTTGTGCATTTCAATGGGTGCAGCCTCCTGGGACCTTGGTAGAGCAAATGATCATGGGACACAGAGTCTCCTGGCAATCAGTGGCATCCCCTAGCCCAGGGAGTCTGAGCTGGGGCACTTCTGCTCAGCTGTGCCCCAGGCTAACAGGGAGGGGGCAGGGTGGAGACCACGAGGATAAGAGGTTCTCTGGGGCGTGGAGGGTGTTCCAGGAGGGAAAACAGCACGTGCAAAGGCCCTGGGGTACAGAGGCAGTGGCGGGACCGGGAGAGAGGAGTGTGACTCACTGAGGATCACTCTTTCCACCCTCTGAACCCTCAGTGGATCCCTAGCCACCCGCCACCCCGTCCAGTCCTCACACCTCAGTCTAAGAGAGAAGGAAACAAGTACACCAGAGATGAGATTTCTTGGTTTATTCTGTGTTAGTTGCCTGCGAAGGAGCACACTTCCCCCTCCACACACCCACCCCCAGCGTGGATCGTGCTAGGCCCTGCATGCCTGGAATGCTAAGCCGCGTTCCAGCTGTCACTGGTATGATCTGGCGTGTGCCACCTGTCTGGGCCTGTCACCCCTTCTGTAAGAGGGGACTGTGACCCCCGCCTTCTAGGTTTATGGGGGTACTCAGCTAGGTCTGGCTTCTTTTTTTTTTTTTTTTTGAGATGATGTCTCGCTCTGTCTCCCAGGCTGGAGTGCAGTGGTGCGATCTCAGCTCACTCCGATCTCCACCCCCCAGGTTCAAATGACTCTCCTGCCCCAGCCTCCCGAGTAACTGGGATTACAGGCACCCGCCAACACGCCCAGCTAATTTTTGTATTTTTAGTAGAAGCCAGTCTGGTCACGAACTCCTGACCGTCTCAGCCTCCCAAAGTGCTGGGATTATAGGCCTGAGCCACCGCGCCTGGCTCAAGTCTTGTTTCTGCTGCTTGCTGTTGCCTCTTTCAAATCTGAAGTCACCAAGTGAGGTGTGTTTGCGTGGGGATCCTGACCTGAGGCCGCCTGTTACAGAATCATTTCCAGTGAAACCTCTGAAAAGGTGTTGGCACCATTCTTAGCTAAAGACAACTGGCTGGGTGGGACCCTCGTCTCAAAGACCCCAGACTTTCAAAAGAAACTGTTATTTTTTTTTCAGCAGGGTCTCGCTGTCTTTCCCAGGCTGGAGTGCAGGGGTGCTCACTGCAGCACGGACCTCCTGGGCTCAAGCGATCCTCCTGCCTCAGCCCCTCAAGCAGCTAGGGCTAGAGATGTGTGCCACCACACCCAGCTAATTTTTTAATGTTTTGCAGAGCTGGGTTCTCCCTGTGTTGCCCAGGCTGCTCTTGAATTCCTGTGCTCAAGTGATCCTCCCACTTTGGCCTCCCAAAGTGCTGCTGGGATCACAGGTGTGAGCCGCTGTGCCTGGTCTTTCTGTTTTTTTTTTTTCTGAGATTGAGTTTCGCTCTTATTGCCCAGGCTGGAGTGCAATGGCGAGATTTCGGCTCGCTGCAACCTCCACCTCCGAGGTTCAAGTGATTCTCCTGCCTCACCCTCCCAAGTAGCTGGGATTACAGGCATGTGCCACTACGACTGGCTATTTTTTGGAGACTGGGTTTCACCACGTTGGCCAGGCTGGTCTCGAACTCCTGACCTCAGGTGATCCACTCGCCTTGGCCTCCCAAAGTGCTGGGATTACAAGTGTGAGCCACCGTGCCCAACCAGTCTTTCTTTTTTTTTTGAGACGGAATTTTGCTCTGTCACCCAGGCTGGAGTGCAGTGGCTCTATCTCAGCTCACTGCAGCCTCCACCTCCCGGGTTCAAACAATTCTCCCGCCTCAGCCTCCTGAGTAGCTGGGATTACAGGTGTGTGCCACCATGATTGGCTAATTTTGTTTGTATTTTTAGTAGAGACGGGGTTTCACCACGTTGGTCTCGAACTCCTGACCTCAGGTGATCCACCTGCCTCAGCCTCCAAAAGTGCTGGAATTACAGGCGTGAGCCACTGTGCCTGGCCAAGAATTACCATCTTAATCAGTTATAAATGCACAGTTCAGTGGCTTTAAGCACATCCACACGGCTATGCAGCCATCGCCACCATCACCTCTAGAAGTTTCTCATCTCCCCAGGCTGAAACTGTCCCCGTGAAACATTCACTCCCCATGCCCTCCCCAGCCCCTGGCACCCCCAATTCTACTTTTGGTCTCTGTGAGTCCAGTGACTCTGGGACCGCCTAGGAGGGGAGTCGCACGGGATTTGTTGCTCTCTGGCTTATTTCACTGAGCGTGACATCCTCAGGGTCCGCCCTCGTAGCCTGGTCCGGATTTCCTTTTTGTGGCTGCAGAGTATTCCGTCGTGTGGATAGACCACATCGTGTTGATCCACTCACCTGTCCATGGACACTTGGGCTGTTTGCTTTTGGCTGTTGTAATGCTGCTGTCAAAACATGCGGTTAAAAAAAACAAAAAAAATTCCGTAAACCAAAAATCTTAACCTTTTGGGTGGCATGTGTCTGTTTTCCTTGGGTTCGGGGGTCAGGAGACCTGACTGGTTTGCTCTCTGAGCCCTGTCGGCCAGGGCGGATGACGTCAGCTCTTGTGGTTTCACTTACTGGTGGTGGTTGACCTCCGTGGGCCTTGATGTGTTGCACATGAGACCTTTGGATTCCAGGACTGGCTGCCCGCCAGGCTCTAGACCGTCCTGATCTCAGACCTCAGAGTTTTGGGCTCTCCCCTGTGTCCTGAGATGGGGGTGGAAAACTCATTACCGTCCCCCAGGAGCTTTCTGGAAGACCGCAACTCCCCAACACAAAACATAGCTCTTGCAGATTTCTCCTCCTTTAAAACATTGAGCTGCGACTACCACACCACGAAATTCAGTGGCTTTTGGTGCCTTCGCGGGGTTGCGCAGCCATCACCACTCTCTGGTTCCAGACCTGTCTCATCGCCCCAAAAGGAAGCAAGGAAGCTCCGTCCCCACCAGCTGTCACTTGCCTTCCCCTCCCCAAGCCCCGGCACCCACACATCTCCTTCCTGTCTCTGGATGGGCCTGTCCTGGACATTTTATTGAAATGGAGTCAGGGAGTCACACCCTGTGTGTGCTTTGTATCTGGCTTCTTTTGCTCTCTGGTTTTTTTTTTTTAAACGATTGCTGATGGATGTTGCTTTCCCTGAAAGGGAAACAGAACTGGGCGCACCTGGGACTGCGCGTGTGCAGAGGCATGGACGTCCACATCACCGGTGTCGTTCGAATCTGACGCCAGCCACTGTTTAAAGCCCGGTGGGCCAGTGCTTTGCTTGTCTCTGGCGCGTGGTGGGTTATGCGGTCAGGCGGCCCACACCTCGTCTTCTAGGGGTAGTGGCTGTTTAACTCATGTAGAGGTATTTTAGGGGAACCAAGACACTGAACACCTCTGATCTTGAGTGTGGGGGCAGGTCAGGTGCCTGCCGGGCATGGATCCTGCTGTGCCTGTGGCTCCAGTGGCCTCGAGTGAACACCTCCATCCCCAGTCCTGCCGCATAGGTCACCGCGCCGAGGTCATGAGAGGGTGCACCCACAGGCTCTTCACATCCTCCTCTTCTAGTCCAGTGTCTCTCCCACTGGGAACTGTGGACATTGGGCTATAGTGTCAGTTTGCTGGGGCCGCCGTGACAGAGTGCCATAGACCAGGCAGCTGAAACAGAGTTCATCGTCTCTCGGTCCTGGAGGCCAGAAGTCCATGATCAGGGTGCCGACGGGGCTCGTTCCTTGTGAGGATGTGAGGGCGATCTGGTGTCCCTGCCGTGTGGCCGTGTCACCCCATCTCTGCCCTTGGAGTCTCTGCCGTGTATCGCCCTCTGCCCTCTGTGTCCCTGGCGTGTGGCCGCGTCACCCCATCTCTGCCTTCACATCCACACGGTGTTCCCCCTGTGTGTGTGTCTGCATCCAAATGTCCCCTTTTTATAAGGACATTAGTTATTGCCCTAGGGACCTGCCGTACTCTGATATGACATCATCTTACCGAATTCTATCCGCCAAGATCTTACTTACAGGTGAGGTCACATTCCGAGGTTCTGGCAGTTAGGACTTAAGTGTATGGATCTGGGGGACACGGTTCAGCGCATGACAGTATTCAGCCCCTGGAGCCACTTGTCAGCGCAGCTGTGCGCAGAGGGTCCCTGGGGCCTGGCTGGGGAGTGGGACTTGGCGGCAAACCCCGGCTGTGCTGTTCTCGTGCTGTGCTGGCTCAGAAGGAGGAGCTGCGGCCTCCTGGGTGCTGGGTCAGAGTTTCCTTGTAGGCGTTTGTGGCTTTAGTCACTTTTCGGAGAGCAGAGAAGAATAAGAAATTATCCAGAGGCAGCCGTCACCGTGCAGGATTCCGTCAGGCCCAGCGCTTCCTTGTCCATCCCGAGGCTGGTGGCCTCTCGGCCAGGCTCTGTCTGACCCAACCTGAATCCCAGTGTCTGATCTCAAACCTGTGCTTCTCCTCATGGCGGTTCCCCTGCTCCGGAGGCCTCAGGCCTGCCTCTCCCTTGCCTCATGTGTCTTGGCACACAGAGCACAGCTAAAAATATGGTCCACTACGCACAGGCTGGGCCAGGCCCCAGGAGGAAGGCCGGTGGCACACAGCCCCGCCACCCTGTGTGTTGGCCGGCGAGGGACACAGACAGGGAAGACCCAGCCGCTTGGAGACACCAGAGGCCCTTACAGGGACTGGATTCCAGGGAAGGCGGCCGCCCAGCCCAGCCTGGAAGGAGCAGGTGGAGGAGGGAGGCCCGGCTAAGGGAACCTCATCGCCAGAACAGAGGATGGGGGTCCCTTCCCGCAGCGGGAGTGCAGAGGATGGGGGTCCCATCCCACGCCCAGGGCCTCCCCGAGGGCTGCCCCTCCACACACCAGCACCAGAGCAGCCCCTCTCCATGCCTGTCTCCGGCCTCAGAGCAGGTTCTCCAAATGCTCCCAGTGAAGCTCCCAGTGAAACTGTGCAGCCGGGCAGCATTTCTGGAATAGCCTCAGCCTGTGTTGATCTGGACACAGCGGGTGCACGGGCACCTGTCCACGTGCCTGCCTGTGTCGGGGTGTTCACTCAGCATTGTGCATGCCTGGTCTCGTACCCCTCCCCACATGCACCCCTGATCCCCACATGCGCCCATGATGAGGAGGTGCTGTCGCCATCCATGGGGGACAGAGGAGGAAACTGAGGCTCAGCAGAGTTAAGTCGCTTCCCGTAGGTCACACCACCAAAAACAGCCAACCGAGGTCTGTGCCGCGAGACTCACCCCGAGGAATCGTGATTTTTTTTTTTTTTTTAGATGGAGTCTCACTATGTTGCCAGGCTGCAGTGCAGTGGCACGATCTCGGCTCCCTGCAACCTCCAACTCCCTGATTCAAGTGATTCTCCTGCCTCAGCCTCCCAAGTAGCTGGGATTACAGGCATGTGCCACCATGCCCAGCTAATTTTTGTATTTTTAGTAGAGGTGGGGTTTTACCGTGTAAGCCAGGATGGTCTCGATCTCCTGACCTCGTGATCCACCCGCCTCGGCCTCCCAAAGTGCTGGGATCACAGGCGTGAGCCACTGCACCCAGCAGAAGCATGTTATTAACAACAGACACCACAGGGCGCCAAGCGCTGGGCTGACAGCTTCCAGGTTATTTTTTGCCCTGACCCCTGACAGCAGCCACAGTGGGGCTCCCCATTTTACAGACATGGAGGTGGAAGCTCAGGCTGAACAACCCGTCTGAGCTCACAGGCTTTGCAGGCCACGGTCCGGGACCCAAACCGCCTGGCCTCTCCCTCACAACCCAGCTGGCTTATAACAACCAAGATTGATTTCCCTCGCAGCTCTGGAGGCCAGAAGTCTGAGATGAAGGTGCGGGCCGGGCCACGTTCCCTCTGAAGGTCCCGAGGGAGGCTCCGTCCTGCCTCTTCCAGCTGCTGGGGCCCGGCGAGCCCTGCCTTTCTTCACGTAACCACATCGCCTCAGCCTCTGCTCTATCTGCATGTGGCTGTCTCCGTGCGGCCGTGTTTAGTCCCTGCATTAGGGCCACCACAGCGACCTCATCTCCACTTGCTTCCATCTACAAAGACACAAACAAGGTCCCGTGCTCGGTCCCAGGAGGACGTGACTAGGGGAACACTGTTCAGCCCAGAACTTGGCTGCTCCGGCGGCGGCTGCTGCTTCTCCGCGCAACTTGTTCCATCCAAACGTTTAGAGTCACCGTGGCCGGCCTGCGGGGTAAATGGAGGCACGGTGAGGCCGAGCCTGCCCGAGGTGGTGGCACAAGGCAGCCGGCCAGCCTGCCCTGGGGGAAGCTCACGCAGCTCGTGGCGGGACTTCCTGCTCAGCGCCGTGAAGGTCACTGCAGCCGAGGCCCCTCCAAGTTGGCCCAGGCACCCAGGAAACCTGCGTGAAAGGTCTTGTACTAAAAAAAGACATGTCCGTAGACTACAGCTCCAGATTCCAGAACAGCCTCCCCCGATGTCACCATCTGGCGCCCTTTAGAGCTTTGGCAGGAAACTGCAGGGACCACAGACATGAGCAGAAGCAGCTGTCAAGTCCTGGGAGTGAGGAACAAGACAGGGTGTCCGAGGGGGGACCAGGCGGGTGTCCGAGGGGGGACCAGGCGGGTGTCCGAGGACCAGGCGGGTGGTCAGGGGGTGACCAGGCGGGTGTTCCAGGGGGCCAGGCGGGTGTCAGGGGGGGACCAGGCGGGTGTCGGGGGGACCAGGCGGTGTCCGAGGGGGACCAGGCGGGTTGTTCGGGGGGGACCGAGCGGGTGGTCGGGGGGACCGGCGGGTGCGGGGGGGGACCAGGCGGGTGTCGAGGGGGGACCAGGCGGGTGTCGGGGGGGGACCAGGCGGTGTCCCAACGAGGGGGGACCAGGCGGGTTGTCGGGGGGCGGACAGGCGGTGGTCCGAGGGGGGACCAGGCGGGTGTCCCGGGGGGGGACCGGCGGGTGTCCGAGGGGACCAGGCGGGCGTGTCGGGGGGACCAGGCGGGTTGTCCGAGGGGGACAGGCGGGTGTCCGAGGGGGGGACCATGGCGGGTGTCGGGGGGACCAGGCGGGTGTCCGAGGGGGGGACCAGGTGGGTGTCCGAGGGGGTACCAGGCGGGTGTTGGGGGGGGACCAGGCAGGTGTCCGAGGGGAAATGAGATGGGTCTCCTGGGGAACCAGACGGGGGTCTGAGGTGGAACGAGGTGGCAGGCCTCCGAGGAGGAATGAGACGGGTCCCCAAGAAGTCCCTGGGGGGAGTCCTGCAAGTCCTGTGAAACAGTGATGCCAGGGCAGGCCCACCTGGCCCCGTTGGGTGGCTAAGAAATGCTTGTGACATGCCACAAAAGAGGTAAATTGAGGAAAGGGGCAGTGGCTCTGGCTCAGGACAAGGTTTCTCCCTCTCAGCACTGTGGACATTGGGCCTGGATCGTTCTCTGGAGTGGAGCTGTCCTGAGCACTGCAGGGTGCTGAGCAGCATCCCTGGCCCCCACCCACCTCACGCCAGAAGCCGCGGCGGAGGGGACCTCCGTGGGGCCTCAGAACCAGCCTCGGAGCACTCAGGAGGCCCTGGGAGCAGGCGGGTTCTCTAGGGCCGCCCCTGCTGGCCTCACACTTTCTGGCTGTGCGCATGGCTGGATTGGTGGGGTCCGGGCCTCAGGTCATCATCTGTGAAATGGGCGTATGAAGGCCTTCTACCTTGGCCGCCCTGGAGCTGAGATCAGCCAGCACCCTTAAAGTGAGGCCCAGCGAGTTAGGGGCAGGCCTGGGGCACCTGGAGTGGGGAGCGTGAGGGGTCCTGATGGAGCTTTTTCCTGCACCCCCAGGTATTACCTCTTCTGGGCTCAAGATGGACAGCAAGAGGCGCCTGGCCTACGCCATCATCCAGTTCCTGCACGATCAGCTCCGGCACGGGGGCCTCTCGCCCGACGCTCAGGAGAGCTTGGAAGGTAGGTGGGTGCCCGCCACCTCCCCCTCTCCCTCCCTGGGCAGTGGCCGGCACAGTTGCCTAGTGTAGACACCTGGTGTGTAGACGGCTGGTCCCCCACCTGGCTTCTTGGGGGAGGAAGCTGAGCCCAGAGAGGGCTGGGGCCTGCCCAGGGCCACACAGCCCCCACCCACGGGAGCCAGGGCCGAGCTGAGCCCTCCCGCCTGCCACTGCATAGTGCCACCGCCGCTTGCTGCCTTCAGGCTGAGCTGTCTTCCGGTGGCTTTTTTCCATCTCCCCGTCTTCCACCAAGGTGTGGTTCCAGAATGTTCTCAGCACCCAGTGTGTCGCCATCGGTCACGGGAAAACAGCTCTCCTAGTGCTGGCCCCACACCAGAGTTGCAGACCCGTTGGCGTCCTGCATGGCCTGTCCAGGCCCCAGGCGCCGCGGTCTCCTGTCTGGTCTTGCTCACACTTCTGCGACACCTGGATCCGAGGCTCAGGGGGACAGGAGGGCTCGGGGAGGCACCCTCGTGTGGCCGGCAGGTTCTGCTCTAGGTCCTCCTTCCCCACCTGTGCCTTGCTCACCTGTGTCCCCAGGCCTGCCAGGCCTTTGGAGCATGGACGCCCACTGACAGCTGTAGGGATGTGCCTGGGATCCTGGACACAGTGCTGGGCAGGAAGTGGCTGACCCCTACTTCTGACCTGGGTTAGGACCCTGGGTCCACACGAGGAGGAGGCCAGGGCTAGTGTTGTCTGGCTTGGTGGGAGGGCCCCCTGGGTGCTGAGCCTGTGAGAGACGGGCCCTGTGGCTGTTTCCGGTTCTGCTATCAATGGTCCTGCCCTGGTACAAACCCAGTCACACAGGACTTTACTGGTGGCTGGCTTCAAGCGCCTGACTCAGGCCAGACGCCCTTGGAGGTGCGACAGCATCCAGGGCACCTCCCCACCCGACGTGGCCCTGCTGGTGGGGCTGAGCCCCCACCACGCCGCAGCTGGGCAGCCCCAGCATTGGGACCCCACAGAGGCCTGAGGTCACCACCTGGGCCCCACTCTGCCCACGGCCTCCCCTGCTCTCAGGCGCACAGGGTGTCTCTGTCCGGCTTTTCTTTTTGGGAAGGAGGAGGGTCCGCTGTCCCAGCCCAGAGCACAGGCGGCGGCCCCTGTGTTCCAGGGTCCTTGGGAACGAACACACTTGGGGAGTCGTGGGCACCACCCCCACCCTCTAGACCCAAAAACGTAAGCTCGGGGCTGCGTGCAACAAGTGGGACCACCTCTGTCCCCACTTCCAGTCGCCATCCAGTGCCTGGAGACTGCATTTGGGGTGACGGTGGAAGACAGCGATCTCGCGCTTCCTCAGACTCTGCCAGAGATATTTGAAGCGGCTGCCACGGGCAAGGTGAGCCTCGAGGGTTCCCCAGCCACCGCCCCCAAAATAAGAACAGCAGCAGCAGGCAGCGCTGGCGACCCCGGGAGCCCAGCTTGCATCGTCCCCCAGGCACTCTGCCCCATCCTCTCCTGGGCAGGGGACGTGGCTGCAGGAGCACTCGGCCCTCCTCCCCCATTGGCGGGTCCTGAGACACATAGTGCTGCGGTCACTTGCCCAGAGCCACATGATGGGGGGCCAGGAGCCCCCTGCAGAGCCCCCGAGTCCCTCGGGGCTTGGCGGCCCTCTCTGGGGTCCTGAGGGAAGCTGAGGCTGGAGGGTGCTGGCTTGGGAGGAGAGGACAGCGAACCACCTTTGCTTTCGGGTCCAGGAGGTGCCGCAGGACCTGAGGAGCCCTGCACGAACCCCACCTTCTGAGGAGGACTCAGCAGAGGCAGAGCGCCTCAAAACCGAAGGTAAGAGAGGACCCTCCACCCCCCACAGACGCCTTGCCCCACCTGAACTCCAGGGCTGTGAGACCCTCACAGAGGGCGGCTGGTCCCGGGAGCCCAGGGAGCTGAAGGAAGTGCCCTGATGACCAGCACGCTGGCTTGTGGGGACGGGGACAGAAGGGGGACTGGCGAGGGCACAGGTGCAAAGGAACTTGACCTTCAGGCACGGCTCGGCTGGTGGGGTGTCGGGGGCGCGGCCCCTGCGGAAGACTGGCTGGTGGCCCCCAAAAGTTACACAGCCTCCATGAGGCCTGGCGGTTCCACCCCAGATACTAAATATGTGCCCAAGAGAGTTGGCCACATGTTCACCAAAAGCCCAGACATAAATGTTCACAGCAGCTGTATTCACAAGAGTCAAAAAGCAACAACAGGCCGGGCGTGGTGGCTCATGCCTGGAATCCCAGCACTTTGGGAGGCCGAGGCGGGTGGGATCACGAGGTCAGGAGTTCAAGACTAGCCTGGCTAACATGGTGAAACCCCGTCTCTACTAAAGATGCAAAAACATTAGCCAGGCGCAGTGGCGGGCACCTGTCATCCCAACTACTTAGGAGGCTGAGGCAGGAGAGTTGCTTGAACCTGGGAGGCGGAGGTTGCAGTGAGTCCAGATGGCGCCATTGCCCTCCAGCCTGGGTGACAAGAGCGAAACTCCGTCTCAAAAAAAAAACAAAACCAGCTCAAATGCCTGCCCGCCTGTCACAACAAATGGTCAGCACAGTGCGGCCTGTCCACACGGCAGAATGTGGACGGTGAAGCTCTGACCCAGGCCCCAGCGCAGAGGCACCGTGAGGACATCACGCTCAGGGAGAGACGCCAGACACAAAAGGACACACAGCGTGTGATCCCATTTCTTTCTTTCTTTCTTTTTGAGACCGAGTGTCTCTCTGTCGCCCAGGCTGGAGTGCAGTGGTGCGATCTCGGCTCACCGCAACCTCTGACTCTCTGGTTCAAGCGATTCTCCTGCCTCAGCCTCCCGAGTAGCTGGGACTACAGACGCCCGCCACCTCGCCTGGCTAATTTTTCTGTTTTTAGTAGAGACGGGTTTCACCATGTTGGCCAGGATGGTCTCGATCTCCTGATCTCGCGATCCACCTGCCTCGGCCTCCCAAAGTGCTGGGATTACAGGCTTGAGCCACCGCGCCCGGCCCTATATTTTTAAAGCGTCAGCTTTGTGGCCTGTAAATGATATCTCAGTAAAACTGTTTAAGGAAACATGCTGGAGCCCGTCTTCCCCCAGCACCCTCCTGAGTTGAGATCTCGGGGGTGGGAGCGGGTTTCTGTCTTCAGAGCTCTCAGTTGGTTCTAGGACAGCAGCCGGGCTTTTTACTGTCCTGCCAGCTGGGACCCATGCCTTAGATGGAAGCCACATTGCCTATGACATTAGAAGGTATCACGGGAGTTTTCTAAAATACAGGCCTCCGCTTGGGCTCTTTCCAAAAGAAATAGCGAAAGGGACAGTTTCGATCCCTGGGCCGATGAGCTGTGTTAACAGTTCTGTTCCCGGGGGTCACCATCCGGGCAGCGATAGCCACCATCGCCAGGCCAGGCCCTGCCGCCCCCACCTCCATCCCCCTTAGTGGGTGTAGAGATGACCGTTTGCGATTAGTGAACCCCCCACAGAGGCAGACGCCTCCTGAGCCCGCGGCTGTGTTGAGCCCTAGATGCTCAGAAGAGCCCAGTGTGGCGCCGAGAGCCCCCTCGGGTCTGTTCGGACGCCCGGGCCAGTGTCTCCCCTTCTCCCTGTAGGAAACGAGCAGATGAAAGTGGAGAACTTTGAAGCTGCCGTGCATTTCTACGGAAAAGCCATCGAGCTCAACCCAGCCAACGCCGTCTATTTCTGCAACAGGTACCAGCTCGGGGCCTGCCCAGGGCAGGGGCGGCCGTATGTGGGGGCGTCCTCCGGGATACGTGGCAGGGACCTGAGATGAGAGAGGCCTCTGCGCTCTAGATAAGGGATCCATTCACTGGCGGTCCCAGACCAGGAGCAAGCATCAGGCGGCCAGCAAGGGGGTCAGGGAGCGTCGATGCTGACGTTAAAATCAGGTGGCTTGGCCAGCACTCTGGGAGGCCATGGGGGGAAGATCACTTGAGGCTGGGAGTTGGGGGCCAGCCTGGGCAACATATCAAGATCCCTGTCTCTACAGAAAACGTAAAAATTAGTCTGGGGGCCAGGCGTGGTGGCTCACGCCAGTAATTCCAGCACTTTGGGAGGCCAAGGCGGGTGGATTACTTGAGATCGAGAGTTTGAGACCAGCCTGTCCAACGTGGTGAAACCATGTCTTTACTCAAAATACAAAATTAGCCAGGCGTGGTGGTATGTGCCTGTAATCCCAGCTACTTGAGAGGCTGAGGTATGAGAATGACTTGAACCTAGGAGGCAGAGGTTGCAGTGAGCCAAGATCGCGCCACTGCACTCCACCCTGGAGACTCTGTCTCCAAAAAAACCCCCCAAAAAAAAAAATTAGCTGGACGTGGTGGCGCATGCCTGTAATCCCAGATAACTGGGAGACTGAGGCAGGAGAATCACTTGAACCCGGGAGGCGGAGCTTGCAGTGAGCTGAGATCGTGTCACTGCACTCCAGCCTGGGCAGCAGAGCAAAACCCTGTTTCAAAAATAAGTACATACGTACATACATACACACATACGTATGTACATACACGTACATACATATGTACATGCATACATACATACGTACATACATATGTACATACGTACATGCATACGTACAAAAGTACATGCATACATACATGCAAAATCAGGTGTCACGGCATTCCACGTGGATGTCAAGCCAAGAAAATAATCCAGCATGTGGAGGGTTGAGTTTTTTTTTCTTTTTGAGACGGAGTCTCGCTCTGTCACCCGGGCTGGAATGCAGTGGCCGGGTCTCAGCTCACTGCAAGCTTCGCCTCCCGGGTTTACGCCGTTCTCCTGCCTCAGCCTCCCGAGTAGCTGGGGCCAGCCACCTCGCCCGGCTAGCTTTTTGTATTTTTTTAGTAGAGACGGGGTTTCACCGTGTTAGCTAGGATGCTCTCGAACTCCTGACCTCGTGATCCGCCCATCTCGGCCTCCCAAAGTGCAGGGGTTACAGGCTTGAGCCACCGCACCCGGCTGAGGGTTGAGTTTTTTTTGAACGTGTGGTCTGGGATATGCTTTAGGCTTGCAGAACAGTTGCAGAGGGAGTGCAGGGTCCCTGGCCGCTTGTCACGGGGCAGTTTATTCTCCACTTAAGCTTCTCCGTACTTTGAAAAAGTCGTAAAGAGAAACACTAAACATGAAAATGGTGAAGACAATTCAGATGCTATAAGCTAAGAGCTTTGAGCTTTGACATTGGTCTGAGTTCTTTTTTTGCTGATATGTAACTAATTTGTCCACGAAACTTGGGTGTAAAAGTTCCCGCACTCATTGCTCTTGTGCAGCCATGGATTGGAACAGTTTTTGCAAATAAAATTCAGAGTCGCAGTCCCGAGTGGCTGTTGGTGCTTTGAGCGCGCATCTGTCTAAGAGCATCTCAGTGGCTACACCTCTCAGCTTTCCCCGTCAGCCCTATTTTTTTTTTTTTTTTTTTTCTTTTTTTTTGAAACGGAGTCTCGCTCTGTCGCCCAGGCTGGAGTGCAGTGACACGATCTTGGCTCACTGCAAGCTCCGCCTCCCAGGTTTTACGCCATTCTCCTGCCTCAGCCTCCCGAGTAGCTGGGACTACAGGTGCCCGCCACCTCGCCTGGGTAGTTTTTTGTATTTTTTAGTAGAGACGGGGTTTCACCGTGTAGGCCAGGATGGTCTCGATCTCCTGACCTCGTGATCCACCCGTCTCGGCCTCCCAAAGTGCTGGGATTACAGGCTTGAGCCACCGCGCCCGGCCAGCCCTATTTTACAGAGGGGGGAAACTGAGGCCGTTCCTGCAGGAAGCTGAAGAGGAACGCAGCTCTCAGGCTCCCCTCCAGGGCTGCCCACTGGGCTTAGAGCCGCCAGTGAGGGACCTGCCCTGCCTTTCTTCCCCAGAGCCGCGGCCTACAGCAAACTCGGCAACTATACAGGCGCGGTGCAGGACTGTGAGCGGGCCATCTGCATCGACCCCGCCTACAGCAAGGCCTACGGCAGGATGGGGTGAGTACCTGTCTGCAGCCACATCTTTCCAGTCTCTCGGGGCTCCTCCTCTCCTGCTCCTGCTTCCTCTCTTGTGTGGCTTTTCCCCCACCCACAACCGATTCTCCCACCGCAGTTCAGTTCAGCTCTGACACTAGCCATTCGGAGCCAACGTAGCCCCTACAGGTCACAGGCTCAGCCCCACAGACGCCCTGCATCACGTGCCACTCGGAGATCCCCGGGCCCCTTGCTTGTCCCAACTGGCTGTCCACTGAGGTTCCCGTGGCCCCTACTCAGCCTCCGTTGTTTGCTGGGGCGGCTCACAGAGGTCAGGGAAGCACCTGGTTTATGATGAAGGACACAGGAGGGGTCTGAGGGTGAGGCCAAGAGGGTCCCCGGGGCAGAAGCCTGTGCCCCGTGCAGCTGGTGCCACCCTCCCAGCACGAGAGTTCATTCGCCGGCTTCTCTGAACGCCCTTGCTCAAAGTTGGTGGGATCGAGTCTCCCCGGAGACGCTGTGGAGGGGCCTGTTCACCTGCCCGGTCTCCCCAGGCCCTGCCTCCTCCTGGGCTCTCTAGGGGCCCCAAATCACCTCAGTAGTGAAGACTCAGGTGGGGGTCAGGGGCTGCTTGTGGACGACAGGAGATATCTCTGTCACTGAGTTCCAAGGGTCCTCGATGCCCTGTGCCAGAAAGCGGGGCCAAGACCATATCCACGCATTTCCTGTGACCCTGAGCCGGGCGGCTCCCGGCTCCCTCCTCTCAGCCTGCTCTGGGCTTTGGGGCCTCGTGTGCGGCCCCATGGGGACGCCAGTTCTTGTGCGGCAGTGGTGTTCTCATGTCTGTCTCCCTTGGTCCCGCCCCTGGGCCCCTAGAAAGCCAGGTTTGTCTCCACCCAGCTGACAGTGGGCAGGGGGTGCCACCATCCGAGGCGGTTTGGGGATTGCTGGGACCGCTGGGGACGAGGGCTTGGGCAGGGCCTCCTGGAGCTGGGCAGACGGGAACAGGCCGTCCCTGGGGCTCTCCTCCAGCCTGGCGCTCTCCAGCCTGAACAAGCACGTGGAGGCCGTGGCCTACTACAAGAAGGCCCTGGAGCTGGACCCTGACAACGAGACGTACAAGTCCAACCTCAAGATAGCAGAGCTGAAGCTGCGGGAGGCCCCCAGCCCCGTGAGTGCAGCGGGGCGAGTGGCTCCAGAACGCGGAGTGGGGCTGACTGTGCGGGTGGGGGACAGGGCCTCGGGCGCACCAGCGGTGCTTGGCCTAACCTGGGTGTCGTGAAGGTCCGGGGTTTGTTTTGGTCGGTGGTGAGATGCACAGGCGTAGAAGTGACTGTCGTGAGGAGGAGGTTCATGCCCCAGACCCCTGGAACCAGTAGGCCGGCCGCAGGCCTGCGAGGGGAGGCGGAGGGAGGGGCACAGACAGGACGCTAGATGTGGGTTTTGCAGCGGGGCCAGGTGAGGAGGCTTAGGGTTGGCAGGTTGGAGCCCTCTCATTAGACCCAGGCCTGAGGGCTGCCACTGGTTGCCTGGTTCCTGGCGTGGGGGTGAGTGGGGCAGGTGGATTGTGGCCCTGGGTGATGGGGGAGGTGCTGAGGGTGTGGGTTCTGGGTTGGTTTGTATTTCAAAGGTGCATTTCTGGGTGAGTCATTTGCTGTCTCTGGGAATTGGCTACTCTAGGAGGGGGCGGCTCTTGCCAGGCCAGCAAGGCCCCAAGGTATCAAAGTGGCAGAATACAGGAAATAAACACAGGATAATAGACTGTGCCGTCCCCGGCCTGTGGAGTTGTGCGGGAGATAAACACGGGGTGAGAGACCGTGTCCCCCGGCGGTCGGGCTGTGCGAGGGATAAACACGGGGTGAGAGACCGCGTCCCCCGGCGGTTGGGCTGTGCGAGGGATAAACGCGGGGTGAGAGACCGTGTCCCCCGGCGGTTGGGCTGTGCAAGGGATAAACGCGGGGTGAGAGACCGTGTCCCCCGGCGGTCGGCTGTGCGAGGGATAAACACGGGGTGAGAGACCGTGTCCCCCGGCGGTTGGCTGTGCGGGAGATAAACACGGGGTGAGAGACCGTGTCCCCGGGCGGTCGGGCGTGCGAGGGATAAACACGGGATGAGAGACTGTGTCCCCCAGCGGTTGGGCTGTGCGAGAGATAAACACGGGATAGAATGTTCCGCCCCGGGCGGTGGGGCTGTGCTTCGTGCTGCCTGCCTCAACGCACCCTCTGGCCGCAGGGTGGATTGAATGTCTGAGCCCGTGGGGGGCCGTTGTTTCTGGTTCCAGGGAGCTTATTCATCGTGGCCTCTGGTCCAGGCCTCACTAACCAGGGCTGTTCTCATCCTCAGACGGGAGGCGTGGGCAGCTTCGACATCGCCGGCCTGCTGAACAACCCTGGCTTCATGAGCATGGTAAGGGTCCTCCCCTCCTCCCTGTCCATGGTATCTGTGCCACGCCCCAGGCCTGCATCTTCTGTGTCACCGCTGCTGGCCAGGGCTTCCTTGCCTCGGCACTGCTGGCGTCTGGGACCAGATGGTTCTTGTCTGTGGGGCCATCCCGGGCACCGCGGGGCGCTGGCAGCATCCCTGGCCTCACCCACCCCATGTCAGAAGCACCCCCACCCTCAGCTTTGACGATCAAAGGTGTCCCCGATGCTGATGTCCCAAGCAAGACGCATCAGTAGTGAGCACCGAAAACTGCATCCTGGCTCTCCTGGCGGAATAGCCCGGGGAGGTCGCACCCCTACCCCACCTGGCGTGGGCGCCTCCTCGCAGTGCAGAGACACTGATCACAATACAGCCATGTCTGCCTGCAAGGGAAGCAGATATGGTTCAGGCAAGGGAAGCAGAGCGCCGGGTGCCCTGAGCACAGGTGGACCTCCCGATGCCCGGGCACTCATTCTTCCAGAGGGACGGTCTTTGGCAGGGAGTTCCTTGACTGGGATCCTTAGAGAGCCACCCACCCACACACGCATGTTCATTTCCTGGGAGGTCTGTGTGCCCTGGGACCACTCTGCAGGCTCCACGGCCTCAGGGTGCAGGGACTTGCCTAAGGCTGTTAGGGGGAGAAAAGCCCTCAGCCTCACTGGCCGTCAGAGAAATGACCCAGCTGCGCCAGGAGCCCTGCCTGGGCCGTGCCATTCGCAGAGGCCACACCTCTTACTGTTACCCTCGGCCGCTGGCCAGGCCGTCAGGGGATGTGTGCTCCCTCACCATGGACGGAGGGTGAGCGGGCCCCAGCCCTCCATGGGGCCTCTCAGCCTGGCCATGGCACAGACTCCTTTTCCCTTTAGACATCTGAGGTTGGCAGAATAAGGCCCACCACTGGGTTCTGTTAATAAAGTTTTTTTTTTTTTTTGAGATGGAGTCTCGCTCTCTTGTGTCTCCCAGGTTCGAGCGATTCTCCTGCCTCAGCCTCCTGAGTAGTAGCTGGGATTACAGGTGCCCGCCACCACACCCAGCTAATTTTGGTATTTTTTAGTAGAAATGGGGTTTCACCATGTTAGCCAGGCTGGTCTCGAACTCCTGACCTTGTGATCTGCCCACCTCGGCTCCCCAAAGTGCTGGGANGGCTGTGCGAGGGATAAACGCGGGGTGAGAGACCGTGTCCCCCGGCGGTTGGGCTGTGCAAGGGATAAACGCGGGGTGAGAGACCGTGTCCCCCGGCGGTCGGCTGTGCGAGGGATAAACACGGGGTGAGAGACCGTGTCCCCCGGCGGTTGGCTGTGCGGGAGATAAACACGGGGTGAGAGACCGTGTCCCCGGGCGGTCGGCTGTGCGAGGGATAAACACGGGATGAGAGACTGTGTCCCCAGCGGTTGGGCTGTGCGAGAGATAAACACGGGATAGAATGTTCCGCCCCGGGCGGTGGGGCTGTGCTTCGTGCTGCCTGCCTCAACGCACCCTCTGGCCGCAGGGTGGATTGAATGTCTGAGCCCGTGGGGGGCCGTTGTTTCTGGTTCCAGGGAGCTTATTCATCGTGGCCTCTGGTCCAGGCCTCACTAACCAGGGCTGTTCTCATCCTCAGACGGGAGGCGTGGGCAGCTTCGACATCGCCGGCCTGCTGAACAACCCTGGCTTCATGAGCATGGTAAGGGTCCTCCCCTCCTCCCTGTCCATGGTATCTGTGCCACGCCCCAGGCCTGCATCTTCTGTGTCACCGCTGCTGGCCAGGGCTTCCTTGCCTCGGCACTGCTGGCGTCTGGGACCAGATGGTTCTTGTCTGTGGGGCCATCCCGGGCACCGCGGGGCGCTGGCAGCATCCCTGGCCTCACCCACCCCATGTCAGAAGCACCCCACCCTCAGCTTTGACGATCAAAGGTGTCCCCGATGCTGATGTCCCAAGCAAGACGCATCAGTAGTGAGCACCGAAAACTGCATCCTGGCTCTCCTGGCGGAATAGCCCGGGGAGGTCGCACCCCTACCCCACCTGGCGTGGGCGCCTCCTCGCAGTGCAGAGACACTGATCACAATACAGCCATGTCTGCCTGCAAGGGAAGCAGATATGGTTCAGGCAAGGGAAGCAGAGCGCCGGGTGCCCTGAGCACAGGTGGACCTCCCGATGCCCGGGCACTCATTCTTCCAGAGGGACGGTCTTTGGCAGGGAGTTCCTTGACTGGGATCCTTAGAGAGCCACCCACCCACACACGCATGTTCATTTCCTGGGAGGTCTGTGTGCCCTGGGACCACTCTGCAGGCTCCACGGCCTCAGGGTGCAGGGACTTGCCTAAGGCTGTTAGGGGAGAAAAGCCCTCAGCCTCACTGGCCGTCAGAGAAATGACCCAGCTGCGCCAGGAGCCCTGCCTGGGCCGTGCCATTCGCAGAGGCCACACCTCTTACTGTTACCCTCGGCCGCTGGCCAGGCCGTCAGGGGATGTGTGCTCCCTCACCATGGACGGAGGGTGAGCGGGCCCCAGCCCTCCATGGGGCCTCTCAGCCTGGCCATGGCACAGACTCCTTTTCCCTTTAGACATCTGAGGTTGGCAGAATAAGGCCCACCACTGGGTTCTGTTAATAAAGTTTTTTTTTTTTTTGAGATGGAGTCTCGCTCTCTTGTGTCTCCCAGGTTCGAGCGATTCTCCTGCCTCAGCCTCCTGAGTAGTAGCTGGGATTACAGGTGCCCGCCACCACACCCAGCTAATTTTGGTATTTTTTAGTAGAAATGGGGTTTCACCATGTTAGCCAGGCTGGTCTCGAACTCCTGACCTTGTGATCTGCCCACCTCGGCTCCCCAAAGTGCTGGGATTACAGGTGTGAGCCACTGTGCCTGACCAATAAAGTTTTATTGACACACAGCCATGCCCATTCATACTTCTAGTGTCAGTGGTGGCTTTTATGATACAGCGGCAGAGCTGAGTAGTTGGATCAGGCACCCCAGGTCTGGAAAGTCTGAGAGTATTTACACACTGGCCCTTTACACAGAGTTTGCCACACCTCTGAGCCACCTGTTTTCAACAGGTCCAAAGGAATAATCCCAAGTGGAAAGTGAGCATGAGAAAGTGCCCAGTACAGTGCTCGCTCTTTCTTTTCTTTCTTTCTTTTCTTTCTTTCTTTCTTTCTTTCTTTCTTTCTTTCTTTCTTTCTTTCTTTCTTTCTTTTTCTTTCTCTCTGTCCTTCTCTTATCTTTTCTTCTTTTCTCCTGTCCTTCCCTCCCTTCCCCTTCCTGAATGCTTCCTTCCTTCCTTCTTCTTCCTTTCCTTCTTGCCTTCCTATTCCCTTCCTTCTTCTTCCTTCCTTCCTTCTTCCTTCCTCCTCTTCCTCCTCCTCCAGTCCCATCCCTCCTCCTACCTCCCTCTTTCCTTCTTCCTTCCTTTCTTTCCTTTGTTTTTACTGTCTTTTCGAGACAGAGTCTTGCTCTGTCACCCAGGCTGGAATGCAGTGGTACGATCTCGGCTCACTGCAAGCTCCGCCTCCCAGGTTCAGGCAATTTTCCTGACTCAGACCGCCGAGTAGCTGGGATTACAGGTGCGCACCACCACACCCGGCTAATTTCATATTTTTAGTAGAGATGCGGTTTCACCATGTTGGTTAGGCTGGTCTCGAACTCCTGACCTCAAGCGATCTGCCTGCCTCAGCCTCCCAAAGTGCTGGGATTCCAGACGTGAGCCCCCGCGCCCGGCCCCAGTGCTATTGATTGATAGAACAAAACTGGAACCAAATCTGCTAAAGTAGACACGGCAGCTAAAACAACGAAGCGCATCCACACGGCGAAACCGTGCAGCCAGTGAGGAGCGCTGCTAAAGCAGGAGCCCGAAACGGGGTTTAAGTCAGAGTGTGGAGGTCACAGCTCGTGGGTGGGGGGACGAGAACGCAGGGAAAAGGGTACGAAAGACCAGATGCCCGGCTCTTACTGTTCGCTGGCGTGCTGGCGCCAGGGGTCGAGGCTGGTGAAGATGGAAAGTGTCTGATGAAGGAGGGTGATGTGCCTGGACCTTTGTCTTCTTGACAAATTTGTTCTGTTCTTCAGGCTTCAAACCTAATGAACAACCCCCAGATTCAGCAGCTGTAAGTGACAGCCGGGCTCCTCCGCGTCGTGTTGTGGTTACGTTTCCTTCTGCTGTGGGAAAATTCACCTGACATAAAACTAGCCACTTTAAAGCACACAACTTAATGGCATTATGTACATTCACACTGTCATGCAGCTGTCACCACCACTGAGCGCCAACCCATCTTCGTCACCTCCGAAAGAAGCCCCTTCCCCATCACCTGTCACTCCCCAACCCCTCTCCCGTCCCTCCCCTGACAGCCCCGCATCCCCTTCCTGTCTCTGTGGCTGGGCCTGTCCTGGACATTTCACAGAAACAGGATGACACACTGCGTGGTCTTTTGTGTCTGATGTCTCTCACTGAGCGTGACGTCCTCCAGGTGCATCTGCGCGGGGGCCTGGGTCAGGGCCTCGCTCCTTTTCGTGGCCAAGTAATATTCCATTGTAGATGGACCACGCTGTGCTGATCCACACATCTATCCGTGTACATTTGGGCTGTTTCTACCTTTTGTCTGTTGTGGGCGGTGCTGCTTGAGCATGGGTGTGCAAGCATCTGTGTGAATCCTGTTCTTTTGTGTGTAAACCTCTGAGTGCAGTTGCTGGCTCATGTGGTAACTCCCCAGTGAACTCTGTGCTTACTGGGGAACTGCTCACCTGTTTTCATGGTGAAATCTTTTTTTTTTTTTTTTTTTGAAACGAGTCTCACTCTGTCACCCAGGCTTGAGTGCAGTGGCACAATCTTGGCTCATTGCAACCTCTGCCTCCCGGGATCAAGTGGGTCTCCTGTCTCAGTTTCCCGAGTAGCTGGAATTACAGGCACCCGCCACCACGCCTGGCTAATTTTTGCATTTTTAGTAGAGATGGGGTTTCACCATGTTGGCCAGGCTGGTCTTGAACTCCTGACCTCAGGTGATCCATCCACCTCGGCCTCCCAAAGTACAGGGATGACAGGTGTGAGCCACTGCGGCTGGCCCATGGTCAAATCTAAAAGCATAGTTTCCCAGCCACAGCACCGTGGCCATTTGGGCTGGACCAGTTTCTGGAGCGGGGCCGTCCTGGGCACTGCAGGGTCCTAGCAGCGTCTCTAGCCTCCACCCAGTCCATGTCAGGAGCCCCTCCCCGCCCCGTCTTGGCATAACCTGATCATGGCTGTTGAAAATGTTGGCTGCCACTGCAGGGGTCCTCTGGGGGCAGGATCACCCCCTGGCTGAGAACCATGGTCTTTAGGCCAAAGAAGGAAGGGTGTCCGGGAAAGCGGGTGAAACTCACAGGTTGGGTTTGGGCCCAGGAGGCCCGCCGGGTGGTGAGAGAGAATCCTCTCCCGCGGGGGAAGGTGAAGGGCTGAGAGGGATTCTCTCCCGGGCCACTGCGAGGGGCTGCGGTGGGGATGGCGGTCGGGCTGTCCCGGCGGCGAGTCACGCGCTGTCTCCTGCAGCATGTCCGGCATGATTTCGGGTGGCAACAACCCCTTGGGAACTCCCGGCACCAGCCCCTCGCAGAGCGACCTGGCCAGCCTCATCCAGGCGTGAGTGGACCTGCCTCGAGGAGGACATGGGTGGCGGACGGGGCTCGCAGGTGGAAGGGAAGGAGGAGAGCGGAAGTGTTGCGTTCCCTGCTCCGAAGGGTCTGGCATCCTCTGGTGAGGGGTCAGACCTGTCTTCGGGGCGGAGGGCCTGAGGGGTCAGCTGGGGATGGACGGAGGCAGCAGGCAGGTTCCTGGCCCCGACTGAGCCCTGTGCGCCCTCCCCGCAGGGGTCAGCAGTTTGCCCAGCAGATGCAGCAGCAGAACCCAGATTTGATAGAGCAGCTCAGGAGCCAGATCCGGAGTCGGACGCCCAGTGCCAGCAACGACGACCAGCAGGAGTGACGCCGTGTGAGTGCCCGGGGCTGGGGGGCTGGGGGGGCGACCAGCAGGAGTGACGCTGCTACTAGCAGGAGTGACGCTGCGTGAGCGCCTGGGGGCTGGGGGGGCGGCCAGCAGGAGTGACGCCGCGTGAGTGCCCAGCGGTGAGGGCAGCCAGCTGCAGAGACTGTCTGGACACTGGACAGCGAGTCCTGGGTGCATCCAGCTCAGAAGATCGCCCTGAACCACCGAGGCAGGCGGGGGCATCTCTGGGCATTGGGCCCCTTTCCAGGTGGCCACCAAGTCCTGCTCCCCACTCCTGTTTCCCATCTGTGGATCGGGGCTGGGTGGAGATGAGGGGGAAGCCACAGCTTCCCAGAAGGGCTGGCGTCTGGGGTCTGGGTGGGGATTAGGGGAGGGGCTGGTGTCTGGGCTGGCTTGGTTTCCTTCCCCAGGGCCCCTGAGTTCAGTCCTGCCCGTCTCCAGCAGACACCGGCTCCCTGGGGGCGGGAGGCTCCGGGCCTCCCAGGAGGTGTTTTCATTCTGCTCTGACGTGGCCTCTTCATTTTGTCATCGTCCCCTCCTCATACACACACTCTTTCATTTTTAAACCGTAATTCCTGTAGACAAATTTGAAGGACAAAGATGTTCAAAAGCAGCAAGAACAATCTTAATCTTTTTTTTTTTTTGAGAATATCCTGCTCTGTCACCCCGGCTGGAGGGCAGTGGTACAGTCACATCTCACTGTAGCCTCAACCTCGTGGGCTCAAGTGTCCCACCTCAGCCTCCCAAGTAGCTGGAACTCCAGGCGCACGCTGCTGCGCCTGGCTGATTTTTGTATTTTCTTTAGAGATAGGATCTCACTATGTTGCCCAGTGGCCTCAACTCCTGGGCTCAAGCGATCCTCCCGCCTCAGCTTCCCAGAGTGCTGAGATTACAAGTGTGAGCCCTGCATTCAGCCCAGCCTTAATCTTTTCACCCAGAGCAACCAACATGAATATTTTGGCCGCCTTTTCTTCCAGTCTTTCCTTTTTTTTTTTTTTTTTAAATAAGCTTTTATTTTTCCTTTTTTTTTTTAATAGTTGAGGTGGATTTTTTACCAAGGTAACCTCATACACAAAGTACCACCACACTGTAGACCCTTCTAGGTCATGATGATGTCCCCTGTGCCACCAGCCACACATGGCCCCGAGTGTCTGGAACGCTTTTGGCGTGGCTGTGGCGCTGACGTTCACTGAGATAGCCGCTGTGGCCCCGGCTGCTGGCGGTAAGGACCGTCCCCTCTGGGCCTCTCCTGCTGCCTGGAGTGCGCGGTCCAGCCTCCGTCCCCGCCCGCGCTCTGACTGCCTTCACGTCTGTCCCCCTCCAGCCGCTCCCGGTGCGATCGCGTCCTTCCCCGGCTGACTGGAATCCTTCTGGTTGTCTGCCATTTCCTCCTGTTGGACTGCCCGAGAGAGGGGAAGAGAGAGACCTCGGACCTGCATGTCAAGATGGATTTTCCCCTTTTATCTCTGTCCTCCTCCGCTCCCTTTTTGTAACTCCCTGACAGCCCCCAAACCCTTCTTGAACTGAGAGCCAGCAAGCTGAGCGCAGACCAGCAGCGACCTCCCTTCCAGCCCCCAGAATGCTCAGTCACCTGAGTGTTTTCTAGAATCCTGGGGGACTCCCGGGCCGCTCTCGGAGAAGCGACTGGTTTCACGTTCAGCCGTGTGGCTTCCAAAGCCTTTTACAGCCCCCGCCCCCCATCCCGTGGTC
The DNA here is from genome assembly GCF_001698545.2 of Rhinopithecus bieti. Lineage (NCBI taxonomy): Eukaryota > Metazoa > Chordata > Mammalia > Primates > Cercopithecidae > Rhinopithecus > Rhinopithecus bieti. Next base: position 3,286,465 of record NW_016808004.1, on the reverse strand, counting down.
TGTCTGCAGGAACTCTCCCGTCTGTGAGAAGCCGCTTTCCGAGTCGACCTCCCGGCCACCCTGGCCCCACGCCTGCTCGGAAGAGCTCACTGCCAGCCGCAGCCTGCGCGCCATGGGCCTTGTGTGTTTGCATGAGGAACTCTTTAGTGGCAGACACCTCAGAGACGGCTGCGGTCACCCCCGGCCTCTGCAGCCCAGGAGCCGTCCTGGGTGCATAGGACCAGTTTCTGTGACTTTTCTCCAGTTGGGCGTGTTGACAGACATGCGTTTCCCTCCTCCCAGCCTCATTTTCTGGTCCTCGCGATTGAGAACCGGGGCGACATCATGACCTTCTGTCCCAGCCGCCTTAGCCCCAGGCACAGGGAAGGCAGCTGGGCCGTTTCTGTCTGTCCCATCCTGCTGTCCTTCTGTCCTGGGTGTTTCATGGACCCAGGGACCCCCCCAGGAAGCTTACCCCTCCTGTTCTGGGTGGAGGCCACAGGGCACCTCAGGTGCCACCCACCTTGGCACTAAAACAGCCACCAGGAAAGCAGCCAGATAGCCGGACAGCAGGGGCCCTTTCTCAGTTCCTGAGGCCTGGGTGTGGCAGGTGAGCCCATGCGCCGTGGTCCCGGCCGCAGGGTTGTCAGTCGGAGTGTCCTGGGGCTGCCTGGCTCTTGGCCATCTGTGAGGTAGGCGCAGTACCGTGTGTCGTAGGTAACAGTAGGAACGGGGGCCGCCGCGGCCCTGCAGCCCCTCACGGTGGTGAGGAGTGTGCCGAGCCCACCCGGGGTGCAGGGCGTGACGTGTGAGGAATAAATAGGCATTGTGACCTCTGTCTGTCTGCGTGTTGCCCTTGGCGCCACCGATACCCCCAACCCCAGACCTCAAGAAAACCTCTGCCACAGAGTTTGCACGTCACCTGCGCTGCTTGTGAGGGAGTCCCGGCGACACCTGGAGCCGCACTTCCTGGGTCACGGGTCGTGGGAGGTTCCGGACACTCAGCCTCTACCCTCTGCTGTCTCCCTTCCCTCTGCCTCCACCCCCAGCTGCGTCCTGGTGCAGAGGGTCACCCCAGGGTGGGGTGAGATGCCTCGGTCCTCAGCAGAAAGTGATCGTATTGTCTGTTGCTTTTCTTTTTTTTTTTTTTTGTTTTGAGACGAGTTTTGCCCTAGATGCCCAGGCTGGAGTGCAGTGGCGCGACCTTGGCTCACTGCAACCTCCACCTCCCGGGTTCAAGTGATTCTCCTGCCCCAGCCTCCCGAGTAGCTGGGATTACAGGCGTGGACCACCACGCCCAGCTAACTTTTTGTATTTTTAGTAGAGACGGGTTTTCTCTGTGTTGGTCAGGCTGGTCTCGAACTCCCAACCTCAGGTGATTTGCCTGCCTCGGCTTTCCAAAGTACAGGGATTACAGGTGTGAGCCACCACGCCTGGCCTTGTCTGTTGCTTTTCTAGCATATCGTAACTCTGTAAATTCTGTATTCTGTAACCAAAGGCACCTCCCTTTCGCATCGGCTCCAGTTGAGAGAATGGTCCCAGGCAGGAAGGAACCCAGAAAGCTTTCGGGCCTCTCTTGGCCCCAACCCTAGGATGCTGCACAGGGTTTTGTCGTGAACATAGAAGCTGCTCCCTGGGCCAGGTGTGGTGGCTCACGCCTGTCATCCCAGGACTTTGGGAGGCTGAGGCGGGTGGATCACTTGAGGTGAGGAGTTCAAGACCAGCCTGGCCAACATGATGAAACCCCATCTCTACTAAAAATACAAAAAAAAATTGGGCATGGTGGCAGTAATCCCAGCTACTCAGGAGGCAGAGGCAGGAGAATCGCTGGACCCCGGCAGATGGAGGTTGCAGTGAGCTGGGATAACACCATTACCCTCCAGCCTGGGGAACAGAGTGAGACTACGTCTCAAAAACATAAAAATGAAAGAACAGCTCCCTGAAGGTCACCTAAACCTTGGTGGACTGTGAATTCCTGTTTCCCACAAGCCAAGGTTGGGCACCGGCACCCCCATGCTAGAGACAGAGAAACCGAGGCCTGGCTGTCAGGCCCAAGGTCACCCCACCTGTGAGCGTCTGAACCTGGCGGGGCCTCTGGCTCAGGACCCTGCCTCCAGCACCCCTCTTCTCCACCCCTGCAATCGCAGGAAGAACCGAGATCTGCAGGGGTGGAGTTTCAGGTTCAGCCGCGACCTCTGTCAGCTCCCAAAAATCACACACCAAAAAGTCACAAAATGAAAAGAACAGCTGCCCCGGAGTTGCCGGGTCTAGTGCTGAAGAGGCCTGGCTGTGGGAGACAGGTGGGCACTTCAGGTTTCCGGCAGAGCTTCTCACCTGGGTGGCTCTTTCCCCAGGGCACGCTTAGCTGGGCACTATCTGATGACGTGAGTGGTTGCTTCAATGGTGGGAGTAGAGGCCAGGGATGCTGCTCAGCCCCCTGCAGGGCCCAGGACAGCCCCACCCCAGAGAATGATCTGGCCCCAGCGTCCACAGAGCCTGGGCGATGGAAGGGGAACCCTGGATGAGCGATGCTTTTTAGACTGTCCTCAGCTCAGCAGCAGCAGCGTGTCCTGGAGGCGCGGTAGAAACTCTTAAGTCTTGGGCCCCACCCCAGGCCTAAATCAGACACTCCAGGCCAGGCGCAGTGGCTCACGCCTGCAAACCCAGCGCTTTGAGAAGCTGAGGAAGGGGGATGGCTTGAGCCCAGGAGTTCAAGATCAGCCTGGGCAAGATGGTGACCCTCAGCTGGGCTCAGTGGCTCACACCTGTAATCCCAGCACTTTGGGAGGCCAAGGCGGGCAGATCACCTGAGGTCAGAAGTTCGAGATTAGCCTGGCCAACATGGTGAAACCATGTACTAAAAATACAAAAATTAGCCTGGCGTGGTGGTGGGCGCCTGTAATCCCAGCTACTTGGGAGGCTGAGGCAGGAGAATCGCTTGAACCTGGGAGGCAGAGGTTGCAGTGAGCCGAGATCGTACCACTGCACTCCACTCCAGCCTGGGCAACAAGAGCGAAACTCCATCTCAAAAACAAAAAATACGATGGTGAGCCTCCTTCTGTACCAAAAAAAAAAAAAAAATTAGCCAGACATGATGGTGCTCATTTATCATCCCTGCTCCTCAGGAGGCTGAGGCAGGAGGATCACTGGAGCCTGGGAGTTTGAGGTTGTAGTGAGTCATTATCACACCGCTGCACTCCAGCCTGGGCAAAAGAGCAAGACCTTGTCTCAAAAAATAAAAAATAGGCCAGGCGTGGTGGCTCATGCCTGTAATCCCAACTCTTTGGGAGGCCAAGGTGGGCAGTCCACTGCACTCCAGCCTGGGCGGCAGAGGAAGTGAGACTCTATCTCAAAAGAAAAAAAAAATTAGATATGTGTGTGGGCCCCAGTGATATGTTCATCAAACCCTCTGGGTGACTCTGACGCCCACCAAATTGAAGACCCAATGGTCCCTCTGTGTCCTGCTTCTTGTATTTAGCCAGCCCCTCCACTCCCATCGGATCTGCATCTTATTTATTTTTTTTTTGAGATGGAGTTTCGCTATTGCTGCCCAGGCTGGAGTTCAATGGCGCGATCTTGGCTCACTGCAATCTCCACCTCCCAGGTTCAAGCGATTCTCCTGCCTCAACCTCCCCAAGTAGCTGGGACTACAGGCACCCGCCACCACGCCCAGTTAATTTTTGTATTTTGGGTAGAGATGGGGTTTCACCACATTGGCCAGGCCGGTCTTGAACTCCTGACCTCTGGTGATCCACCCGTCTCAGCCTCCCAGAGTGCTGGGATGACAGGTGTGAGCCACTGTACCCGGCTGGATCCGCATTGTAAGTCAAACAGCCCAGGTGATGGCGATGCCCCTGTTTGGAGAATCCCACTACGGGAAACACCTGCGGACACTGTCGCAGGAGGCATGTAGCCCAACCGCAGCTGACACGCCCTTCAGTCTTCGTAGACGACCTTGGCTTATTTCCTCCCATCTCGTGTCCATCACCGGGAAAGCCTGCACAGCCTCTTCCCGGTTGACCCCAAACCCAGCCCAAGCCTTTGAGAGACTCCAGAAAGTTTCTGTTTTGGAATCACCACAGGGTGGAGAAGAGGAGGGGCGGTGAGGGGGAGCTGTCATCCCAGAACCAGCAGCTTCTCTGTGCGACTTGATGAGAAGCATGTCATAGATAATGGCTGCTCGATCCCACACAAGTTAGAAATAGGGTATTTCTGAATATTCCTGTCAGAGATGCACGGAGCAAAGAAATGGTAATTAAACTTGGGTTTTGTGTAAGTCGTGACTCGGGGCTCCAGGAGTAGGTTGAACCTCCAAGTGTAATCATGGAATTAGGAAGGCTCTGCCCTCTACTTCTCTGCACCCTTGGGGTGCGGTTCCTACAAAACCTGACCCTGCAGGGGCTACGTGGCAAACCCCTCCACAGTAAGTCCCAGGAAGCCACGCGGAGGAAACAAATAGTGGTTTTCTCTTTTGCAGAATTGGTGCTTCTCAATGGGGGCAGTTGTCCTCCCCGGGACACAGGGTGATGTCTGGGGACATCTGTGGTTGTCACGACTGGGGAGTGCGCCTGGCATGGAGTGGGTGGAGGCCAGGGACGCTGCTCAGTACGCTGCAGTGCCCCAGATGCCCCCACTCCAGAGAATAATTCAGCCCCAAATGTCCATAGCACAGAGGAGGAGAAGCCCAGCCACATGATACTCTCTAGATAAATGTGTCAAATAAATCCATGTCCCAAACCGTTTTGGCATTAGGAAAAACAATTTGTCACTGGCTCTGGAATGTGCCGGTATCTTTGAAGGAAAAGATTTCACCCCAAACTGAGTAACATGAAAACCTAAAATAAGTCGGGTGCGGTGGCTCAAGCCTGTAATCCCAGCACTTTGGGAGCCCAAGGTGGGCGGATCACGAGGTCAGGAGATCGAGACCATCCTAGCTAACACGGTGAAACCCCGTCTCCACTAAAAATACAAAAAATTCTCTGGGCGCAGTGGCGGGCGCCTGTAGTTCCAGCTACTCGGGAGG
>NW_016808004.1:3265543-3280904 GCF_001698545.2 Rhinopithecus bieti | reverse complement strand
GATCTCAGCTCACTGCAAGCTCCGCCTCCCGGGTTTACGCCATTCTCCTGCCTCAGCCTCCCGAGTAGCTGGGACTACAGGCGCCCACCACGTCACCCGGCTAGTTTTTTGTATTTTTAGTAGAGACGGGGTTTCACCGTGTTAGCCAGGATGGTCTCGATCTCCTGACCTCGTGATCCGCCCGTCTCGGCCTCCCAAAGTGCTGGGATTACAGGCTTAAGCCACCGCGCCCGGCAAAAATATCTTACTTCAAATTATTCTTTTTAGAGACAGGGTCTGGCTCTGTTGCCCAGGCTGGAGTGCAGCAGCATGACCATAGCTCACTGTAGCCTCAACCTCCTGGACTCAAGCGATCCTCCCACCTCAGCTTTTCAAGTAGCTGGGACTACAGGCATAGATCACCACGCCCAGCTAATTTTATTTATTACTTTCAAATTTTATTTTTTGAGAAAGAGTCACACTCTGTCACCGACGCTGGAGTGCAGTGGCGTGATCTCAGCTCACTGCAAGCCTCAACCTCCTGGGTTCAAGCAATTCTCCTGCCTCAGCCTCAACAGTAGCTGGGATTACAGGCGTGCGCCACCATGCCTGGCTAATATTTTTGTGTTTTTAGTAGAGATGGGGTTTTGCCATGTTGGCCAATTTGGTCTCGAACTCATCTCAAGTGATCCACCCGCCTCGGCCTCCCAAATTGCTGGGATTACAGGGGTGAGCTACCGCACCCAGCCTATTTTTAAATTTTAGATTCGGGGGTACATGTGCCCTCCCTCCCTCTTTTCCTTCCTCCCTCCCTCCCTTTCCTCACTTCTTCCCTTCCTTCCTCCTGCCTTACTATGGTATCGAGATGAACCTGGCCAACATGGTGAAACTCCATCTCTACTAAAAATACAAAAATTAGCTGGGCGTGGTGGCGTGCACCTGTAATCCCAGTTCCTCGGGAGGCTGAGGCAGGAGAATCGCTTGAACTGGGAGGCAGAGGTTGCAGTGAGCCGAGATCATGCCACTGCACTTCAGCCTGGACAACAAAGCGAGACTGTCTCAAATAAAATAATAAAAAATAATAAAATAAAAAGGCCAGGCACAGTGGCTCACGCCTGTCATCCCAGCACTTAGGGAGGCCCGAGGCGGGAGGATCAACTGAGACCAGGAGTTCGAGACCAGTCTCACCAACATGGAGAAACCCCATCTCTACTAAAAATACGAAATTAGCTGGGCGTGGTGGTGCACACCTGTAATCCCAGCTACTCGGGAGGCTGAGACAGGAGGATCGCTTAAACCCGGGAGTTGGAGGTTGCAGTGAGCCGAGATCACGCCATTGCACTCCAGCCTGGGCGACAGAGCGAGACTCCGCCTCTAAATAAATAAATAATTAAAAAAATTAACATTAGGTTGGAGACCAAACACCCGGTCTTCAGCCTGGGCAACAGAGCGAGAGTCCGCCTCTAAATAAATAAATAAATAAATAATAAAAAAATTAACATTGAGTTGCAGACCGAACACCCAGTCTTCAGCCTGGGCGACAGAGCGAGACTCCGACTCTAAATAAATAAATAAATATAAATAAATTAATATTGGGTTGGAGACCAAACACCTGGGATGTGGCCTCGGAAATGGGGAGCCGGGGCGATTCCGTACGGAGCCGCCAGGGGGCGCGGTAGCCGCGGGCACCCACGTGTGTCCGCAGCTGCCCGGGCTGCGATCGACAAGGCGTGGCTCCTCCTGCAGCCACCCGGGCCAGAGCCTAGGGACCGCCCGGCTCCTAGTGATTTGCTCTTAGAAGCGGGTCTCCTTTCAAAATGACACGGAGAAAACGTCCCCCGAAGCAGGGATGCCCTACCGGGTGCTCGTGCTTTGATGGAGCCAAGAGGATGCACGCAGTGGAGCAGGGAGCCAGGCTGGCCCTGCATAGCTGTGGGATGCAGGGTCAACGCCATGAGACGCGGTAGCCTGGGCGCGCGAGGACGCGCGAAGCCCACCAGAAACCAGAAATTCTCATCAGCTCACGATGGTCCTGAATTCTTGCCAAGCCCAGGTAGACTTGGGGAGCCCTGTTCCTCTGTCTCCCTCTCTTTTGTTAACTGTGCCTTTTCAACCTGTATCAATTTTTATTTACTTATTTATTATCTTTTAATTTTATTTATTTATTTTTTTTTTTGAGATAGAGTCTTGCTCTGTCCCCCAGGCTAGAGCGCAGTGCCATGATCTCGGCTCACTGCAACCTCCGCCTCCTGGGTGCAAGTGATTCTCATGTCTCAGCCTCCAGAGTAGCTGGGACTATAGTCACACACCACCACGTCTGGCTATTTGTGTGTGAGTGCGTGTATTTATAGTAGAGACAGGGTGTCTCCATGTTGGCCAGGCTGGTCTTGAACTCCTGGCCTCAGGTAATCCACCCATCTCGGCCTCCCAAAGTGCTGGGAATACAGGTGTTAGCCACCGCGCTCAGCCAATTTTTATTTATTTTTGAGACAAAGTCTCTCTTTCTGTGTGTCTCCTTTCCAGGCTGGAGAGCAGTGGTGCAGTCACGGCTCATCGCAGCCTCTACCTCCTGGGCTCAAGCAATCCTCCCGCCTCAGCCTCCCGAGTACCCGGGACTACAGGCATATGCCATCATGCCTGGATAATTTTTTTTTTTTTTTTTTTTTTTTTTTGGAGATGGGATCTTGGCGGTATGGCCTAGGTGGTTTCAGACTCTTTGGCCTTAAGCAGTCCTCCCACCTTGGCCTCCCAAGTTACAGGTGGGTTGCCACTGTGCCATCTTCTTCTTTTTTTTTTTTTTTTTTAAGAGATAGGTTCCCCAGGCTGGTGAGTGCAGTGGCAGCCATCGTAGCTCACGGCAGCCTTGAGCTCCTGGGCTCCAAGCGATCCCTTACTTCAAGCCTCCTGAGTAGCTGGACTACAGGCATTTTAAAGCTTTAATGGAAGTGAAATACCTACACCAAAGTGCTTCAAATTATAAGCAAACATCACGGCAGGGCGTGGTGGGCTGACACCTGTAATCCCAGCACTTTGGGAGGCCGAGGCGGGTGGATCACCTGAGAGGTCAGGAATTCGAGACCCAGCCTGGCTAACACGGCGGAAACCCATTTCTTACTAAAAAAATTACCAACATTAGCCGGGTGTGGTGGTGGGTTATCTGTAATCCCAGCTACTCGGGAGACTGAGGCAGGAGAATCGCTTGAACCCGGGAAGTGGAGTTGCAGTGAGCCGAGATCGCGCCACTGCACTCCAGCCTGGGCAACAAGAGCGAGACTCCATTCAAAAAGAAGTAAAATCATGATGAATTTATTTTCACGCGGGGAACACGCCCATGTCTTGGCACCTACACCGAGAAACCAAACCTAAGCAGTTCCCCCACACTCCTGCTACTCACTGCCTACCCGAAGGGTGACCACTGACCTAGCGGTTTGATGCCATGGATGGGTGGTGCCTGTTTTTGAGAGTTATTACAAGTACAATCTGCAAAAAAGACACAAGTGTTTCAGAAGAAAATATAGGGTCTATTTGGCGGTAGGCAAAATTTTCTTAGAAAGAAAGCAAAAAGCACTAACTATAAAGTTTTTTTTTTTCTTTGAGACAGAGTTTCACTCTTTTTACCCAAGCTGGAGTGCAATGGCGAGATCTCCAGCTCACCGAACCTCTGCCTCCCGGGTTCACGCGATTCTCCTGCCTCAACCTCCCGAGTAGCTGGGATACAGCCGGCCCACTACCACGCCCTGGCTAATTTTGTATTTTTAGTAGAGACGGGGGTTTCTCCATGTTGGTCAGGCTGGTCTTGAACTCCCAACCTCAGTGATCGCCCACTCGGCCTCCAAAATGCGGATTACAGGGTGTGAGCCACCGCACCCGCGCCAAGTTGTTTGTTTGTTGTTTTTATCAACAACTAGACTGCATTAAAATAATGATGCCATTAAAATAGGAGGGATAAATTGACCCATTGAGTGGGTGAAGACGGTTTGCAATATGTACTTTATATAAAAAATATCAAGTACTCCTACCAATCAGTGAGAAGGGAAGAGAGATGACCAATTCTCTTAACGAGCAAAACCACTTTAGACATTTCGGCAGGTGCAGTTGCTCACGCCTGTAATCCCGCCACTTTGGAAAAGCTTTAGGCGGTGTGGATCCACAAGGTCAGGAGATCAAGACCATCCTGGCTAATACTGTGAAAACCCCGTCTCTATTAAAAAAAAAAAAAATGGCCGGGCGCGGTGGGCTCAAGCCTGTAATCCCAGCACTTTGGGGGGAGGCCGAGACGGGCGGATCACGAAGGTCAGGAGATCGAGACCATCCTGCGTAACCACGGTGGAAACCCCGTCTTTACCTAAAAAATACAAAAAAACTAGCTGGGCGAAGGTGTGCGGGCGCCTGTAGTCCCAGCTACTCGGGAGCTGAGGCAGGAGAATGGCGTAAACCCGGGAGCTAAGGCTTGCAGTGAGCTGAGATCTGGCACTGCACTCCCAGTCAGGTGACAGAGGGAGACTCTGCCTCAAAAAAAAAAAAAAAAAAAAAAATATATAAATTTATATACAAAAATTAGCTGGGTTATGGCGGCGGGCACCTGCACCTGTAGTCCCAGCTACTCAGGAGGTTGAGGCAGGAGAATGGCGTGAACCTGGGAGGCGGAGGTTGCAGTGAGCTGAGATGGTGCCACTGCACTCCAGCCTGGGCAACAGAGCAAGACTCCATCTCAAAACAAACAAAACAAAACCATAATAGCAAACAACTATGCCAGAATAGCTCAAGTTGAAGGACCTGGAAAACAGGTGCTAGCCAGGTGTGGTGACACACACCTATAGTCCTAGCTATTCGGGAGGCTGAGGCGGATGGATTGCCTGAATCCAGGAGTTCAAGACCAGCCTGAGCAACATGGGAAGACTTTGTCTCTACACACACGAAATAATAGGCTGGGCTTGGTGGCTCATGCCTGTAATCTCAGCACTTTCGGAGGCTGAGTCAGGACGATCACTTGAGACCAGGAGTTCAACACCAGCTTAAGTGACATAGTAAGACTCCAGCCTGGCCAATATGGTGAAACCCCATCTCTACTAAAAATACAAAAAGTAGCCAGGCATGGTGGCGGGCGCCTCTAATCCCATCTACTTGGGAGAGTGAGGCAGGAGAATTGCTTGAACCCGGGAGATGGAGGTTGCAATGAGCTGAGATCACGCCATTGAACTCCAGCCTGGGCTACAGAGGGAGACTCCATCTCACACACAAAAAAAAAAAAAAAAAAAGGGATCTTTACAGTTGAAAAACCTGACATATGTCAGCCAGGTGACCCAGTCAGTGTCAATAGTGGTAAGTCGTTGACTGCATGGATGTTGACATGATGTGAGGAGGATGGAGCCTCACTTCTGCAGTCTTCCTCAAAAACAAACAACAGAAACACAATTCCAGTCCAACGGTGAGAAAACTATCAGGAAACCTCCAATAAAGAAATATTCCAGGCCGGGCGCGGTGGCTCAAGCCTGTCATCCCAGCACTTTGGGAGGCCGAGATGGGCGGATCATGAGGTCAGGAGATCGAGACCATCCTGGCTAACATGGGGAAACCCCATCTCTACTAAAAGTACAAAAAAATTAGCCGGGCATGGTGGCGGACGCCTGTAGTCCCAGCTACTCGGGAGGCTGAGGCAGGAGAATGGCGTGAACCCGGGAGGCAGAGCTTGCAGTGAGCCAAGATCACACCACTGCACTCCAGGCTGGGTGACAGAGCAAGACTCCATCTCAAAAAAAAAAAAAAAAAAAAAAAAAGAAATATTCCACAACATGTCTGACCTGTCATCCTCAAAACTGTCCAGGTCATGAAATACAAGGAATGTCTGAGAAACTGTCACAGCAAGAGGGGTCTAAGAAGATGTGATGAGTAAATGTCATGTGAGGCGGGGCGTGGTGGCTCACGCCTGTCATCCCAGCACTGTGGGAGGCTGAGGCAGGAGGATCACTTGAGGTCAGGAGTTCAAGACCAGCCTGGCCAACATGGAGAAACCCCATTTCTACTAAAAATACAAAAAAATTAGCAGAGCATGGTGGCGGGCACCTGTAGTCCCAGATACTTGGGAGATGGAGGCACGAGAATCACTTGAACTTGGAAGGTGGAGGTTGCGATGAGCTGAGATTGCACCACTGCACTCCAGCCTGGGCGACAAGAGTGAGACTCCGTCTCCAAAAAAAAAAAAAAAAAAACCGAAAACAGAAAAAAAACAAAAAAACAAAAACACCACGTTTATATTTCAGTGAATTTTCTTTTCTTTTGAGATGGAGTTTCACTTTTGTTGCCCAGGCTAGAGTGCAATGGCGCCATCTCAGCTCACCGCAACCTCTGCCTCCTGGATTCAAGTGATTCTCCTGCCTCAGCCTCCCGAGTAGCTGGGATTACGGACATGCGCCACCACACTTGGCTAATTTTGTATTTTTAATAGAGGCGGGGTTTCTCCATGTTGGTCAGGCTGGTCTTGAGCTCCTGACCTCAGGCGATCCACCAGCCTCAGACTCCCAAAGTGCTGGGATTACAGGCCTGAGCCATCGTGCCCGGCTTTCAATGAATTTTCTTATGCTCTTCACCTAGATTCACTTATTCTTAACATTTTGCCAAATTTTCTTTTTTTCTTCTTATGTGTGTGTATCTGTGTATAATAATCATTATTTTTTTTTGCCGAACAATTCAAATGAAAGTTCCAGACATCTTGTATTGTATCTCTCCTAAGAACAAGGACATTCTGTTACATAAATACAGCATAATTGTTAAATTCAGGAAATTAAACAATACTGAATGTTGGCATAACATGATTATTTAATATACAGTCTATATTCAAATTTTGTCCGTTGTTCGTTTGTTTTTTTTTGTTGTTGTTTTTGAGATGGAATTTTGCTCTTGTCGCCCAGGCTGGAGTGCAGTGGACAAATCTCAGCTCACTGCAACCTCCGCCCCCTGGGTTCAAGTGATTCTCCCACCTAGCTGGTATTACAGGTCCAGCTAATTTTTGTATTTTTAATAGAGACAGGGTTTCACCATGTTGGCTAGCCTGGTCTCAAACTCCTGATCTCAAGTGATCCACCTGCCTTGGCCTCCCACAGTGCTGGGATTACGGGCGTGAGCCACCGCGCCTGGCCCTTTTTGTTGTTGCTTGTTTGTTTGTTTGTTTGTTTAGGTTTTTGAGACAGGGTCTTTCTCTGTTGTCCAGGCTGGAGGTCAGTGGCAGAATCATAGTTCACTGTAGCCTTGAACTCCTGGGCTCAAGCAATCCTCTCTCCTCCCAGTAGCTGGGGTGACAGGTGTGCGTTACCACACCTGGGAAATTAATTTTTTTTTTTTTTTTTTGTAGAGACAGGGTCTCACTATGTTGCTTAGGCTGGTCTTGAACTCCAGGGCTCAAACGATCTTCCTGCCTCAGCTTCCCAAAGTGCTGGGATTATAAGGCATGAGCCACCGTGCCCGGCATCTTGTTTTATTTTGTATTTTTGTGATTATCTTCCTGGATTGAGACTCTTTTCTTACATTTATTCACCTCTTATATTGGTTCTCCTGTGAACTGCTCATTCATCTTCCTTCCCATTTTTATTTGAGGATGTTTATTTTCTATCAAGGGCTCTGTCTCCTATAATATCAACATTTTTCTCCCAGCCTGTTTCTTGTCTATTAAACCCATTCATGGTGTTTTTTTACTATGGAAGATTTTTGAAATACTCAATGCAGTCAAATGTGTCAGTATTTTTTTTTTTTTTTTTTTTTTGAGAGAGATAAGGTCTCATCATCTTGCTCAGGCTTGTCTCCCAACTCCTGGGCTTAAGAGATCCTCCTACCTCAGCCTCCCAGAGTGCTGGGATGATAGGCATGTGTCACTGTGCTGCTTTTATTTTATTTTATTGTTTAGTGTTTTTTTCTATTGCACTCTGAAGACACCTGCTCCTACATAGCTTCTGGTGCATAGGAGGTTTTCTTTTTTCTTTTTCTTTCTTTTTTTTTTTTTGAGACGGAGTCTCGCTCTGTCGCCCAGGCTGGAGTGCAGTGGCCAGATCTCAGCTCACTGCAAGCTCCGCCTCCCGGGTTCACGCCATTCTCCTGCCTCAGCCTCCGGAGTGGCTGGGACTACAGGCGCCCGCCACCTCGCCCGGCAAATTTTTTGTATTTTTTAGTAGAGACGGGGTTTCACTGTGTTAGCCAGGATGGTCTGGATCTCCTGACCTCGTGATCCACCCGTCTCGGCCTCCCAAAGTGCTGGGATTACAGGCTTGAGCCACCGTGCCCGGCCAGGAGGTTTTCAAAAACACATGCTGAATGAATCAAAGCTCAAAGCTTACGTAGCTCCTTCTCTGAGCAGCCTGATTCGCCAAACAATCATGAATAAATATCGCATGCTGTGAATTCCCCTTAGGAAGTAGTCGTCCTGTAGCGTCTACCTGGTGTGCTCGTGTTACAAGCCATCTTTTTCTTGTCATGAGTTATGGGAAACAGAAACAGAGTCGGATCACTCTGCATCTGATAATAAAAATAGCTACCACAAACTGCGTGTTCCACAAGACGATGTCAGCTCCACGCAGGCAGAAAATGGCATTAAATGCTAAGAACTTGTAGATGTCTCATTTATAGCCTCTGCAAAACTGAACTCTGTCTTTTGACGCCTTCAATCTCTGTGCCTCCTCCGGTCTTTCCTATTTTAGTGAGCACCAGAATCCATCCGATGGCACAAAGCAGAAAACCAGAAGTCATCCCCAACACCTCCTTCTCCTGCAACCCACACAGACAAACCAGTGCCAAGTCCTGTCAATTCACCCTCCAAAATATTTCTCAAACTCACTCACTGTCCTTTCTCCTGTCAATGCCCTCAGTTAAACTACCATCAAGTCTTAGAAATAGAGATAGTCTCACTATGTTGCCCAGGCTGGTCTCGAACTCCTGGGCTCAAGCGATCTTCCTTCCTTGGCTTCCCCATGTGCTAGGATTGCAGGCGTGTGCCAAGGCACCCAGCCCAACTCTTGCCCAGAGGACTCTGAAGTAGTCTCCCTGCTTCCATTCTTGCTTCTCTATAATTCAGGCTTTCTTTACACACGAGTCGAAATAATCTTAGGACATAAAATTAGATGACAACCCTCACCTACTTAACATCCTTCAGTGAATCACACTGCACTTACGGTAACATCCAAGTTCCACAGCACGGGCTACGGGACTGTCCCTAATCTCCCATCTCCCCACTGCTCACGGACATTTAGCCAGGCTGGCTTTCCAACTCCTCAAATGCAGCAAACCCTTCTCCATCTTTTTGTCAACTATCCTGTCTCCTCTCCCTACTTCTCAGTACTTTTTTTTTTTTTTTTTGGGATGGAGCCTTGTTCTGCTGCCCAGACTGGAGTGCAGTGGCATGATCTTGGCTCACTGCAACCTCCACCTCACAAGTTCAAGCGATTCTCCTACCTCAGCCTCCCGAGTAGCTGGGATTACAGGTGCCCACCTCCACGCCCTGCTAATTTTTTTTTTTTTTTTTTGAGACAGAGTCTTGCTGTGTCACACCAGGCTATAGTGCAAGTGTGTGATCTCGCTCACTGCAAGCTCACCTCCTGGTCATGCAATTTCTCTTCTGCCTCAGCCTCCGAGTAGGCCGGGACTACAGGTCCCGCCACCTACACCTGGTCTAATTTTGTATTTTTAAGTAGAGATGGGGTTCACTGTATTAGCCAAGATGGTCTCCGATCTCCTGATCCTCATGATCTCCCCCTCAGCCTCCCAAAGTGCTATTTACAGCATGAGCCACTGCGCTCTGGCCTGGACCTGCTAATTTTTTTTTTTTTTTTTTTGAGACGGATCTGCTCTGCGCCTATGCTGGAGTGCAGTGGGCCGGATCTCAGCCACTGCAAGCTCCGCCTCACCGGTTTACGCCGTTCTCGCTGCCTCAGCTCCTGGAGTAGCTGGACTACAGCCGCCCGCCACCCTCGCCCGGCTAGATTTTTATTTTAGTAGAGACGGGTTTCACTGTGTTAGCCAGATGTCTCGAGTCCCCTGACCTCGGATCCGCCCTCTCGGCCTCCCAAATCTGGCTTGTTTTTTTTTTTTTTTTTTTTTTTTTTTTTTTTTTTTTTTTTTTTTTTTTTGTTTTCTCTTTTTTTTTTTGTTTTTGTTTTTTTTTTTTGTTTTTTTTTTTTTTTTTTCTTTTTTTTTTTTGTTTGTTATTTGTCGCCTTTTTTTTTTTTTTTTTCGTTTTTTGGTTTGGATTCATGGCTTGATGCCATCCGCGCCCGGGCCTACCTGCTAATTTTTATATTTTTGGTAGAGTATTTCTTTTTTCACTTCATGTTTTTCTCTAGGCTATTCTTATATCTCCTGACTCTCTAATGGTTCCTCTATCTCTATAGTCCTCCACCTCAGCCTCCCAAAGTGCTGGGATTACAGGTGTGAGCCACCGCACCCAGCCTTCTCAGTATATTTGACTTGGCTAATTCCTGCACAGAAGTCTCTCTCTTTCTTTCTTCACAGAACTTAGTATGACCTATAGTTTTTCTGGTATGTAGGTGTATTAGTTATCTATTGCCATATGACAATATTCCCCCCAAACTTAGTGCCACCAGGCATGGTGGCTCATGCCTGTAATCTCAGCACTTTGGGAGGCTGAGGTGGGAGGATTTCCTGAATCCAGGCATTCAAGACTGGCTTGTGTGACATTAGGTAAAAAATTAGCTAGGCATGGTGGCACATGCTCCCAGGTACTCGGGAGGCTAAGATGGGAGGACTGCTTGAGCCCTGGAGGTCATGGCTACAGTGAGCTATGATTGCACCATTGCACTCCAGCCTGGGTGATGGGGCAGGACCCTCTCTCAAAATACAAGCAAACACAAAACTAAGTGGCTTGAAACAGCATTTATTATCTCAGTTTCTCTGGATCAGGAATTCAGGTGCAGTTCATATGGGTCTTCTGTTTTCAGGGTCTTTGTCTTTCTTTCTTTTCTTCTTTTCTTCTTTCCTTCTTTCATTCTCTCTCTTTCTTTCTTTCTTTCCTTTCTTTCTCTCTCTCTCTCTCTTTCTTCCTTTTTTTTTTTCTGAGACGGAGTCTCGCTCTGTCGCCCAGGCTGGAGTGCAGTGGCCAGATCTCAGCTCACTGCAAGCTCCGCCTCCCGGGTTCACGCCATTCTCCTGCCTCAGCCTCCCAAGCAGCTGGGACTACAGGTGCCCGCCACCTCGCCCGGCTAGTTTTTTTTTGTATTTTTAGTAGAGACGAGTTTTCACCATGTTAGCCAGGATGGTCTTGATCTCCTGACCTTGTGATCCGCCCGTCTCGGCCTCCCAAAGTGCTGGGATTACAGGCTTGAGCCACTGCGCCCGTCCTCTTCCTTTTTTTTTTTTTGAGACAGGGTCTCACTCTGTTGCCCAGGCTGGAGTGTAACGGTATGATTTCAGCTCACGGTCACCTCTGCCTCCTAGGTCCAAATGATTCTGATGCCTCAGCCTCCTGAATAGCTGGGACTACAGGTGCCCGCCACCATGCCCAGCTAATTTTGGTATTTTTAGTAGAGATGGGGTTTTGCCATCTTGGCCAGGCTGGTCTCAAACTCCTGACTTTAACTGACTTGCCCACCTCGGCCTTCCAAAGTGCTGGGATTACAGGCGTGAGCCACTGTATACAGCCCTGTTTTAGGGTCTTTCAAAGGTTGCAATTGAAGTGAAGCAGTCAATCAAAAGCTCACCTGGAGCAGGACCCTCTTCCATGATAATATTCATGACTGTAGGCAGCATTTGGTTCCTTATGGGCTGTTGTGCTGAGGGTCTCATTGCCTTGCTGACCGTTGGCTGGAGGACACTCTCAGTTCCTTACCCTGTGGATCTCTCCAGCATCTTAGCTTGCTTTGTCAAGGCGTGTAGGCTGAGAAGGTGAGAGACAGGCTCTGCTAGGAAAACAGAAGTCACAGTCTCTCAGAGCCTAATCGCAGAATGACATCCTATTCGCTTGCCATTTTCTGTTTGTTGGAATCAAGTCATCAGGCCAAGTGCAGTGGCTCATGCCTGTCATCCCAGCACTTTGGGAGCACAAAGCAAGAGGATCACCTGAGGTCAGGAGTTTGAGACCAGCTTGGCCAACATGGTGAAACCCCGTCTCTACTAAAAACACAAAAATTAGCTGGAGTGGTGGCACGCGACTATAATTGCGTCTACTCGAGAGGATGAGGCAGGAGAATCGCTTGAACACGGGAGTTGGAAGTTGCAGTGAGCCAAGATCGCACCACTGCACTCCAGCCTGAGTGACAAAAGCAGGACTCTGTCTAAAAAAAAAAATTTTTTTTTTTTTTTAGAGATAGGGTCTCACTATGCTGTCCAGGCTGGCCTTGAACTCCTGGACTCAAGCGATCCTCCCGCTTTGGTCTCTTAAAGTGCTGGGATTACAAGTGTGAGCCACTGCGCCCTGCCAAGATTTGGTTTTTAACTTATGCGTTCCCTCGTATACTTATTTTTTCATGGTTTGAACATGTAACATCTACTTTCTTAGCAATTTTGCAGTATGCAATACATTGTTACGAGCTGTAGCCACTGTGATGTACTGTCGGTCTCTTGGACTTATTTCTCCTGCCTATCAACAGAGATTTGTTGAAGGGATGAAGCTGCTTCTTCAGCCGTCCGTAAGGGGATCAGCAGCGAGGACGCTGAGAGAGGAGCCGCTTGCGTTGGAAATCACTTCCCGTCCACACCTCCAAGCTCCTTCCAAGCGGGGTTCAGCACCAGATGCCCCTGGACAGCTCTGGAAACCCAATCCTGCCGGAACCGTTCCTCGCCGATCCGAGTTTCCCGTCGGGGCCGCTTGGTGGCTGCGCCCGCCGCTCAGCGGGAGGAAACCCCTTTCCTGTGCCGGTAGAAGAGGTGGAGTCGCATATGAGTGGCAGGTTCCGCAGCCAATAGTATGGAAAGTTCTGCCAGCAGCTCTCAGGGAGGCCAATGGGCAGGGGCGTGGGCGGGGCGTGGGCCAGCCGCGCTGAGCGGGGCCTCTCCAGGCCGCGTCTGTGGGGTCGAGACTACGCGGCGGTTGGGCGGGGAGCGGCGCCTGTCGGGGGACGAAGGTTCCCCGGGAGGTAGGTGCGGGCTGAGAGAGGACCCGGGGCGGCGGGGCGGGGCGGCGCTGGGCGGCCAGTGGTCTGGTGGATTCTACCCGCACGTTAGCCGAGGCCCGACTCCGGTATCTGGCAGCGCGAGGCACACAGAAGGCGCTCAATAAGTGCTGATTGAATGAATGAGCCCGCGCCCTCCGCATCCCGGCCCGAGCAGCCTACAGTTTGACAGCGTGCAGGCCACCCTCACCTTCACTGTGCAGCCTGAGGCATCCAGATGCCGGACAGGTCTTTATTGGGCGCCTACTGTGTGCCTGGTTGGCTCTGCGCTGGGTGCAGCTGGCCCAGAGCAAGACAGACAGCCTGGTCCCGCCCAACTCACCGCCTGGGGGGTGGGGGGCGGGAAGACTTCAATCGACTTAAAATAATGTAATTCCTAGTTCCCTTCTGCAGCACAACATAAAAGAAAATAACACCAGGGAAGGGGGCGGGGAAGGCTGTGAGTGGAGACATCTGAGCAGTGACCCGAAGACCTGAATGCAGGGAGGTAGCGGGGCCATGAGACGCTTGGCGCTGATGATGGGGGAGAAATCCCAGTTGGGGAAAACTCAAGGACCAGGGGAGGAGCTGAGATTCCTCCTAAGAATGGTGACATTTTGGGGTCCAGGGTGAAACCGACTCCATTTTGGGCCATTGCATCAGGTAATGCGGCCCTTATCAGTGCCCACAGGCTTCCGCTCCTCCCTGTGTTCAGCCAGCGGTTTTTTAGTGTCTGTTGTGCACCAGGCCTTCCGGCGGGTTCAGGGATATGGTTTAGGGCGGGAGTCAGCCACGGTCAGAGAAGGAGGCTCCTTTTTTTTTTTCTTTTTTTTGAGACGGAGTCTCACTCTGCAGCCCGGGCTGGAGTGCAATGGCGCGATCTCGGCTCACTGTAACCTCCACCTCCTGGGTTGAAGTGATTCTCCTGCCTCAGCCTCCCGAGTAACTGGGATTACAGGCGCGTACCAGCATGCCCAGCTAATTTTTTTTTTTTTTTTTTTGAGACAGAGTCTTACTCTGTCACCTAGGCTGGAGTGCAATGGCGTGATCTTGGCTCACTGCAGCCTCCACCTCCTGGGTTCAAGTGATTCTCCTGCCTAAACCTCCCGAGTAGCTGGGATTTCAGGTGCCCACCACCACACACAGCTAATTTTTGTATTTTTAGTAGAGACAGTGTTTCACTGTGTTGGACAGGCTGGTCTTGAACTCTCGACCTCAGGTGATTTGCCCACTTCAGCCTCCCAAAGTGCTGGGATTACAGGCATGAGCCACCACGCCTGGCTGAGGGAGGCCCTTTTAAGGGGTCCTGGATGCAGTGAAGCAAGAGAGAAGAAGGAGGCATCACTGGAAAGTCAGGAGAGAGCAGTGTTCCAGGTGGAGAGAAGAGAACCAGAGGTCCTGAGGCATGAACGAGCTTGGCACAGAAAGGACCAGTGTGGGCCAAGGCGAGGCAGCAGCTTGTCGTGCAGAGCCTCAGCCTCAGGGTACAGAGTTTAGACTTTATTTTGGGGCATGGGGAAGCCATGAACCACCACCATCCAATAGAACGTTCTACAGTGACAAGAGTGTTCCCTTTGCTGTCAAATATGATAACCAAAGCAGTCAAGTAGGCTTGTGTGACTACTGAGCACTTTGAATGTGGCCAGGGAGACTGAGGAGTGGAATTTTAGAGTTTATTTAGTTTGTTTATTTATTTATTTTTTTGAGACGGAGTTTTGCTCTTGTCACCCAAGCTGGAGTACAGTGGTGCCATCTTGGCTCACTGCAAACTCCGCCTCCTGAGTTCAAGCGATTCTCTTGCCTTAGCCTCCCGAGTAGCTGGGATTACAGGCGTCAGCCACCACATCCGGCTAATTTTTGTATTTTCAGTAGAGATGAGGTTTCACCATGTTGGCCAGGGTGGTCTTGAACTCCTGACCTCAGGTGATCCACCCGCCTCAGCCTCCCAAAGTGCTGGGATTGCAGGTGTGAGCTACCGCACCCCGCCTGGATTTTTTTTTAGTTTTCATGAACTTTTTTTTTTTTTTTTTGAGACAGTGTATTAGTCAGGGTTCTCTAGAGGGACACAACTAATGGAATAGTTATATATATAAATGATAATTTATTAAGTATTAACTTACATGCTTACAAGATCCCACAGTTGTCTGTAGATTGAGAAGCAAAGAAAACCAGTACGAGTTCTAAAACTGAAGAACTGGCCGGGCGCGGTGGCTCAAGCCTGTAATCCCAGCACTTTGGGAGGCCGAGACGGGCGGATCACGAGGTCAGGAGATCGAGACCATCCTGGCTAACATGAC
>NW_016808004.1:3261403-3265003 GCF_001698545.2 Rhinopithecus bieti | reverse complement strand
AAAAAACTAGCCGGGCGAGGTGGCGGGCCCCTGTAGTTTCAGCTACTCGGGAGGCTGAGGCAGGAGAATGGTGTAAACCCAGGAGGCGGAGCTTGCAGTGAGTTGAGATCCAGCCACTGCACTCCAACCTGGGCAACAGAGCGAGATTCTGTCTCAAAAAAAAAAAAAAATGCTGGACGCGGTGGCTCACGCCTGTAATCCCAGCACTTTGGAAGGCCAAGGCAGGCAGATCACCTGAGGTCAGGAGTTTGAGACTAGCCTGGCCAACATGGCGAAACCCTGTCTCTACTAAAAATACAAAAATCAGCCGGGTGTGGTGGCGGTCGCCTATAATCCCAGCTACTTGGGAGGCCGAGGTGAGAGAATCGCTTGAACCCGAAAGGTGGTGGTTGCAGTGAGCCGAGATCGCGCCACTGCACTCCAGCCTGGGTGACAGAGTGAGCCTCCGTCTCAAAAAAAAAAAAAAGGCTAATGCAATGCCCCTGCTGTTCACAGTTGCCGGACTAAGCCATGAGCCTCCAACTGCGTGGCTGGGCTCGGTAGCACATCGTGGGGTTTGGCCCTGCGGTGACCAGAGCAACCCAAGCTGCCACCATGGTGAAATTGCTAGTGGCCAAAATTCTTTGCATGGTGGGCGTGTTCTTCTTCATGCTGCTTGGCTCCCTGCTCCCCGTGAAGATCATCGAGACAGATTTTGAGAAGGCCCATCGCTCCAAAAAGATCCTGTCTCTCTGCAACACCTTTGGAGGAGGGGTGTTCCTGGCCACATGCTTCAATGCTCTGCTGCCTGCTGTGAGGGAAAAGGTAAGGGCTCCCTGGGTGCTTGCAGCAGCCCTTGGCACCTTATGGCCAAGGGACTCTGATGCATTTTCAGCACTGATACCAAGTTCAGTGGAGGCCTTGATGCTGTGAGGGTGACGGAAAGTAGGAAGTGAATTTGCTGTGTGATTGTGAACTGGTTGCTTTCTGTCTCTGTGCTCTCCCAGCTAAACAAGGGGCTTGGACCAGACCTGGGATTCCCAACAGGTGGACTTGTCGGTTGTCACCTGATAATCAGACCAGACCACCCACCCAGGTAGCACACACTCTGTCCTGAAGCTGGAAAGCATGGCCTCTCTTCAGTTCCTGTATCAGTCAGCTACTGCTACGTAACAAATTATAGCAAACTTAGCATCTTAAGACTACCCACGTTTATCATCTCACAGTTTCTGTGAGGCAGGGATCTATCTGGGCACTGCTTCAGGATGTCACAGGGCAGCAGTCAAAAGGTCTCCTGGGCTGTGGTCTCATCTCAACGTTCAACCGGGGATGGGTCAGCCTCTAAACTCATGTGGTTGTAAGCCAGGTTCAGTTCCTCATCAATTGTCAGACCGAAGATGTCTGTCAGTCAGTGTCTGTTGGCTGGGCAGCCCTCAGAG
The DNA here is from genome assembly GCF_001698545.2 of Rhinopithecus bieti. NCBI lineage: Eukaryota > Metazoa > Chordata > Mammalia > Primates > Cercopithecidae > Rhinopithecus > Rhinopithecus bieti. Next base: position 3,263,585 of record NW_016808004.1, on the reverse strand, counting down.
CCTGGCCATGTGGGCCTCCGCGGCATGGCCAGTTCCTTCATCAGCAAATGGAGAAGATGGCCATGCCTCCATATAAGACAGAGGGCACAGTCCTGTGTCATACAGAGATGGCGGCGTATCCCTTCCCCTCTGCCCCAGTGTCCTTCTGGTTAGAAGCAAGTTCAAGTTCCTCCCACACTCAAGTGGCCAGGACCTCACAGGGTATGTCTGTCAGGAGGCAGGGGCTTCTGGCGCCATCTTGGAGTCTGTCCACCCTAACTCCTGATGGCATCGTCCTCTGGTAACCTGTTCCTTGAGCTCTCCTACATCAGCAGCCCAGAGTATGGGTCCCCTGTCGGGCCACACTGACCAGCCCTGGCCATGCTTGCTGGGGGACACTGGGTGAGTGAGGGGCTTCCTCTCTCTGGGCCGGATGTGACGGTTGAGTTTATGTTGGTTACTTGCTTGGTGGAGATGTGAGGACCCCCTATTCTTCCTCCCAATGAAAGCACAGAAGCCCTAAGCTAACCACCCCGCCCTGGCCCTGCTTTTCCTCGTGCCTGGTGTCCAGAAAGGAGGAGAGGGGCTGTTGTCTGGGATTAAATCCTCTGAGCCTGTTAGTGTGACAGGGTGGAGTTCCAGGGTGGCCCCCGAGCTTCCAGCCCCTGCTCCACACACCCTGTGCTGTTTCCTGCCCTCGAGTGTGGGTGGGGCTGGGACTGCCGTGGGTGTCACTCCTGCCATTATGTCAGAATCCCAGCAGAGGGGATTTTTTTGCAGCTGTGATGACCGACCCATATCAGTTAACACGGTTCACCCGAAGGGAGGGGGTGGGCCTGGCCTAATCAAGTGAGCCACTCCCCCTCCTGCTGGCCTTGGAGAAGCAAAAAGCCAGGGTGTGCCAGGAGAGGGGCATGAAGTGAGGATCCAAGGGCAGCCTCTCGGTGCCGGGAGCCGTCCCTGCCAACAGCCAGCCAGGACACAGGGGCCTCAGTCCACAGCCGCGAGGAGGTTGACTCTCCCAGCCTCCAGTGAGCTTGGAAGAGGACCCTCAGGAGATCTCAGCCCTGATGACACCCTGGTTCCAGCTCCGCGAGACCTGGAGCATAGAGCCCAGCTAGCCCACACCTGGATTCCTGCCATTCAGAGCCGAGACACCCCCTTCCTGCTGTTCTGCGTGGCTGAGTCTGCATTTGTTACGCAGCGTGTGGAGACTGACATCAGTGCTGCGAGGATGGAGATCTTGGTCGTCTCTGATGTCTCCTGCATCCCAGAGGCCACTGCCAGCCCCCTTTTCCCCCAGAGTCATGGCGTCACCCCTATCACCCTCTGACTGCAGGCCTGGGCGACTGCAGGGAGCTCGCTTTTCCCTCCCCCACATCACAGTGGCCTTCTCACAGCACCTAAACCTTCCCCTGCCGTTCCCCTGCCCTCGGGCTGGCCAGGCGGGTGCGGTCCCTCCTCCTGAGCCCCCAGCGTCACCCACTGCAGGGCCAGGCTCTCAGTCACCCCTGGAAAATGGTGCCTGGTTCACAGCTCCTGTGCGTCTGCCTCATCCTGATCAATGTCCGTCTCTTGGGAGTAACTAGAGTTCCTTGTGAGCTTGTCCCCAAGCGAGGCACTCACCAGCCGGTGGTCAGTGAGGGAGTTAAGTGGCTTCTCTGTGGAAACACAGTCTTCTGCTGCAGCAGAGGCTCACCCAGCGTGATCTGCCCCGAGGAAACACTGAGTGATGTCTGGGGACATTGTGGTTGTCGGGACTGGGGATGCTTCTGGCCTGGAGTGGGTGCAGGCCAGAGACACTGCTCAGCAGCACCCTGCAGTGCCCAGGACGGCCCCATCCCAGAGAACAATCCAGCCCCAAATGTCAACACCTCTCCCCTACCCAAGTTGTGAAAATAAAAAATGTTTCCGGACATTGCCAGGTGTGCACACGGGCAGAATCGCCGTGGTTGAGAACTACCGTGTACGTGTGTGTGCGCTTGTATGTGCACCTGTGTGTGTGCGTGCGCATGTGCGTCTGTGTGTGTGTGCGTTTGTGCGTGTGTGCGTTTGTGCGTGTGTGTGTGCGTGTGTGTGCGTGCGCATGTGCGTCTGTGTGTGTGCGTTTGTGCGTGTGTGTGTGCTTGTATGTGCACCTGTGTGTGTGCGTGCGCGTGTGCGTCTGTGTGCGTGCGGTTGTGCGTTTGTGCGTTTGTGCGTG
>NW_016808004.1:3242392-3257956 GCF_001698545.2 Rhinopithecus bieti | reverse complement strand
TGTGTGTGTGCGTTTGTGCGTGTGTGTGCGCGCATGTGCGTCTGTGTGTGTGCGTTTGTGCGGGTGTGTGCGTGCGCATGTGCGTCTGTTTGTGTGCGTTTGTGCGTGTGTGTGCGTTTGTGCGTCTGTGTGCGTTTGTGTGTGTGTGTGCGCGCATGTGCGTCTGTGTGTGTTTGTGCGTGTGTGTGTGCGTTTGTGCGTCTGTGTGTGTGCGTGTGTGTGTGCGCGCATGTGCGTCTGTGTGTGTGCGTTTGCGTGTGTGTGTGCGCGCATGTGCGTCTGTGTGTGTGCGTTTGTGCGTGTGTGTGTGCGTTTGTGCGTGTGTGTGTGCGTTTGTGCGTGTGTGTGTGCGCGCGCAGGTTGTAATGCAGTCTGCTGGGAAGGAAGCAGGGAAGCAGGTGTTGTGAGTGTCGGGCATGTTCTGATTTTCTCCTGCTTTGGTCTCGAGGTCTTTCTGGATGGTGGCTGTGAACTCTGGCCCTGTCCTGACAGGGCTCCAGGGAGCTGTTGTGGGTGTTTACAGCCTGCCTTTCACGGGACACTTCATCCTGGCGCATAGCCCAATGCCTGCGTGTCCGCCCCATGAGCGGTTGTCACTCCCTTAGGAGCGTGTACCTCTTGCAGATGCCCTGCGGCTCCTGTCTGACCTGCATCTAGTTTTTTCCCACCAAAGTCTCCCCTCGCTAGGAGAGCCCTGACCGGGAGGAGAGTCGGGCCTGGGCGTGTCAGTCAGGGAAGCACAGAGGAGGCCCCGCAGCAGAACACGCAAGGCCAGTGCAGCTCTTTATCATTTATTTTGAGCTGGAGTCTTGCTCTGTCAGCCTGGCTGGAGTGCAGTGGCGCGATCTCAGCTCACTGCAGCCTCCACCTCCTGGGTTCAAGCCATTCTCCTGCCTCAGTCTCCCGAGTAGCTGGGATTACAGGCACTCGCCACCACACCCAGCTAATTTTTGTATTTTTAGTAGAGATGGGTTTCCCCTTGTTGGCCAGGCCGGTCTCGAACTCCTGGGCTCCAGCGATCCGCCCGCCTTGGCCTCCCAGAGTGCTGGGATCACGGGCGTGAGCCACCGCCCCCAGCTCGTTTGTTTGTTGTTTTTTTTTTTTTTTTTGAGACGGAGTCTCGCTCTGTCGCCCAGGCTGGAGTGCAGTGGCCGGATCTCAGCTCACTGCAAGCTCTGCCTCCCGGGTTCATGCCATTCTCCTGCCTCAGCCTCCTGAGTAGCTGGGACTACAGGCGCCTGCCAGGTCGCCCGGCTAGTTTTTTGTATTTTTTTTTAGTAGAGACGGGGTTTCACCATGTTAGCCAGGATGGTCTCGATCTCCTGACCTCGTGATCCGCCCGTCTCGGCCTCCCAAAGTGCTGGGATTACAGGCTTGAGCCACCGCGCCCGGCCTGTTTGTTGTTAATCAATCACAGATAAGCCCTTCCTCTCCCACTTGTTTTAACCTCTGTGTGAATCGGGGGTTTCTGGACTTTGTTTTGAACGGTGACATCTGGCCTTTTGAACGGTGACATCTGGCCGGTCCTGTCGCCTCCACCCCTGAGTGTGGGTCTCTCTCTCTCTCTCTCGGGTGTCCCTGGCTGCAGCTCCAGAAGGTCCTGAGCCTCGGCCACATCAGCACCGACTACCCGCTGGCCGAGACCATCCTCCTACTGGGCTTCTTCATGACCGTCTTCCTGGAGCAGCTGATCCTGACCTTCCGCAAGGAGAAGCCGTCCTTCATCGACCTGGAGACCTTCAACGCCGGCTCGGACGTGGGCAGCGACTCGGAGTACGAGAGCCCCTTCATGGGGGGCGCGCGGGGCCACGCGCTCTACGTGGAGCCCCACGGCCACGGCCCCAGCCTGAGCGTGCAGGGCCTCTCGCGTGCCAGCCCTGTGCGCCTGCTCAGCCTGGCCTTCGCGCTGTCGGCCCACTCGGTCTTTGAGGGCCTGGCCCTGGGCCTGCAGGAGGAGGGGGAGAAAGTGGTGAGCTTGTTCGTGGGGGTGGCTGTCCACGAGACGCTGGTGGCCGTGGCCCTGGGCATCAGCATGGCCCGGAGTGCCATGCCCCTGCGGGACGCAGCCAAGCTGGCAGTCACCGTGAGCGCCATGATCCCCCTGGGCATCGGCCTGGGCCTGGGCATCGAGAGCGCCCAGGGCGTGCCGGGCAGCGTGGCCTCCGTGCTGCTGCAGGGCCTGGCGGGCGGCACCTTCCTCTTTATCACCTTCCTGGAGATCCTGGCCAAGGAGCTGGAGGAGAAGAGTGACCGTCTGCTCAAGGTCCTCTTCCTGGTGCTGGGCTATGCCGTCCTGGCCGGGATGGTCTTCCTGAAGTGGTGAGCAGCCTCGCCATTGTCCCCTCCGCCGGAGCCCGCCGGGAGCCCCGGGCCAGACACAGGCCACGTCCCCTGGCCCCGCCTCCCCTGAGAGCAAGCACTGTGGCCCCGGGCCACCGTCTGTGCACAAGGGGCCTCCCGGAACCAGGCTGTGCCCCCTGATCCTACAGCCTGAGTCTCAGAGCACTGCTACTTTTGAAAATACTTCTTTCTCTTAAAAGTCTTTACCAAAGCTGTGTGGCCATGTCAACCTTGGGCTGAGGGGTGTGGCAACCCGCGGGCGGGAGGGTCGGGGCCTGGGTCCAGGTGAGAACAGTCAGGACCCTCCTCTCCCTGCCGCACACCCCCAGCCTGTGGAGAAGGACGGGAGCATTTGGCTGCTGTCGCCAGAGTGGGGGCTGCACCGCCTGTGCCTCCGAAACCAGCTGGGAGTCCTGAAGGCCCGTCCTCTGCCCTGTTCTGTTGCCAAGATCTCGCCACCCGAGCCCCGAGAGTGTCTTGAGGCTTATAAGAGGTTGGAGTTTCTGTGGTGGGACAGCCAGGCTCCGTCCCTTCTGCCACACAGGCTGCGCCCCCCGCAAGTGGGCTGTGCTCCCTCAGGAGTGCCCTCTCCTCCTCTCCCTGTTGCTGTGGCCCCTGGAGCAGGGACCCCTGGGCTGGGTGAGTGTCACAGTTTCCTGAGACACATAAGCAGGGTCAGGAAGCAGCTTGAGGATCAGTCCTCAGCTCCGCCGCACACACTGGGGTCTCCAGAGGAAGATGGATCCCACCGGCGGTGGAGCAGGGGCCCCGTGGCGCTATTCCCTCCCCCGGACACCGCTCCCGAGAGGGCAGGAGCGCGGGGGACGAGCAGCTGAGCGTGGGCTGGGGCAGCCCTGGGCTCCCAGCTCCGTGGCAACCTCCGGAAGGCCTGAGCCGTTGTCCAGGCAACCCTGCCGGGTCTGGGGAGGTGAGAGCTGGGGAAGGACTCCTTTCCTCGGGGATTTTGCTCTACCTGGCTTGAAGCCGCTGTGGCGCCGTGGAAGAGGGCCCGGCCTGCCCGCCTGGGCTGGGTTTTTCCACCGGCTTCACCACCTCCTCGCTCTGACCTGGAGCCCCGGCCCCCGTCTCTGGGCCTTGGCGTCTTCCGGCCCCATCAGGGCTGTGAGGGCCTCTGGCTGTCTTCACCTCCTCCCTTGTCGCTCAGCTTTGGGTGCCAGGCCCCAGGGAACCTTCTCCCGTCCCATACTCTGCCTCGCTGCCACGTCTCCCTACACCAGCCCACAAGACTGACTGTGGGGGCGCTACATGGAGAGGCCCCCATCTGGCCTGTGGGCTTGGGCCTGGCGGGTCTCCTGTCTATCAGTCCATCCCTCTAGTCAGATGGGGAGCTCCAGGGCCAGCCAGTGACTTCTCTGAGGGGCGTGCCGGCCGATGGCCCTGCTGCAGCTCCCAGGGGCCAGTCACAGGTAGGGACGACCTCGAGAGGGCGGTGGCTGCCAGGATTATTGTCACAGGGGCCCTGGGAAGCCAGGAAAGTCGCACGGCCCCTGCAAGTAACTTCCACTCCATGGGGTCTGTAAGTAACCTGAGGTTTGCCCTCCGCTCCTGAGACCTTCCCCGCCAACTTCCACTCCAGGGGGTCCCTACCCCTTTGCTGTTGGAACTCTGAACGTCTTACCGGGGACCCATCTCTGAACCCCGTGCAGCCTGGCCCTGGCTCCGGGGTGGAGGAGTTTCGCAGTGTCCTGAACGCAGTGTGGTTCTGCCCCTCCCTCCCCCACTTCACCCCGCCTAGGCCATTTGTCCTTTATTGCGGGTGGGTGGGTTGTGAAGCTGCTGGGTCCCTGCACTGGTGGGGAATGTGGCTTGAGTTTCACGACTGCCAGGGGATAGGGACATCCAGGCCCCCCACATGGGAAGGCGCAGGGTCCCTGTCCCCCAAATCCAGCAGGAACCCACATGGGGCAGAGCACCGCCTGCTCCTGGGGTCCCCATCCACCTTCACCCATCACAGCTGGAAGCACAAAGTGGGGCCCTGCCCTTCACCAGCCATCAGCTCCCCAGGGTGGCCTGAGGGACCCCAGCTGTCGACCCCTGCAGGCCCAGCCACTGCCTCCCACAAAGGGTCCTAAGCAGCTTCTTCCCTTTCCCTCCAGAGGAGCCTCCGAGACCACATTGTCCCGCACCAGCGCTGTGCCGTCAGCCACATCTGTCCTCCCGAGGGTGGAAGCTCAGGGCTGGCTCTGCTCCTCTAACCGCAGCAGACCAGAGGCAGCAGCCAGAAAGCAGGACGCAGGCGGGGCAAGGGTGAGCAGGCTGTGGCCTCCAGATTTCTCCGTCCCAGAGTCTCAGGGGGCACGAAAGGAGCTTTCCTGGGGCCGGCAGGACCCCAAGGCAGGAGGGTATCTCTTGAGCCACTTTTGGTCAGCTTTCACCACTTTGTTTGTTTGTTTGTTTGTTTTTGAGATAGAGCCTTGCCCTGTCACCCAGGCTGGAGTGCAATGGCGTGATCTCGGCTCACTGCAACTTCCACCTCCCAGGTTCAAACGATTCTCCTGCCTCAGCCTCCCAAGTAGCTGGGATTACACGTGCCCGCCACCATGGCCAGCTAATTTTTGTATTTTTAGTAGAGACAGGGTTTCACCATGGTGGCCAGGCTTGTCTCGAACTCCTGACCTTGTGATCCGCCCACCTCGGCATCCCAAAGTGCTGGGATTACAGGCGTGAGCCACCATGCCCAGCCCACTTTTTTTTTTTTTTGAGACAGAGTTTTACTCTGTCGCCCAGGCTGGAGTGCAGTGGCACGATCTCGGCTCACTGCAACCTCCGCCTCCTGGGTTCAAGTGATTCTCCTGCCTCGGCCTCCAGAGTAGCAGGGACCATAGGTATCCGGCACCACGCCCAGCTAATTTTTGTATTTTTAGTAGAGATGGGGTTTCACCATGTTGGTCAGGCTGGTCTTGAACTCCTGAGCTCAGGTGATCCACCCGCCTCGGCCTCCCACAGTGCTGGGATTACAGGCGTGAGCCACCATGCCTGGCGGCTTTACCCACTTTTGAGGAGGAACCCAGCATATGTCCATGTTGGGGTAAAGACGTGGAGTGGTCATCTCGTCCATCCTACAGAGTCCAGAGGCGCAGGGCTCATTCCCGAGGTCCCTTGGCTGACAGCGGCCGGGTCCGGGCTCCTGTGAGGCAGCCCAGCGACTCTGTCTCCTCTGGCTCTGCCCACAGATACACTGTCATCCAGTGCTAGGAGCCACTGCTTGAGGAAGCCTGGGTTTGTCACCGCCTGCAGCCGCAGACCACTCCTGCCTCAAACCGACATCACAGCACTGCAGAGCAGGCCAGCTCTGGCTGCACACAGCCGCCTCCATCTCTACACAACTTTGAGTCACAGAAGTGTCATGTGACCTGCAGAAGCCAAGGGTCCTCCTCTTTGCGGGTCTCTTTTACTGACTGTGACTCCCAGCCGGGAGTCTTCTGCCTCCAGGAGACACCGGGCCTTGTCTGGGGACATCTGTGGTTGTCTTGACTGGGGGTGCTCCTGGCATGGAGTGGATGGAGGCCAGGGATGCTGTTCAGCACCCTGCAGTGCCCAGGACGGCCCCACCCCAGAGAACAGTTTGGTCCCAATGTCCACAGGGGGAGACACCCAGCCCAACTCATAGGAAGACCCAGGGCAGGTGATGGTGGGCTGTGTAGACCACCCGTTCACAAGAGAGACACTGGGAGGACAGGGGACACCTGCCAACTGTTTCATGTGCTGTGAGAGACCAGGAATAGCTTGGACAGATCGTTCCTGGATAACACAGACAGCTTCCTGTTTAAAAAACGAAACTCCGGCCGGGTGCAGTGGCTCACTCCTATAATCCCAGCACTTTGGGAGGCTGAGGTGGGCAGATGAGTTGAGCCCACGAGTTGGAGACCAGCCTGACCAACATGGCGAAACCCCATCTCGACTAAAAATACAAAAATTAGCTGGGTGTTGTGACGGGCTCCTGTAATCCCAGCAACTTGGGAGGCTGAGGCAGGAGAATCGCTTGAACCCGGGAGGCAGAGGTTGCAGTGAGCCGAGATTGCCCTACTGCACTCCAGCCTGGGCAACAAGAGCAAGACTCGGTCTCAAAAATACACAAAAAACCAGAACTCCAAGCGCAGAGCACCCAGTGCCACCTTTGCCCGAATGCAACGCTCCTGGCTGGGCCATGGCTACCCTTAGGCCCGTGCCTGGCCAGAGGCTTTTCTTGTCTATGACCAGGCAGGTCACAGATGGGAGGGACCCACGTCAGGCCCAGCCACTGCCCTGCCGGACACAGACCCAGCAGCCTTGCCTAGACCCCAGGTGGGTCCAGGTTTTTCTGTTGGGACAGAGAGGGTGGGCAGGGGTGGGGGTGTCACTCAGCTCTGCAAGCTGGAGAATTGACTTGGGACTTGGGCTCGGGGTCTCAGCTGGGCGCAGGGACGGGCTCCAGTGGGAAGGAAGCACCTTATGGGGTTCTCAGCACAGACAGCTGGATGGCATCGCTGGATTCCCCCACCTGGATCTGGAGACAAAAGGAGAAAATGACGAGACGGCACCCAGGCCTGCGGGGTTGAGTCAGCCGTAATAACAGCCTGTCGGCCCCACGGTGTCTGTTGTTTGCATTTCTGTTACACAAGTTATTAGCTCGGGGCGGGACGGGGAGGTCGGTGGTGGATGGGATGGTGTCTCCCAGCCCATGGCACCATCAGACCGTCCTGGCCAGCAGCTCCGGACCCTCTGCCCCACTGGGAAGAGAGGGGGCTGTATCCCACCTGTTCCAGCCGCCAGTCTGCACCCAGCTGGTGCCTTGAGCTGTGTCTGCTTTTGGGACAGAGCCAGTGAGCAGCCTGTCACTAATAAAGACTCCCCGGCCTTCACCTCAATGCTCGGAGGCTGCCCCAGCCTTTCCAGGGTCCACCTGCAGGTGGGAAGGAGGCGGAGGCTCCCGAAAGTAGAGGAGACATCTGCCTTTCGAGGGAGGGGCTGCTGCAGGACGTGGGGGCTTGTCTGGAAGACCCCAGAACTCCTCTCCCGGCTGTCGGGTGCTGAGGCCAGACGGGGCTGGAGTGGGAAGATGCCCCCACCTCTGTCCCTGCCACTCCTCAGGCCTCTGCGGCCATGCACCTGCAGCCCCTCGGGGCAGTGACACAGCTGGCCTCCGTGTCCTGGCTGAGGGTGGAAGTGATGGCGGGTTGCGGTCTTGTAGGGTGAGAATCGGGTTAGACAGGTGAGTGCTTCAGAGCCTGGGAGCTGCACACAGAGCGGAGGGAGTGGCCAGCGCTGTGTCGGGCTTCTCCATGAAGAGGTGAGCGGGCTGGCTGGGCTTCCGTCTGAGCTAGTGGAGGTTCAGCCAGACTCAGGCTAGATGAGCTGGCCCCCAGGACAGGCTTCTGTGCCTCGGCTTTGTGGACATCTGGGGCCATCCTGTGCCTTGTGGGAAGCTGAGCTGCAGCTGGGCTTTGGCGTGGGGCCTGAGAATTTGCATTCCACCAAGTTCCCGGGCAACGCTGGCCATGCTGGGGTGGGCAAAGTTTGAGACCCATTGACCCCTCCAGGGTCTCTCCCCCTGGGCACTGTGGACCCAGGGGCCAGATGGTTCTCTGGGATGGGGTTGTCCTGGGCACTGCAGGGTGCTGAGCAGCATCCCTGGCCTCCAACCACTCCATGCCAGAAGCACCTGCAGTTGTGAGAACTACAGATGTTCCCATCTAGTGCCCAGTCTCCCCTTGGGACTGAATCACCCCCTGGGTGGGAACCAGTGCCCCAGAACTAAGGCGGCTCACATTCTGGAGAGGGAGCCGATGCCAGCATGTCACGTGGTACCAGGTAGCAATAAATGCCCTGAAAAGAATCAGGACATGGTGAGAGACGGCAAAAGGAGATGATTTTAGCTCCGTGGTCAGGAGCAGTCTCTGGGGTGACATGCAGAGGACTGGAGGAAGTGAGTGAGGAGGAGATGGGGGAGAGAGAGATCGTCTGGCTGAGGGAGCAGCATGTGCAAAGGCCCTGGGGCCCCTCTGTAGTTCTCAGCTTTTTTTCTCTGATGACCAGAGTGGCTTCTTCTCTCTAAGAAGACCCAGGTGTTACCGGAGCTTATCCTGCCAATGCTAAAGACTCAGTAACCCCACTTCTCAGAGGTGGTGATGAGACGGCACCCCAGCCAGGCACCGTGGCTCACACCTGTAATCCCAGCTCTTTGGGAGGCCGAGGCGGATGGATCACCTGAGGTCAGGAGTTCCAGACCAGCCTGGGCAACATGGTGAAACCCCATCTCTACTAAAAGTATAAAAATTAGCCGGGTGTGGCGGTGGGCACCTGTAATCCCAGCTACTAGGGAGGCTGAGGTAGGGGAGTTGCTTGAACCCAGGAGGTGGAGGTTGCAGTGAGCTGAAATCACACTACTGCACTCCAGTCTGGGTGACAGAGTGAGACTCTGTCTAAAAAACAAAACAAAACAAAACATAAAACCATAGCACTCTGATGTTAGAGAGGAACCCAATGCTGATTCTAGGGGCCAGGCAGGGTGAGGCGTGGCGTGGGGGCTGGGGGAGCAGCGGTGAGCAGCTCTGCAGATGCCGATGGGAAAAAAAAAAAGGGGGGGGTGGGGGGACTTGGGACTTGGGGATGCCAGCCCATTCATCTTTGAAGGCAAACTGGTTTTTGACAAATAGTCTTTGTTGTATCTTAAAATATTGATGCCACCAGCCTCGACAATATAGTAAGACCCTATCTCTACAGATTTTTTTTTTTAATCTTGCTCTGTCACCCAGGCTGGAGTACAATGGCATGGTCTCAGTTCACTGCAACCTCTGCCTTCCAGGTTCAAGCGATTCTCCTGCCTCAGCCTCCTGAATAGCTGGGTTTACAGGTGCCTACCACCACGCCTGGCTAATTTTTGTATTTTTTTTTTTTTTTTTTTTGAGACGGAGTCTCATTCTGTCGCCTGGGCTGGAGTGCAGTGGCCGGATCTCAGCTCACTGCAAGCTCTGCCTCCCAGGTTTACGCCATTCTTCTGCCTCAGCCTCCCGAGTAGCTGGGACTACAGGCACCCGCCACCTCGCCCGGCTAGTTTTTGTATTTTTAGTAGAGACGGGGTTTCACCGTGTTAGGATGGTCTCGATCTCCTGACCTCGTGATCCGCCCGTCTCGGCCTCCCAAAGTGCTGGGATTACAGGCTTGAGCCACCACGCCCGGCCTAATTTTGTATTTTAGTAAAGAGGGTTTTCGCCATGTTGGCCAGGCAGGTCTCGAACTCCTGACCTCAAGTGATTCACCCACCTTGGCCTCCCAAAATTCTGGGATTACAGGTGTGAGTCACCGTGCCCGGCCTTTGAGCAGCTTTTAATTAATTGTGGGGAAGCGACAGGGAAGAACATAGTAAGTATCTGGAACAGCATATGCAAAGGTTCTGTGGGGGCCGAGAGACCATGGCAGTTGAAGGCTAGCATGACTGGAGTAAGATGGGAGGAGAGGAAACAGGCCAGACACTGCAAGGCTTCAGAAGTTTAATTTTTATTTTGAAAACAGTCAAGAACTATTGAAGAGTTTTAAGTGGAGGTGTGCCTTAGTTTTGTTTTGTTTTCTAAAGAAGGGGTCTTGCTATGTTGCCCAGGCTGGTCTTGAACTGGGCTCCAGCAGTCCTCCCACCGCTGCCTCCCAAAGTGTTGGAATTACAGGTGTGAGCCACTGTACCCAGCCAGGAGTGGCATAGTTTTGAGTTTGGAAATGATCATTCTTGCCTCAGTGTGTGGAACAGAATTACAATAATAAAGCATGTGAGGATACATGGAGATGAGTTGTCCAGGTGAGAGATAATGGGGGCTTGGATTCCCATGGAAGCAGTGGAGGTAGCATGAAATGGTTGGATTCCAGAGATTTAGGAGATAAAACTTGGCAGGTGATTTGAGATGGTGGTGGTAAAGGAGAGGAAAATAACAGAGATGAGTACTCATGCACCTGGCTCAATGTCACCATTCCTTGTGACAAGGAACCCTGAGGGCAAGAAGCAGTTTGGGGAAGGGAAAAATCAGTTCACTTTTGATACGTAGAGTTTGAGAAGTCTTGAAGGAGACACCGTGTTACGCAGTTGTGTTTATGAGTTTGATCTCACACGAGAACTGGAGAATTTAATCTGTGAATCATTGGCAGGTAATTGAAGCTCTGGACAAGAATAAAGTCATTTAGAGAGTATAGTGAAGACTTTTGAAAACAATACTAATGTCATTGCCTGGGCGCCATTTAGATCAGTCGATGCCACCTTCACCCATCCCACTCCCCATCCCCATGCCCAGATCCAGGCAAATGGGCACCACCTCATGGACTAGTGTTTGAGAGGTCCTGGCTTACAGTTTGCCCAAGCATGCACAGCCTGGCTTTCCTGACATCCCCACATCCCTACCCCACCCCACCACCTCAGGCCTCTTCCAGACTTTGCCCACTACCTGCTGAATGGAGTCAGTGCTCAGCCTGAAGTTCACAGTTCTCCCCAGCTCTACCCCAGTCTACCCTTTCAATCTTAGTTCATACTGCTTCCCAGCACAGACCATCTGCTTAAGTCAAGCAACTTGTCACTTCACTCCACTCTGAAGATTCCTCTGCTCTCTTGTTCACAGGCTGTTCTCTCACCTTCCAGGGTCAAGGTCGAGTCCCATCTACTTTCTGAAGCTTCTCCAATGCCCAAAAGGACTAGACCACTCCCCTTCCTTTGGAGAATATTATTACATAATGATCTGTACCTCTCATTTTGTACCTAGTGAAGTGACCCTCTTTTTAGGATATTTTCTAACTAGATGATATCTTTACTGTAGCCCTTGCCATTCTTAAGAGATACAGGTTGGGCATGGTGACTCACACCTGCAATCCCAGCACTTTGGGAGGTCAAGTTGGGTGGATCACCTGAGGTCAGGAGTTTGAGACCAGCCTGACCAATATGGTGAAACCCTGCCTCTACTACAAATACAAAAATTAGCCAGGTGTGGTGGTGGCCGCCTGTAATCCCAGCTACTCAGGAGGCTGAAACAGGAGAATCACTTGAACCTGGGAGGCAGAGGTTGCAGTGAGCCTAGGAGATTACACTACTGCACTCCAACCTGGGTTGGAGTCCATCTCAAAAAAATTAAAACAAAAAAAAAAGATGTGTTCCCCAAATCCTCAAACTCTTAAAGTATCCTAGAAGCAAGTGTAGGGCTGAGTAGAAAATACCTATTAGGATGCAGATGCTGGGCGGAAGATGGAGAGAAGGGTGCCTTATACCTGCTAAGTGGACAGACAGTCTCAATAGAACTGTGCCCCTTCCCTGGAGATAGCTCAAAATTCAGATGATACCTGGAAATGTGAATAATAAATCTGAGAATGCCAAAACTTGCTGAACTTTCCTGTGTCTCCTATAACCTACTTGTACCTCAGAGGTCCCCTGTAAGAACTGACTGATGGGGCAGATAATTTACTGGTTACAGTGGGACTTGCCTGATTCTGTATCACAAAGGCAGCATAGAGAGCCACCTCCTGCTGTGCAGGGAGACCAGCTCTAGGCATGGAGTGGAGAAACCTTTTGAGTCTTATATATAGCAAGACACAAGAGTTGACAGATGGGGCAGGAGATGAGGGAATTAAGGGATTTGCCCACTTGCCTTCATTTGACCTCTCTGTAGTCAGATTACCCTCCCTAACTCTCCACATGATGCTCTCATGGGAAGGGGATGACTGTAGTGACTGCTAGCAGGGCAGAGCTTTGCGTCATCCTGGGAAGGATGACAGATGGTGTTGAGCCAGAGGCACTCCCTGCTGCAGACTCCCTGATAATCCCTGATTGTTTGCAAAAAGGCAGACTGCGGTCAAGGAGTCTAGATTCAAGTGTATATTATAGGCAGTCGTGAGCTTAAATTCTGTGTGAATGAGTTTTTTTTGTTTGTTTGTTTGTTTTTGAGACAGAGTCTCACTCTGTCACCCATGCTGGAGTGCAGTGGTGCCATCTTGGCTCACCTCAACCTCTACCTCATGGGTTCAAGCGATTCTCCTGCCTCAGCCTCCTGAGTAGCTGGGACTACAGGTGCGTGCCACCATGCCCAGCTAAATTTTTTTTTTGTATTTTTAGTAGAAACGGGGTTTCATCATGTTGGCCAGGATGGTCTTGAGTTCTTGACCTCCTGATCCATCCACCTCAGCCTCCCAAAGTGCTGGGATTACAGGTATGAGCCACCACGTCCAGCCAAGTTTGTTCTTTTTTTTTTTTTTTTTTTTTTGAAGAGTCTCAATCTGTTACCAGGCTGGAGTGCAGTGGCACGATCCCAGCTCACTGCAACCTCCGCCTCCCGGGTTCAAGCGATTCTCCTGCCTCAGCCTCCTGAGTAGCTGGGACTACAGGTGCATGCCACCACACCCAGCTAATTTTTGTATTTTTAGTAGAGACGGGGTTTCACCATGTTGGCCAGGATGGTCTTGATCCTCTTGACCTTGTGATCCGTCGCCTCATCCTCCCAAAAGGGCTGGGATTACAGGCATGAGCCACCACACTGGGCCGAGTTTGTTCTTTTTTAAAGGCAACAGATTCAATATTTAATGTAGTTTAAAATACATCAAAAATTAAATTCCTGCCTGTTGTGAGTATTGCTAAACGAAGGACAGATACTAGCCTTGATCTTACCCAAAAGGCCAAGAAGTGATATGTGAATGAGTTCTTAATTCTTGGCTTTCAGGTTTAGTAGATACTGTTGACTAATACTAAGTGACTTTCTGACCAACAGTGAATGAGAGTTATAGATGTTCCACATCCTCATCAACACCTGATATTGTGAAGCTTTTTAATTTTAACCTTAAATTAATGGTTGTGTGTTTGTGTAGTGGTATCACATTGTTTTATTTTGCATTCCTCTGATGACTAATGAAGTTAAACAACTTATCATATTGGCTATTTGGATATCCTCTTTTGTAAAGTGCCTATTAAAAATCTCTTGCCCATTTCTTATTGTTTATAGAAGTTCTTTGTATATACTGGATATCAGTCCTTTGTCAGATAGATGTGTTGCAAATATCTTCCCCCACTCTGTGATTTGTTTTTGTTTTTGTTTTAACTCTCTTGATGGTGTAATCTGATGAATGGAAGTTCTTTTTTTTTTTTTTTGAGACGGAGTCTCGCTCTGTTGCCCAGGCTGGAGTGCAGTGGCATGATCTTGGCTCACTGCAAGCTCCACCTCCTGGGTTCACACCATTCTTCTGCCTCAGCCTCCCGAGTAGCTGGGACTACAGGCACCCACCACTATGCCCGGCTAATTTGTTGTATTTTTAGTAGAGATGGAGTTTCACCATGTTAGCCAGGATGGTCTCAATCCCCTGACCTTGTGATCTGCCCGCCTCGGCCTCCCAAAGTGCTAGCATTACAGACGTGTGCCACCACGCCTGGCTAATTTTTGTATTTTTAGTAGAGACAGGGTTTACCATGTTGGCCAGGCTGGTCTCGAACTCCCAACCTCAAGCAATCTGCCTGCCTTGGCCTCCCAAAGTACTGGGATTACGGGTGTGAGCCACTGCACCCAGCGGTTCTTAACTTTAATGTTTATCAGAATTTTCCTTCATGGTTCGTCTCTTTTGGAGTTTCTGTTGTTGTGTTGGTTTTTTTTTTTTTTGAGACGGAGTCTCGCTCTGTCGCCCAGGCTGGAGTGCAGTGGCCAGATCTCAGCTCACTGCAAGCTCCGCCTCCCGGGTTTACACCATTTTCCCGCCTCAGCCTCCCGAGTAGCTGGGACTACAGGCGCCCGCCACCTCGCCTGGCTAGTTTTTTGTATTTTTTTTAGTAGAGACGGGGTTTCACCGTATTAGCCAGGATGGTCTCGATCTCCTGACCTCGTGATCCACCCATCTCAGCCTCCCAAAGTGCTGGGATTACAGGCTTGAGCCGCCGCGCCCGGCCGTTGTGGTGGTTTTTTAAACTTTTTTTTTTTTTTTTTGAGACAGGGTCTCATTTGTTGCCCAGGCTGGAGCGCAACCTGGGCTCAAAGCTCACTCATCTTACTGTAGCCTTGTCCTCCCAGACTTAAGCAATCCTCCTCCTTCAGCCTCCTGAGTAGCTGGGGCTACAGGTGTGTGCCACCATACCTGGCTACTTTTATATTTTTTGTAGAGACGGGGGTCTTGCTTTGTTGCCCATGCTTGTCTCAATCTCCTGGCCTCAACTGATCCTCCTGTCTGGACCTCTCAAAGTGCTGGGATTATAGGCATGAGCCAACGTGCCTGGCCTGTTAGCCCTTTTGTAACTTAAGAAATGTTTGACTATTGCAAGGCCATGAATGTAGTCTCATTTTTATCTTTGAGCTTCATTATTTTACCTTTTACAGTTAAATCTACAGTCTACCTGGAATCGATTTTTAGGTATGACATGAAGTGGAGGTCAATATTGTTTTGTTTTGTTTTCCCCAGATGGATATCAAATTAATCCAGAACCATTTCTTTAAAAGACTTTCCCTTGCCGGGCGCGGTGGCTCAAGCCTGTAATCCTAGCACTTTGGGAGGCCGAGACGGGCGGATCACAAGGTCAGGAGATCGAGACCATCCTGGCTAACACGGTGAAACCCCGTCTCTACTAAAAAATACAAAAAACTAGCCGGGCGATGTGGCGGGTGCCTATAGTCCCAGCTACTCGGGAGGCTGAGGCAGGAGAATGGCATAAACCCGGGAGGTGGAGCTTGCAGTGAGCTGAGATCCGGCCACTGCACTCCAGCCTGGGCGGCAGAGCGAGACTCCGTCTCAAAAAAAAAAAAAAAAAAAAAGACTTTCCCTTTCCAACTGTTCTACAGAGGCAATTTTGTCATAAGTCAAAGATTCATGTGTGGATCTGTTTCTGGACTTTTTTGTCCTGTTGGTTTCTTTGCAAGTCTTTAAGTCACTGTCTTAATTCCCGTAACTTGAAGGTCTTGCTATCTGATAGTAAAAGTCTTCCACTGTGTTGCTTCTCCAAGAGTCTCTTGGCTTCCTGGTCCTTTGCATTTCATTTGATTTTAGAATTAGCTTGCCAATTTCTACCCAAAAAAAAGTGATGGAATTTTGATACATAGAATGAATAAATTAATTGGAGGAGAATTGCTATCTTTACAAGATTCAGTTTTACGATCCTTGAACATGATATGTTCCTCAATTTAACCAAATGTTTTATAGTTTTGTGTGTAGAGGTCTCGTACATTTTGTGTTAGATTTAGTCCTAGAGAACTGATGCTAATATAAATGGTAACTTTTTAAATTTTCCTTTTT
>NW_016808004.1:3238267-3242138 GCF_001698545.2 Rhinopithecus bieti | reverse complement strand
TTTTTTGAGGCAGAGTCTCACTCTGTCACCCAGGCTGGAGTGCAGTGGCTGGATCTCAGCTCACTGCAAGCTCCGCCTCCTGGGTTCACGCCATTCTCCTGCCTCAGCCTCCCGAGTAGCTGGGACTACAGGCGCCCACCACCTCACCCGGCTAGTTTTTTGTATTTTTTAGTAGAGACGGGGTTTCACCGTGTTAGCCAGGATGGTCTCGATCTCCTGACCTCGTGATCCGCCCATCTCGGCCTCCCAAAGTGCTGGGATTACAGGCTTGAGCCACCGCGCCCGGCCTGTGTGATGTTTTAGAGATACTCTTTATTAGTTAATAAAATTCCCTTCTATTCCTAAGTTGCTGAAAGGGTATGGGTATTGATTTTGTCATGTTTTTTTCTGCATCTATGGAGCTATATAATTATATAATTTTTCATCTTTATTCTATTGATATTTGTCTTTATTCCCATTTATTGATTTGAGAATGTTAAGTCAATCTATCTTTCCTGAAATAAACTTAACTTGGCAGTGTTATATTCTTCTACCCATAATTATTTTAAAGATTTTTTTGCATCTATATTCATGAGAGATTGGTTTCTAAATTTTTTTTTATTTTTATCAAATTTGGTATCAAGGTTATGCTAAAAATCAGCCGGGTGCAGTGGCTCATGCCTGTAATCCCAGCACTTTGGGAGGCCGAGGCAGCCAAATCACCTGAGGCTGGGAGTTTGAGACCAGCCTGGCCAACATGGTGAAACCCCATCTCTACTAAAAATACAAAAATTAGCTGGGCGTGGTGGTGGGTGCCTGTAATTCCAGCTACTTGGGAGGCTGAGCCAGAAGACTCACTTGAAACAAGGAGCTGGAGGTTCCTGTGAAGTAAGATCAGGCTACTGCACTCCAGCCTGGGTGACAGAGCGAGACTTCGTCCCAGAAAAAGAAAAAAAAAAAAAAAAGGTTATGCTAAAATCAGAATGAGTTAGAAAGTATTCCTTATTTTCTTCTTCCCTGGAAGAGTCTATGTAAATTAATACTGTTTGTTTCTTAAACATTTGGGTGACAATTATTTTGATGAAATGCATTAGAACTAGTTTTGTGGACCATGTTTTGGAAAACAATGGTCTAGAGCATGACTGAAATATGAAATAGTGAATTCCTGTCTGTGTGAATGCTCTTGTTTTTATTCATTTCCTTCCTTTATGCAGCACTGGCCTCTTCACCTTTTCCCTTCCAGCTGTTTGGGGCTCAGCTAAGTGACCACACAGGAGAGCAGTAAGGCCATTTGAGGCCTGAGCCTGGTCCTCAGGACTCGACTCTCTCTCCCTACCATCAAGCAGCCCGCCCCAGTCCTGCCAGCCATCTCCACACTCCTCTGACAGAATGAATGCTCTCGATGGTGTTCCCTTCAAGTTGCCTAAGGGCTTTGTGATAGGCACAGAGCCTCTTCCTGGGCCAGAACTCAGCGTCCCGCCCTGCGGGGAGCTTCTGCTGGGTTCTATGGTAAGTGTGTCTCTGTGTTTCTGTCTTCTAGGTCTGTGGGTCTGAGGCTGAGTCCGTGGGGCCTTGTTCCTTGAATTTAAAGGACAGCTAGCCCTGGCCAACATGGTGAAACCCCGTCTCTACTAAAAATACAAAAAATTAGCTGGGTGTGGCAATGTGTGCCTGTAATCCCAGCTACTCGGGAGGTGGAGGCATGAGAATCGCTTGAACCCGGGAGGTGGAGGTTGCAGTGAGCCGACATCGTGCCACTGTACTCCAGCCTGGTGACAGAATGAGACTCTGTCTCAAAAACAAATTCAGCACTCTTTTTGGGCCACCGACCTTGTATCCAACCCCACTGCTTGGCCTGGGCACACGTACCAACTCCACCATTGTAACCTCAGAATGGTACGCACTATTTCTGTAAAGTGACATCTTTCAGATACTTAATGGCTTTTCGCATATGCATACCCTTGATGGCCTGGGCATTTTCACGAGTGTTCTTTTTTTTTTTTTTTTTGAGACGGAGTCTTGCTCTGTCACCCAGGCTGGAGTGCAGTGGCCAGATCTCAGCTCACTGCAAGCTCCGCCTCCCGGGTTTACGCCATTCTCCTGCCTCAGCCTCCCGAGTAGCTGGGACTACAGGCGCCTGCCACCTCGCCCGGCTAGTTTTTTGTATTTTTTAGTAGAGACGGGGTTTCACTGTGTTAGCCAGGATGGTCTCGATCTCCTGACCTCGTGATCTGCCCATCTCGGCCTCCCAAAGTGCTGGGATTACAGGCTTGAGCCACCGCGTCCGGCTATTTCACGAGTGTTCTTAAAGTGACCATGAAGATTTGAACCTCTTGATTTGCACGATTTTGTGGGGTTCTCCAGGTCAAATGAATAGTGAACCATTTTCACAGATTACCTCAGGCCGCTTAGGGAAAGAGCTGTTTTTGTTTTTTTCAGAGTCTCCCTCTGTTGCCCAGGCTGGATGGAGTGCAGTGGTGCAATCTCAGCTCATTGCAACCTCCTCTTCTAGGGCTCAAGCAATCCTCTCACCTCAGCCTCCCAAGTAACTAGGACTATAGGCATATGCCACCATGCTTGGCTAATTTTTCATATTTCTTTGTAGAGATGAGATTTCACACCATGTTGCCCGGGCTGGTCTTGAACTCCTGGGCTCAAGTGATCCTCCCACTTTGGCCACCCTAAGAGCTGCAATTACAAGCATGAGCCACTGTGCCCGACCTGCTTTTGTTTTTTGAGACAGGGCCTACTGTGCTGGGCTCAGGTGAAAGCTTCTTTGCTAAGAATAAGCTTTACTGGAGAAAATTTTAAGTAGTTTTGCTCAACTACATACTGAATGGCAAAGGGATTTAGATGTTGGATTTAATTACATTTCATTCTATTAACGAATTCATCACTTTGTCATTTATGCCAGTTTGCCATTAAACTGTTATTGGTATCCATCGACCACAGTGTTAGCTATAAAACCCAGGGTAGGCCGGGTGCGGTGGCTCAAGCCTGTAATCCCAGCACTTTGGGAGGCCGAGACGGGCGGATCACGAGGTCAGGAGATCGAGACCATCCTGGCTAACACGGTG
The DNA here is from genome assembly GCF_001698545.2 of Rhinopithecus bieti. Classification (NCBI taxonomy): domain Eukaryota; kingdom Metazoa; phylum Chordata; class Mammalia; order Primates; family Cercopithecidae; genus Rhinopithecus; species Rhinopithecus bieti. The sequence goes on along the minus strand of NW_016808004.1, from coordinate 3,239,082 downwards.
AAACCCCGTCTCTACTAAAAAATACAAAAAACTAGCCGGGCGCAGTGGCGGGCGCCTGTAGTCCCAGCTACTCGGGAGGCTGAGGCAGGAGAATGGCATGAACCCGGGAGGCGGAGCTTGCAGTGAGCTGAGGTCAGGCCACTGCACTCCAGCCTGGGCGACAGAGCAAGACTCCGTCTCAAAAAAAAAAAAAAAAACCCAGGGTAGAGTGGGCTGTGATGGAAGCCCGGGGCTCAGAATCTGACGCTGTCCAGGCCTAGAGAGTCTCTGGCTGAACAGGGTCCCCCAGGCCAGGGGTTAGTGTTGTGACCCCGGGGTCCTGGTTTGCCCCGGGCTTTACGTCGCCTTCTTTCCACAGCACGACTTCAGCCTGGAGAGGAGGGCACTCTTCTGGGTGGAGGCCGCCGGCCGGGGACCCAGCCCGTACCAGTGCGGTGACCCGGGGACAGCGTCAGCCCCTCCAGCCTGGCTTCTGCTAGTCAGCCCCGAACATGGGCTGGCGCCTGCCACAATCAGAGACCAGGAGGCCGGACACCAGGAAAGGACAGAGGAGGAGGGTGAGGACGAGGCAGAAGCTTCCTCTGGCAGCGAGGAAGAGCTGGGCCCACGCAGCTTCCAACCGGGCTCTCCGGCGAGCCCCGGCCCCGGCCGTCGCCTGTGCTCACTGGACGTGCTGCGCAGCGTGCGGTCGGAGCTGGCGGGGGCAAGGCGGCGACTCTCCGAGGGAAAGCTGGCCGCCCGGCCCCGCGCCCTCCTGCACGGCTTCCGCGGCCGCCGCGCGCTGAGCCTGTGCCCCAGCCCCGCGCCGTCCCCCC
>NW_016808004.1:3222778-3234779 GCF_001698545.2 Rhinopithecus bieti | reverse complement strand
CGCCGTCCCCAGGTCCGCGTCACCTCCGGGGCCCGCGCCCCAGTCCCCGCAGTCCCCGCGTCGCCCCGCGGCCCTCCACGGCCGGCGCCATTCCCCAGCTACGGAGCCACAAGCCCACGGTCGCGGTAAGGATTCTGCCCGTCCCGCCAATGCCGCCGCTCAGCAGCCCAGGCCCCATAATCTGGGTGTCCAGCCCGGCCCGCAGCCTCGGTCCCCTACCCTGCGCGCTCCTGTGTCCTCCCTTGACCTGCTCCCACCTGGGCCTGTCCAGTGTTGTCCTCCTGCGGCCCTTTGCCTAGAGTAGAGTAGTCCCTGCTCAGAAGCCCCCATTCCCCGCGTTTCCCACTGTGCCTGCCTTGCTTTTTTTAGGGCGCAGGTCATAGTGGTTTTAATTATGCAGAAACTGTCTGTCTCTTCCAACAGAGGTTGAGCTCTTTTAGGGCAGGGAGTGGATCGCATTGATTTTTGTTTCCAGAGCACCCAGCTGCCGACTTGACCCATAGGGGGCGCTCAGTGGATGTCTGTTGAATTGATGAACACAACGCAAATCTAGGGCTTCCCACCGGGTGAGGTTTGCTGTAGGCTGGGGAAGCTGGAGGCTCAATCAAGGAATATTCAATGCACAGTTACTTCCTGCCAGACACTGGGTTTGGGAGTGTCAAAACCACAGGACATGGAGAGTTGGCTAAGAGAGTGTGGGACCAGGCCCTGCACTGTACAGCGGAATCAGGTGTTGAGGGAGAGTCAGGGCTGCTACAGGCTGAGAAGGTTTCAGGACGGAGGAAGTGAACCCTGAAGAGCAGGGAGAAGTGACCCTACAGTGAAACCACAGAAGCTTAAGCCTCAGGCTCCTCCCTTTGTCTCTTCCAAGGCCTTGTGCCCAATTTTGTGTTCATAATTGTGTGTTCTTTTTCTCTGAGGTCGCTTCCAAATGATATAAGTATCAGACTCCACAAAACATGGGGTGGGTCAGGATTGGCAGCAGAAGGTGGCAGCGGGGCACAGCTTTCTGTCCCCCAGCAGCCCCACAATAAGGCCAGGAGATGCTGCAGAATAAGACCAAGGTAGAATTCAATCTGAAAGACAGAGACCTGAGGTCTGGTTTCTTACATGCACCGGCGTGTGACCTTAGGCAAGTCACTGAACTACCCCTTCTCTACCTGCACAGTGAGCCAACAACCCTTCACTCGGTTGTTCAGAGCATACATAGTAGAGAAGAGGCCCTGTAATCGCGATGAGCCACCCCCACATCCAAGACCAGATGTTGATGCCAGGATGGCTCTTCTCTGGCCAAGATGAATTTAATTCTCACAACAACCCTGTGGGGGTGGGACAGTATTCTGTAGATGATGGAAATGAGGCACAGAGGGGCAAAGAATCTTTTTCAAGGACACAAGAGTAGACTCAGCTCCTAATTCATGTTCTCCACCCTGGAGGTAATAAAGGGTAGATCCTAGGGTGAGGTCGTGGCAGGGAGAGCCCTGAGAAGATGCGGATGGGTGGAGAATTCATGTGTGTTACATATACACTCCACCCTAGGAGCCAGGCGGCGGTTGGGTTTTCCTTGGGAGGAGGGGACAGGATGAAACGTTCAGGGCTGGCAGAGAGGTACCTCCTCATGGGAGAAGGGTTGGGGTGACGCTGGCCAAACCAATTGAACTGCCTTCAAGTCACCCTCCTTAATCCAAGGTCTGTTTCAGTTTCTCCAACACCACAACCGAAGGGCTGGTGTGCCGAGTTCCTCCCCTGCTCCATGCCCTGCCAAACCCCAGCCCAACCAAACTCAAGAAGGAACTCAAGCAGGAGGGCCTGGTTGGGAAGACCTACCCCTGCTCCTCCCTCAGCAAGGTGTGGGGCAAAAAACCTGAGTAGGGTTGAGGTGCCAAGCGTGTGTTGCTTAATCAGGTCATTCATGTTTCTGAACCTTGATTTCAATGTCTGTAAAATGGGATAGTAGAATAGACCTCGTATTTCTTTCACTAGTCACTTTCCTGACCATGTTTTTTGTTTGTTTTTTTTCTTTTTCATTTTTTTTGAGACAGAGTTCCGCTCTTATTGTCCAGGCTGGAGTGCAATGGTGTAATCTCTGCTCACTGCAACCTCTGCCTCCTGGGTTCAAGCAATTCTCCTGCCTCCTGCCCCAATCAAGTAGCTGGGATTATAGGCATGTGCCACCATGCCCGGCTAATTTTGTATTTTTTAGTAGAGGCAGGGTTTCACCATGTTGGTTGGGCTGGTCTCGAACTCCTTACCTCAGGTGATCCAACTGCCTTGGCCTCCCAAAGTGTTGGGATTACAGCCATGAGCCACCGCGCCCAGCCCCTCACATTGTCTTATTTAAGCCTCCTAATAGTCCCATGAAGTAGCTTAGGGATTGCCCTCATTTTTCACATGAGTATACTGAGTAAGCATTAGAGAGCTGGGGTCTGCAGGACTCTAAGCCCTCCATAATATTAGTCCCTACATTCCCTACAGAAGGTGGTACATAAAGGCATTTTTAAAAATGTCCAGCCCAACTGGGTGTCACTTCCTGTGGTAACTGACATGTCCAGTCTGTCTGTATTTCAGTCCCTCAGCCCGTACACCTGTCTGCCACCTCCTGGGGGGGCACCCCAGCCTCTCAACCCCCACAAGTCACACCCTGATACTGCGGCTGACCTGCTATCTGCCCTGAGCCAGGAGGAGCAAGACCTCATTGGGCCAGTGGTCGCCCTGGGATATCCCCTGCGAAGGGCCATCATAGCTCTGCAGAAGACAGGGAGGCAGAGCCTGAGCCAGGTGAGTTGGGGGGCCCAGAGCTGATGGGCTGTGATGCTGGAGCCAGGTGAGTGGCCACATGGTTTTCACCTTTTGGGCTGTGGCATAGGCCCAACAACAGCATCAGCCAACTCCAAAGATCTGGAGCATCTACGACCCCTCAGGGTTGTCCTAAGTGGGGCTGAGATGGTCAGGCCTTTATACCCCTGCCTCAGTCAGTCATTGCATGTGGGAAGGGGATGACTGAGGTAAGTGGATCTCTGCTGTTAAGGTAATCCCTGAAGGGGCAGACAACTGAAGAGTGTCTCCCAGCTCTCCCAGCATCTGGGGCAGTAAGTCCTGCAGTGAAAGGGCATGTGGATGGAACATCAGAGTCTACTACGCCCAAGTTCTACTCACCCACGTTCTATTCTTCTAATAGAATTCACTCTATTGGAAGTATGGCGGAGACTCATGATGACACTCCAAGGACAGCACTCTGAGCCACGCTAATATTTGGAAGCAGGTCTTGACCCCTAATATAAGCCAAGAATATAAGAACACCTGCAGAGGAGTGAGGGCCCCCAAAGTGCTTAAAAAGAGGTGCTAGTCACAAGATACCTGGGAGAAGAAGGGGTATGAGTGTTATAGGGGTGTTTCTGTCATCTATTTCTGTGTAACAAACTACCCCAAAACTTAGTGACTCGAAACAACCATTTATTTGCTCATGATTCTCTGGATTGGCAGTTTTAAGGTGGACTCAGCTAGGGGGTTCTTCTGCTCATCTCACCTGAAGTCTCATGTGGCTACAGTTTCGTGACTTACTTGGGGCTGAATGATCTAAGATGGCCTCATTCACTGTACAGTGGGTGGTGATACTTGTCAGCTGGGCCACATATCTCCAGCACCCTACTTGGTTCCAAGAGTAAGGCCTCTTGAGGCCTCTTGAGGCCTAGGCTGAAATTGTACATAGTCAATTCTGCCTCATTCTATTGGTCAAAGCACATCACTGACCACTCCAAACTTAAACAGGGGAAAAACAGACTCCATCTCTTGGTGGGAGAGGCTGCAAAAATTTTTATGATCATTCTCAATCTACCACAAGGAGGTTCTAGAGATCAAGAAAGGCTTCATGGAGATACCAAGCATTGAGTGGGACTTCAAGGATGGGTAAGATCTGACTCTGAAGGAAGGAGAAGGGGTGATATTCCAGGAGGGAAGGACAGTGTGAATAAAGGAGTGGAGGTGGGAAGGAAGTATTTGGGAGGCCCTGATCTGACCAGTCTTGTTGGAGGAGAGGGTGCATGAGGCAGGCTGGTAGGAGATGAGACAGAGAATTGGGGGTAGATTTAGGGGTCTTGAAGGCTGCCCTGAGAATTTGATAAATGACACAATAGCCAAAAGGAGGCATGGAAGGATTGTAAGTAGGGTCAGGAGGTGACACTGAATGCCATTGCCTACACCCCCATGTCCCCAGCTGAAAACAACATCCCTCATTGTGTTGTTTTCTAAACATCGGGACGCTTCATGTTCCCAGGGTAGTTGGCACTTTTCATTTTTCTCCCGTTCCTGCCCCGCCATCAAAAGGCTTGGACACCTCCGTCATCACTGATGAGTATGGAATGCTGGGTCCCTGTAGTCCAGAGCTACCTGCTCCTGCAAGAGGGAATGGCAGAAGGAAAGTGACTTTCAAACAGGAGCTGGGGTGGGGCTGGGGAAATGCACCTGGTCCCCTTGCCCACCCACTCCTGCTTCTACTCTACTCTGGGTTCATCAGTTCATGCCCTGTCCTGGAGGAGAATTTCCAACATAGTGACCCCCATGTGGCTAAAATGGCAGGGAGGGGTGCTAACATTTATTGAACATTTTCTTTGCATGAATCTCTCTCTCTGAGGGTATTCAGTTAGGTTTTCTCAATTCTGCAAGGTTGCTATTACGTTATGACCACTTTGCAGATGAGGAAACTGAGGCCAGGGAAGTTCATGCAGTCAATGGCAGCACTGGGGTGAGGCTGGCTGGTCTGACTCTGCCTCTTGGTTGCACAATGCCTTTTATCTCATTTTCTGTGTGAGAACCTCTTAGGACAGCACCATAGGCTGATTTGAGATTTAAGAGCAGATCTAAAGTCACCCCTACCTTCAGCTGATACTGAAAGGCCAGGGTCTTGGCCAAAAAGCTGGCCAGGAGGGCTGTGAGAGGCCAGGTGCACAGGGGGGCTCTGATATGCCTCCCCAGTCCCTTCAGGCCCTGTGATAAGGTTGAGATCTCAGGCCATCACTCTGGGGGTCTGAGGATGAGTCAGAGTCAGCCTGGGGCCCTGGCCTCCCAGTGGGTGAGCTGGAAGAATTTCACTGCATTGGGAACATTGTGTTTCCAGATATAGACTGACCACCTGCCTGGCCCCCTGGATCTCTGGGTGGCCTTCCCCAGACAGCAGTCAGGAGCCAGGCCCCAAGGGGTGGGTCTGAGGGGCCTTTGGATGACTTCATCTATCCTCCCCCACCAAGTTAGTATTTCTGTCTGTTCTGTGAAGTCCTGGTGACTGAACAAGCCCTTTGGGTTCAGATTCCTTCTCCCGCTGAAAGCCGCATATTGCAGTAAATCCTTTTGGCCAAGAAAATGACAGATGGCCCAGGAGGAAGGGCATCAGGTGACAGAGACAGAGCAACTAGAAGAGTCAGGGAGAGAAGAAAAAAAAGAAATTGTGCAGCACTCCTTTCCTTCCACAAGGCTTGATGTGCCCTCGCTGCCTCCCTGCAGGACAGGCCTGGGTGCCATGTGTGAGGGTCCACAGGCCAGGCCACCTCTTTTAGCCTGTTTCCCAGTTCACAGGGTGGAGGAGGAATATGTGTTTGGAACCAGTGACTTCCGGGGCCCCCATCCTGTGGCCTGAAGGTGACATCCTCACCCACCTGGGGGCCTGAGGCAAGCCTGATAGCTTCTACAGTCCTGTAGGCCCAAAAACTAACCAAGCAGCAGAACCTTTGCAAATGCAGACTCTCAGGGCTTATCCTGCGGGGTCCCAGTCAGTGGATCTGGGGGGAACCTAGGGGCCTTTAATTTTAAAAAATGTGCAGATGGGTCTGATATTCACGGTGGCATGGTATAGATCAAGGTCAGCTGTCCCCATTCAGTGATGCTTAGTCTTGGGTGCACATTAGAATCACCTGGAGAGCTATAGGAAAAAATCCCAATGCTCAGGCTACACCCCAGACCAATTATGTCGTAACCTCTGAAGGTGAGGCCCAGACATCAGTAATGTTTCAAGTTCCCGAGGCAGTTGCAATAAGCACTGAGATTGAGAACCATTGCTGTGGATGAGCCAAAAGGTGGAGGCAGCGTCCACCATCCATCCTTGCCTGCCCTCTTTCTGAAAGTGAAGTTTTCACCTTTGGAAACCCTGTCCTCCACCAAGACAGCTCAAAGCCCCTCCTCTAGCAGCTGATCCCTCTGATGGACAAGGCATTAAGTGACACGTTACATAATCGGGGGCCTAGTCCTGGGACCCTGGGCAAGGCACCTGCCTTGCCTGAACCTCGGTTTCCTGAACTGTGAAAGGAGGGCATGGGTGTGTGGTTTTCAAAATGTGCTCAGAGCAGGTCTGGCTGTAATGGGCAGTACCTCGGGCAGGAGCACTGGACTCCGGGCCCCCATGCCCCTGGCCCTTGTTCTCCCAGAGCAGCTCTGATCTTAGCCTGTTATTGCTGAAGCCTCCTTGTGCTAAGACAAACACTTCAGGAGCTAAAAACAATCTGCAAACTCTTAGTCTAGATGATCTGCACTTTCATCCCAGCTCTGAAGGTCTGCAGAAACCCCACTCTCCCTTCTCCACATATACTCATAATTCCTGTGGTCTGGAGCCTTCATTTGGCACCTACACCCTATAAATCCTGCTCTGATTTGCCTGGCACTGATGTGGTCCTGCATCTGGTTTATCTCCCCCACTAAGCTGTGAGTTCCTTGAAGGCAGGTCTTCATTCGTTTTATAAACACAGCATACATTTATTGAGCTCCTTCTGCCACCATGCTGGATGCTGGGGACACTGTGGTGAATGAGACTGACACAGCCCCTCCCTCATGGAGCAAAAAGTTAGTGGATGAGAAAGACTGAGTGAAGCAATTACAAAGTTATATGTGCTGTAATAGGGAAGCACAGGGTGCTATGGGGGCACGAGGGCCAGCACCCAGGAAGACAGAGGGGGCAGGAAGCTTCCCAGGGACAGGGAAGGAGGCCGGCCTTGGCTGAGGGAGCTGCATCTGCAGAGTCCTGCAGGGTGAGGGAGGGGGCGAGGCCATAGACAGGGAACAGGCCTTTGAGCCCTGCCTGGTAAGGAGCAGTATTTTATCCTGTGCGCCTGATGATAACTGTGGGGTGACCTGAACAGTTTTTCTAACCTGTGGAATCCTCCTCTGTGCCTCCCCCGCACCCCTTCTCCAGCACTGGTGCAGGAGTTGCATAGTAGTGGCTCAGGAGTCCTGGATGAGAGAGATGCATCTGGGGGTACAGTAGGGGTGCACAGGTGTGGACGGATGAGGAGGTACCTTCACACGAATGGGTGCTCCTGGGCAGGGATGGGTGGTGCACGAATGTTGAATTGCACTGGGTAGTAGGTGGGATGCCTGTTTGAAGCCTGTCCTGCTCCCCACCTAGGTTCTATGAACACCCTAGCCCACCCTGACAGCCCTTTTCCTGGAGTCCAGCTCCCAACTTGGGATAGTTGGTGAAGACCCACTGTCTGCCTGTCCCCAGGCACTGAGAGGAAGCCTCATCTCTCTTCTGTGGGCTCACGGGATCTCTGGGGCCACACTGCACGTGGTGGCTTGCCCTGTCGCCTGGCCCTCAGCTCAGGCCCTTGGAGTGCCTCTGCCCCGTCTGCTGCCCCTGCTGCTCCTCTTACCCTCCCTCCCTCTCTGCCCTCTTCCGGCCCAGTTTCTCAGCTACCTCAGTGCCTGTGACCGCCTGTTACATCAGGGATATGAGGAAGGCCTGGTGGATGAGGCCATGGAGATGTTCCAGTTCTCCGAAAGCCAGGTCAGCAGGGCTTCCTGCCAGGACCCCAGGAGATGGAAGGGATGGGGGTGTACCCAGGAGCCTGGGTGCAGGGGCACACCAGTCTTCAGAGCCAGCCTGTGGGTCCGTCAGGAGATTGCCTGACTCCTCAGCTCTGGGGAGGAGATGGCCCAGGGTGCTACAGCAAGGACAAAGGAGAAAGGCACAGAGGGAGATCAGGAAGAGGTCAGAGGGGGACAGGAGGCGGAGAGCAGCAGGGGCTTTGCTTTATTAGACTGAATCAACGCAGCCTCTGTAACTGAATGCCCACTCTTTGTCGGACATCCAGATAGTAGCCATGGGCAGCAGAAAGATGCATGACCTCTCTGCTTGGGAAGTGTGCCACCTATCCCAAGTGCATGCGGCTGTAGGCCCAATAGTCACATCTTGATTTTTGAGACTGAGTCTCACTCTATCGCCCAGGCTGGAGTGCAATGGCGCGATCTTGGCTCTGCCTCCCAGGTTCAAGCAATTCTCCAGCCTCAGCCTCCCGAGCAGCTGGGATTACAGGTGCCTGTCACCACACCCGGCTAATTTTTTTTGGTATTTTCGGTAGAGACGGAGTTTCACCATGTTGACCAGGCTGGTCTCAAACCCCTGACCTCAAGTGATCCACCTGCCTCGGCCTCCCAAAGTGCTGGGATTACAGGAGTGAGCCACCGCACCCGGCCCCAGTAGTCATTTCTAAATGCCCCATGGCAGAGCAGCTCTTCACAGAGGCTGAAGGGGACAGAGAGTTGGGTGAGGCCCCGAGAGGGAGCAGAGGTGGGGAAGTTTCAAGCCCTGAGGTCAGAGGGGAAGGAAGGTGCAGGCTGCGCTGTGAGACCTCCGTAGTGTTCAGGGCATGAGCAGGGACCTTGGGCTATTTGTGCTCCGGTGCTGGTGTGCGGTCTGCCCCCTCCTGCCCCAGCAGAAAGTTGACAGTGAGTGGGAGGAGAGTCAGGACAGAGCCCGTGGCCAGGCTAGGGCCTTGTTTTCTTGGCAGAGGAAGGGAGGTCGGAGCCTACATCACCCTAGAGTTTCGGGAAAGTGGCAGGTGCAGCCCAGGATCAGGCTCAAGTAGCCTGGGGGGAGCCACAGGTTTTTGCGACTAGGAAAACCACAGCTTTTCCAGTGCAGTAGGCACTGGAGCTGGGGCTCCCCACGGCTGAGGCCAGGCCCAGCAGAGGCTCCAGCACTCTCCCTGTCTCCTCTTCCTCAGGCAGGGGAGTTCCTGCACCTCTGGGAGCAGTTCAGCGACATGGGCTTCCAGCAGGACCGGATCAAGGAGGTGCTGCTGGTCCATGGCAACCGCCGAGAGCAAGCCCTGGAGGAGCTGGTGGCCTGTGCCCAGTGACCACGGAGCCACTCCACGTTGCCTGGGCGTCCAGGCCCAGTGCCAGACCCGGCGACCCATCCTAACTGTATTATTAAAACCAAACAAGAGTAACAAAGTGATGCATGCTTATTGTAAAAACACAAATAATGCCAAGGGTGACAGTTAACAGCAGCAGAATCTGCTGAAAGAGTTGAAATGGTTGCCTCTGCAGAGGGGCAGATGGGAGAGCCGGACGGGGAGCGATGTTCTTCATGCACGCCTGTGAAACCACCTGATTCGACTCTTTACACTGTGTGCATTAGTAACCTTGATTTTAAGAACATTAAAACCAATAAATAATGGGCAGTTCTTTTGAGTCCTGTAGGCGCCTGGTCTTGGTGTGGAAAGAACATCAAACTGTAGGTCAGAAGACCTCATTTCTGATTTTAGGTCTACTGATGTCTGGGTCAAGGCTTCGTTGGGCCTCAGTTTCCCTAGGAAAAGTAGAGAGATTTGACCAGGTCAAAAGCTTCCAGGCCTGGCAGCTATCCATAAGAATCCTTGGGGTGTTTATTCAAGAGTCTCAGGCCCCACCCCCGTATATTCTGATTCAGGAAGCCCAGCTTGGCGGCACCCAGGAATCTGTTTTGTTTTATGTAGGAAGATCTCTGGGGATTCTTTGCTACATAACAGGCCTGTGGCCAGTGTGTGTGACTTTCAGCCAGTCCGGGTCCCCTTCTGCTCTGACAATCTGTGATCCTATGCCAGTCTTTCCTCATTTGTGGGGTGGAGAGGTTGCGACCAGAGTTGTCTCCAGTCACCCAAGGCCTATCCTTCAGAAGTCCCCAAGGATTGAAGGGTCCAGTGGCTGGAGCAGCCCATAACTCAAACAAGCAGAGGCCAGGGGCCAAGACTCTGGTGCCTCTGCCCTCCCCAGCAGGCCCTGCACAAAGACTTGCAACAATTACCGCAGAATCAAAACATCTCAGCCCCCTCCACCCTGCAAACAGGGCTGGACCTGGAACTGAGGCCTGTAAAAAAAAAAAAAAAAAAAAAAACGAACAACTGGCCGGGCGCGGTGGCTCAAGCCTGTAATCCCAGCACTTTGGGAGGCCGAGGCGGGCGGATCACAAGGTCAGGAGATCGAGACCATCCTGGCTAACACAGTGAAACCCCGTCTCTACTAAAAAAAAAATACAAAAAACTAGCCGGGCAAGGTGGCGGGCGCCTGTAGTCCCAGCTACTCGGGAGGCTGAGGCAGGAGAATGGCGTGAACCCGGGAGGCGGAGCTTGCAGTGAGCTGAGATCTGGCCACTGCACTCCAGCCTGGGTGACAGAGCGAGACTCCATCTCAAAAAAAAAAAAAAAAAACGAACAACTTCCACGTTTCTCAGGGCTTCAACCCCAGATACCTCATCTCTATGTGTAATGGCACTTCTGCAGGCCTACACACAACAAGCTTGGAACTAGAACCTGGTCTCCGGAGGCCCAAGAGCCCCTCGGTGCTTTCCACTAAGTCTCAATGCCTGCCAACTTGAAATCACAATAAAAACATTCTTTGGCCTTAAAACTTGCCTTGAATAACTTGCAGGCAGCACAAAACTATTAGAGAAAATGGGCAGGATGTTGTGAAGTTGGACATATATCTGTCTGTTGCCAAAAGTAAAACTACACTTGAAAGAGACAGTAAAATTAAAGTTCAATTTCTAAGATGCAATGTTAGGTCCAAAGCTAATGTTCTGATTAAGGTAACCTGGCCTTGGTCCACCACTTTACTAAGTCCCCTGGATTAGAGGCGACCAGTTGACAGGCCCATCTATTATTCCTATCCTTCTCCCACATGCCCCAAATCTGTCCATCCCTAGCAAACTGTTGCTTGATTAAAAATGTGGCATCTGGCCAGGTGCGGTGAGTCACCCATGTAATCCCAGCACTTTGGGAGGCCGAGGCAGGCAGATCACTTGAGACCAGGAGTTTGAGACCAGCTTGGCCAACATGACAAAATTCTGTCTCTACTAAAAATACAAAAATTTGCCAGGTGTAGTGGTGCACGCCTATAATCCCAGCTACTTGGGAGGCTGAGATGGGAGAATAGCTTGAACTCGGGAGGCGAAGGGTGCAGTGAGCCAAGATCATCCCACTGCCCTCCAGCCTGGGCAACAGAGTGAGACCCTGTCTAGAAAAAAAAAAAATATTTGGGAGGCCGAGGCAGGTGAATCACCTGAGGTCAGGAGTTCGAAACAAGCCTGGCCAACATGGTGAAACCCCATCTCTACTAATAGAAAAATCAGCTGGGTTTGGTGCCATACGCCTGTAGTCCCAGCTACTCGGGAGGCAGAGGCAGGAGAATCGCTTGAAGCCAGGAGGCAGAGGTTGCAGTGAGCCAAGATTGAGCCACTGCACTCCCGCCTGGCAAAAGCGAGACTCTGTCTCAAAAAAAAAAAAAAAAAAAAAAAAAAAAAAAAAAAAAAAAAAAAAAAAAAAAAAGTCAGACATTAGAGGCAGGAAGGTTGCTTGAGCCCATGAGTTTGAGGTTACAGTGAGCTACCACAGTGCCACTGCACTCCATAGTGAGATTCTGTCTCCAAAAAAAAGGAGAGACATCAGTGAGCAAATTGTTCATTTAAAATATTTTTTAGGAGGTACAATAGTGTGGTCGTTAGGGGCACGAACTCTGAAGTCAGATGTGGGCTGAAACTATAGCCTTAGCACTAACCAGCTGTGTGACCTTTTGAATATCACACAGCTTCTCTGCCTCAGTGTCTTATCCATAAAATATAGATACTAAAACTTCCCAATTGTGATGATTGAGCAGGATAGTGTGCAGGAAGATTGTGCCATGGTATCTAGTAGTTACTTATTTATTTATTTATTTATTTATATTCATTTATATGTATATTTTGAGATAGAGTCTCACT
>NW_016808004.1:3200033-3222456 GCF_001698545.2 Rhinopithecus bieti | reverse complement strand
TCGCCGGGGCTGGAGTGCAATGGGCGGTTTTCAGCTCATTGCAAGCTCTGTTTCTCGGTTTCAGGCCATTCTCCTGCCTCAGCCTCCCCAGTAGCTGGGACTAAAGGAGCCTGACATCTCGCCCGGCTAGTTTTTTGTATTTTTTAGTAGAGACGGGGTTTCACCGTGTTAGCCAGGATGGTCTCGATCTCCTGACCTTGTGATCCGCCCGTCTCGGCCTCCCAAAGTGCTGGGATTACAGGCTTGAGCCACCGCGCCCGGCCGAAGTTACTTATTTATACATATTTACACCCAGCCTCATTCCATCATCATTACCTTTACTATGATCATCCTCCTCATCACTGTTATGGTTAACAAATCTCCACCATTTATCATCAAACTCAGAAACCCTGGGAGAACCACTCTCTGCCTCTCAGGTCAGCAGGGTTAAAGAAGGTGCCTGGCTGGAGCAGAGGATTCTGGGAGTGCCACCTGGGAGAAGGACAATCTCTACAGTTAATACTAAGGATCAGGTGGCTGCCTTGGTGGCTCTTTGAAACAGCAGCAGATGACACATTCAAGCATGGTCTGGACAAGAGGATCCTTAGAGAGGAGGTCAGGAGGATGGCAGGGTCCAGGTTCCAGGAGCAAACCAAGGCCTGGCCCATGTAAGCAGAATGAAGCTAATTCTGCCTGGTTCTTGCTCTCCCTCCTGTCCGCTTATGCTTTGTCTCCTCTTCTGGGTCTCCACCATGTTCCCGCAGAGGCCCAGTGGAGCAGGCTGAAGGTGGCCTTTTGACTCTGACAGGAGGGATATCTCCTAACCCATTCGGGCTGAGATCTCAAGGCCTTTACATGGTCCCTTCCTGGGGAAATGTGCACAGTGCCCTCTATCTGGTTGACTTTCTGCCTCCTTCTTAGAAGGATCCCCGTGATTCCATTGGGCCCACCCATATAATCCAGGACAATCTCCCACCTCAAGATCCTTAATCACAGCCAGGCGTGGTGGCTCATATCTGTAATCCCAGCACTTTGGGAGGCCAAGATGGGTGGATCACTTGAGGTCAAGAGTTCGAGACCAGCCTGGCCAACATGGTGAAACCCTGTCTCTACTAAAAATACAAAGATTAGCCAGGCATTGTGGCGCATGCCTGTAATCCCAACTACTTGGGAGGCTGAGGCAGGAGAATTGTGGAGGTTGCAGTGAGCTGATTCAGCAGATTCACAGGTTCTAGGAATGAGGACGTGGATGTCTTTGGGGGGCCATTATTCGGCCTACCACAGAGAGGCACTGCTTAACCCAAAATAACACATGTGTAATGGTGGCATTTCAGGTACTTGTATCGGGGGTTTCCTCGTATCTTGTATTTGTATTATGCAAGGCTGGGCCCCCAGGCAGGCTCCAGCACACACAGCTGCCGCTGATCCTCTCTCACCTCTGCTCTCTTGCTTCATCTCAAGTCAACCTTCCGCAGCTGACATTCTTCTGGCATGGGAGCAGCGCCAGCTGAGGGGCTGCCAGCACCTCCTCTCGGCCCTGACCCTTTCACTCTGCGGGGAGGGAACACACTCTCAGGTCACTGTTCACTGTTGGCCTCCAAGGATCAACTGAAGTCAGGAGCCGCTTCCCTCTTCTGGGACCCTCCTGCCCTCTCAGCCCCTTCCTTCCATTCTTCGTCCCCCATGCTGCCCAGGCTGCCTCTAGCTGCCCTGTCCTCCTATCTAGAGATTAAAGAATTCCTTTGTTGACCTCTGCAGGGAACACTCTTTGCCTTTTGAGAACTTACGGGACAAGGCAATGCTTATTTCAGGATAATGGCTCATAAATGAGAGGGTTTTAGGTACAGTGCAGGCTGTTAAAGCGAAGGCGTGACCCTCACAGTTCTCCTCAAATGACCATTCTCTCTCTCTGCAGGACTCACCCTGAGAGGAACGTGGGGCTTTAGGAAGCTCAGGGAAGGATCTTTCCTAATGAGGGTTTGGGGAGGCTTCCAGAGTCCTTCTCTCTGTATGGGACCTCCTGGGGGGCTCCTCTGCTCACCCTCAGATCCCAACAGCCAGGTCTTTAATCCTAGCGATGCTGGGGTCAGAAAAGTGCAGAGACAATCAGGAACCTCCCAGAAACACACTCTCTGTCACACACACACACACTTTGACCTCGGGGCAGTGAAACTCTTCCACCCTATCAGGAGGAAGTTGATGGTATGTGTGTCTTCACACTGGGGACAAAGGTGATCCTGGGCAGGGCAAAAACTGACTGCCCAGCCCTACCCACCTCCTCAGCCCTACATTGGGCCCTCTGAGGAGAGAAGACGCTGCCCTGAGTTTCAGGTGCTACAGCCCAGGTGATGAGCCAAAACTCCCACCAGAGAACCCTTCATTTCCTAATTCTGTCACCCCACAAACCTTTCCTGCACACCATGCCAGCTGGTGCTAGGCCTGCTGGGCCCAGAAGTGGGGGAAGGTGGGATGAAGGATGGGAAATGGCCTCTGCCCTGGAGGGAGGGGTTCCCAGGGCGAGGCTGCCAGGTGGGTTTGCGTGGCAGCTGGCTGAGAGGTCAGTGACACAGTGAAGGCGGAGGGACAGGCAGGCTTTGGCCCCGCAAGGGCCTCTGGAGCTTGCGCGCAGCCAAGTCCCTCTGTGGGGTCAGGTCCTGGCCAGGCATCCTACTGGCTTCACACTCAGCCCAGTGGTGGGGCACCCACCCCTGCTCCAGCCTCCTACTCTCCTGGTGGGTGGCCCTCCCTCCTGCCCATTCTACTCCTGAACCTGTCCTTATAAGGCCACCCGCTCAGGAGACGTGCGTTCTGTGTCCTCTGGGCAGCTGCCCACACAACGTCATCTGCTGTTTTACTGCTCGAGATTTTTAACCTATGATTTTATTTTTTTGTCGTTAAGAAAATGTTTCCAGGTTGAGCAGAGACATTAATTGGGTGCCAGATGAGGGCAGAAGGATGAATGCCAGGGTGCTTGGGAGCCAGGGACCCAGGACTGACAGCCCCAGGGCGTGACTTAACCACATATCCCAAATACCGCAGTAGCTGAACCATTCCAAGAACTCCAGCAGGCCCCGTGCGGGCCATTTCCCCTTAAGTGACACCCACTGAGTTGGGGGAGTTGACCCTCCCCCAGCTGTGGACCATCTTGTGTTGTTAGAGTGCCCTTTGGTCCTCTGTCCAGGAGGTGGGCACATGGTGCCCACACAGGGCCGGTCCGACAGCGGGCTGGAGCGCTGGAGCCTTGAGTACACATGTTCTGGGGCAGCCTCAGTGGGACTGTGAGCAGCTCCTGATGCTGTGGACTGTCCATTTCCAGCCAGGTGCACTGGCCTTCCCAGGGAGTGCTGAGCTACCCAAAGTCCTTCCAGTAAGATACTGTTCTCCTGAACTTAGCCAAAGGTTTCCCTGACTGACAACCAAAGCACCCTGCTGGGTGCAAGAGAACATGAGTAAAGGTAGTGGCAGTCAAGTGGGGCAGAGAGTGTGTCCTGTCTCCCTGCGAACCTAGAGGAAGGTGTGTTAAGCTGGATGAGAGAACCTTGGGCTGAAGCTGCCACCAGGAAGGATGCTGTCTCCATCAGGGAACTCACCTTGTGGTCCTAACTGCTGCAGGGGCTGGCTGCCTCCTTCGCTCTACTCTGAGGCCCTGGGGGCTGGGGCTGAACCTGGCTTGTCTCTCTGCCTCTGCGCCTGGCACAGCTTCTGGTCAGAGGAGGTGCGCAGAGTGTTTGCTGAAAGAAGAATAAGAAAAAGAGTGGCGGGAGAGGGCAGCCCGGAGAGTCACCCGAGGAATGGCCCATGCTGAGAGGGAGGTGCCTTCCAAAGGGTCGTCACCGAACTCCAGCTGAAAGACCCACCAAAAGGGATTCAAGGAAGCTCTAGTACTCAGGATGACTACTAGTGAGGTGATTTCCAGGAACCAAGACAGTCACCGCCGTTCCTCGGCGACCAGACCTCAGAGCCTGGAAGGACTGCAGGGCTGGGGCTGAAGAAGGGATCCCAGTAGTTACTGGGAGGGTCCTGGTGTTGATCTGCACAGGCCCCCCAGTGCCCACGGAGGGGAGTGAGGTTCCAGCTGGTTCACCCCCCCGTGCTGTGATCCTTTGGAGACCACATGGTACCTTTTGTATGGCAGCAAGGCAAGCAGAAACAAGCATGGGTTGCTGTTCTTGAGCAAGCCAGGAGCAGTGGCCACACTCGGCAGTGGAGCAGACTGAGCTCTGAGGAGAGCAGTGGGTGCTGCTGGGCGAAGCAGCCACCACCCCATCCCTGTGATGAGGAGCTTTGTTTTGTCACACCAACCCCAGGCCTGGTGGGGGCAGGTGGCCCATGAGACCGCCTAGAGGCAGTCCAGAGCTGTTTTGGGGGTTCAAGGTAGGAGACTGAACCTAAGAGAAGTGTCTTTAGCTCCCCAGGAGTGCAGGGACCTCAGTTACAGGGCTGGGGCCCATGGGTCACAGGGATGCCACCTTCTCAGCATCTGGATCTTCAGTCAGACCCAGGGCTGGGGAGGCCACCTGCACAGGCCAGGTGACAGGACTCACACACTTGCCCCTCCACCCAGCACTGTCCTCCCTCCACCAGAGGGGGCACCAGCCTTTGTCCCTAGGGTCATATTCTGGAGTCAATGCCCTAATCAGGAGGAATGATGAGAGATCCTTTCAAGGCCAAAACTCTTTGGGGCTCCCAAGTACACCAAGCAGTCATGAATTGCCTTCTCCATCTGAAGCCAGACTGCCCGCTATTGCCAAGATACTCCGCTGCCCATGCCTGACGGCAGGGAGGTTTCCGCTTCACTGACACTGACAGCCAGGCCCTGCTCTACACCCTGTCTGTGTTCTCTCTCATTTACTCTCCCAACAGCCCTTTCAGTTTAGGTTCTGCTGTCCTCACTGACAGATGCCCACCTGAGGCTCAGAGAGGGTAAGCAACTGCTTAAGATCACAGAGTCAGGAAATAATAGAACTGGATTAGAATCCAGGAAGTCTGAGTCACAACTGGAGCCTCCCGGCCACTACACTGGCTCCTTTCACGGTGAGCCTGTACACACGTTCCCCCACCTGACCCCACAGCAAATGTATGCACCAGACACATCTCAACCACACATACAAACTGGGGCTCAGAAAGGTGAGGCAACCAGCCCCACATCACCCAGCAAACAGGTGGCAAGGGTGGGCCTGAAGCAAGGATCCCCAGGGCTCCCTCTATGTACCTTGCAGAACCCCTTGGATAAATCTGGTAATGATCTGGTCCAGCCAGGGTGGTGGAGACCAGGGCTGCAGGCCTGCCTGGTCCCTCACTTGGGAGGGGGTGACAGAAGCTGTGCACTCTGGAGCTCATGCCATCTGGTTCTGTTTCCATTCCCAGCCACTCCTCAGAAAGCTTCTAAAGGTCAATTTTTTCCCCTCAAATTCAAGTGACTTGGGAGGCAAGGCCCTGGCTTCTGGTTACGGAAGCACCACCTCTGCCTGTAAGACATTCCTCTGGTTCCCATAACTGTGTGATCAGGCAGAGGCACTGAGATGGGCATTTTCCAGTATACTGTGCCCCAGCCAAGCCACTTGGTGACACGGCCCAGAGAGCTGAGGGTCAGAGGGGACAGGGCCCATGTCCAGCAGGGTCTTGGCAGGAAAGAGATAGCACACTCAAATCAGGTCACTAGAGGAGGGTTGAGGAAAGAGGCTGTTCACAAAGGGTGGAGGGCCCCTAAGGAACAGCACAAGGCTAGTGAGCTTGGGGCTTCCCGCCTGGGCAGGAGGGAGGGGGGCAGCCACCTCAACCTGGAGACAGAGGGCTGTAAGGAAAGGACCACCCGTCAGCGGCGGGGACTTGAGTCAGTGAAGGAAAAAGGTCAGTGCAAGATCACCCCACAGGGAGGGAGCCAGGAACTAAGTTCCCTGACTCCACACCCCTCCCCACTTCCCACCTTCTGCTGCTGCTCTGTATTGGGAGCCAGTCAAGGGAGCCCAGTGATGTCACCCAAACAGGACCACCTCTCGGGGTGTGGAGCAGGAGAAAGGAGCTGATCTCGAGGGACAAGGAGCCGTCAGCCCAGGGCTGAATGAGAGGCTTGCTATCTGAATACAAAAAGCAGGTCTTTCAGTCACACTCACTGCCTCAAAAACTTGCTGTGGCTCGCCATTTCCTACAGAATAAAGCCCAAGTTCTCTAGCCTGGCATTCAAGGCTCTTCACACACAGACTCCAGCCTACTTCTCTGGCCCCACTATAGGTACTTCACATAATCTGCACAGAGACTCTGTAACAGTCTCTCATCATCATCTCCATTTGCCCAACATCACAGAGCTGGCATGTAGAGCTGGAATATGGACCCAGGTCCCCTGGGTGCCATTCTGCTGCATCATGAGCGATAAGCACAGACTGCTGGAACACGGTCCATTCACCAAAACTGCGCCTTCTCCACAGTAAGGGTGTCAATAATGGGTGGAGGGGAAAGTGTGAAGAGGAACCAGGAGAAAGAACTTGGAAAGTGAGGACTGCATATGCTGGTCTAGAAGCTCTTATTTCATCCTCAGGACAACCCCCCTGGAATTATCATCTCTGGTTAGAGTTGAGACACTCTCATTCTTTCATTTCAGCAACTTTAAGGAATTTACCCATGGTCAAACAGAAGTCCCTGTCAGAGCCAGGGTTTGACTGCAAAATCAGCTGGCAGGCAGGCAGCACTGTCCCTCTGCAGAGTGGCACCTACAAAGTCCTCAGTCCCTCGTTTCCACTGCAACCCAGTGTTAGCTCCTTCCCTGAGCACCCCAAATTCCCTTTGCTAATCGGGACTTTGCGGTTAGGCATATTTTTGTAAGACTCCTGTTAGAATGAAAATATGTTACCTGCAAAGGGAAGCATGTTGGGCCAATGGTTTCTGACTTCCTATAGAGTTGGCAAAGAGTGTGTGTGTGTGTGTGTGTGTGTGTGTGTGTGTGTGTGTGTGTACGCATGAGTGCGTGACCTGAAGGGCCCAGGTGCCCAAATACCATTAGAGATTAACTCCTTTGTCTCTATCTGCTGAATCTGAGTGCTGAATGGGGTGTGTGTATAGAGGAACTTTCCTAGAAAAAATAAGGATGGAAGCCTGGAATCAGGGAGGGTAGCCTGAGGATGGGTCACCATAGGGAAGTTCTTTCATGAATGCCCTGGAAGGCAGCAAAGGAAATAACATGTGAGGATGGGAGGAGGATTCCAGAGAAGCAGGCTTTAGGTTGGGTGGTCCACTTGCATTGCTGTCTCCAGGAAAGTTTCTTGCCCCTAACCCGTGACCTCGCTTTCCTTCCCTGTGAAGAGAGGGGTGGAACTAGAGGCTTACACCCTGCTCCACGACCCTCCAGCCCAACAAAAGGCCCATTTTCCCTTTGTTAGTTACTCGGATGCCAGAGAGAAGGGCTCCCTCTTTTCATGCTTCCCCAGTCCAGCTAGGGCAGAATTATGAGAGCTGCAGAGGATGCTGCTGGGCCAAGACCTCCTCCAGGGGGTCCTGTATCCCACATCCATTACTGGCCTGTTGGGGGCAGCCTATCTTCCAACAACTGTTGTTTCCCACCAGCACAGTTAATTTGCTGCCGTTCCTCGGATGTGACAGCAACTTGAAGCAAAGCAATTAGGATGAAAAAGAGGCCCAGCTCCTTGGGGCCAAAGGAAAATAAACAGAGCGGCCCTGTGTGTATTCCGCCGCCAAGAGGAGCCATTCTTCACGTGATGATTAGCATTTCCAATCCCAGCTTCCTCCCTTCCCTTGAAAGAAGTGACCTGTGAGCTGCTGTTTTTCTCAGATCCCACTCTTCCCAAGGTGGACTGCAAATTTGACAGCTCGTCACCTTCACAGAAAAGTCTTCCCTGGCCACCTGCCACAGCCCTGCCAGAAATGATACCCCTGTCCTCTGAAATCTGAAAGCCTTTCTCTGTACCTCTCCTATGGAGTTTCCTTGATTGACTGATCAATTGATCAATTCATTCTTTCAATAAACATCCGTTGAGTACCATTCATTCATTCAACAAATATTTCTTAAGTCCCTACTATATAAATCATCTCTTAAGCTGCCTACTATGTTCTAGTCGTTGTTCTGGGTCCTGATGAGACAGCAGTGAACAAAACAGAAAAAAACCTCCACCTTAGTGGGGCTCAAATTTTAGTAGGAGGAAGCCAACAGCAAACAAGTGAAAACATAGCATGGAAGATGATGCTAAACGCTATGGAGAAAAATCAAACAGGAAAAGGGAGAACACATAGAGAAGCGGGAGGTAGATTTTAAATAGGGAGGTTAGGAGAGCCCGCAGGATCGAAGTGACGTCTGAGCCAAGACCTGCAGGAAGCAGAGTGGGGCTAAGTGAGGCAGTGTGCAGGCAGAGGGACACCGGCCACAGGCCCTGAGCTGGGAGTGTGCCTGGTGTGCCCAAAAAGCGATGAGGCCAGAGAGGAGTGGGAGATGAAGTCAGGGAGGAAACAGGGTAGGAGAGTCTGAAAGGACTTTGCCTTTCAGAGAGGGAGCACCATGCTCTGACCGGCGTTTTGTTGAACTAGGATGGCTCTGGCTGCCCTGTAAGCACACTGAAGGGAAGCCAGCAAGGAAGCGGGTCCTGGGTGGAGGACAGGGGTGGGGCAGCTTCTCTGCCTCTGCCGGGCAGGCTATATAAACCAGATAAGATGATTTCAGGGAGAGGAAGGCTTGGGGTGCAGGACATCCGGAGTCAGGGGCAAGGAGAACGTTCGTGGAAGACTGGAGAGAGCTCCAGAGTGTCGGGCTGCAGGGCTGAAGGGCTGCCACTAGGTTCGGGAAAATGATCCCTGCAGCTTTAAGCTGTGTGAATGTAGGCCTCTCAGAAAGGATGGACTTCTCAGAGTAAACCTCTGGGCTGGGACCGAGAGATTTCAAACCCAGCCCTCTGAGCTCAGGAACTCCTAAGTGTTTCTGTAATTTGCCCAGCTGCACCTGGTTTGTGCCCCCACACCTTCACGCAGTAGTCAAGCCGAGGTGCTGAGGAATGAGAGGCCGAGAATCCCAAGTCCTGAGTTCAGGTCCCTCCTCTTCCACGTGACTGCCTGTGTGACTCTGGGTGAGTCATTCTGGCTTTCTGCTGGTTTCCTCACCAGCACCCCAAGCACAGTCACCATCCCTGCTGAGGGCGGTGGGCAGTAGTGACACATGCTGTGGGTGGAGCAAAGCTTTACCTGTGAGAACCCTTAGGCAGCGGTGGTTACAAAAACTGGTTTACAAAAGCTCCCCACACTTCCTGAGATGAATCGCGAAAGTGCAAATATTCCCCAGGGCCTAAACTAGTCATTACCTGTGCAAATATCCCCCAGGGCCTACACCAGTCATTACCTGGGCTGAACGGGGCTACTGGTTTTCCAGGTCTATCCTAAGGGAAGAGAACTAGTTAACTTTCCTATGGAAGACGGAGGAGAAAGGGCTGAATCCAAGAGAACAAACGAACCCCCAAAAGAGGTGGGGATACATAGAGAAAGGCAAAAGGGAGGGAGTGTTAAGGAGACCGTTGGAAACACCATGTCCATCTCAGGATGTCGGCCAAGCAGTCATGCAGCACGGAAGACAAGCCTATGGCCCTGGGTTCACAGCCAGGTTCTACCACTTCCTAACGAGCCTCTTCTAATCACATGACCCTTGAGCTTTTTCCCCTCCATTAAGCTGCTGGAGTAGGGGTGTTGCCAAACTATCTACCATTTAAAATTCTTAAAAGCTCAAGCAAGTCAACTGTGGGAAAGCTCTCTGTGAACAGTGTTGTTATTATGCACAAAAGGCATCTCAGAAAGGGCCGCCCTGGATGAAGGAACAACCAAATGCCAGGAGCCAGCAGGCCAGGGCTGAACAGCCTCAAGTGCAGACAACACTGTGGGATGAGAGAGACTATGAGCTGATGGATCACAATGTGGCAAGTCTCAGGTGTTCAGCACTGGTCAGGAGGCACGAGCAAGGAGGAAAACGCTCTGTACTGTTATGAAAAGTTATCTGTAACTTGGAAGTAAGGCAAAAGGAGGATTATTTTCTTTCACTGTCACTTTGGGACAGGGTTGAACAAAGAAGAGTTATTTAATTTTCAAGGGGAATGTACCTTTGCCTTACAATTTACTATAGATTAGAGCCCAGACTTTGTGAAGTCACATGCTAACTTGCAGGCATATGCACAAATATGTACATGTATGTATGTAAAGATGCAAAGGATTTTTGTTCAGTAGAGAACCAAAAAAATTATGCTTTTGTCCTGTAAAGCATATAGCAGTTTTGTCTCTAACTTAGCAAACTTATTTTAGTATGTCTCTTCCAACTAAATATACAAATCTGTCTCTCAAATGCTCTTTTTTTTTTTGAGACGGAGTCTCGCTCTGCCACCCAGGCTGGAGTGCAGTGGCCGGATCTCAGCTCACTGCAAGCTCCGCCTCCCGGGTTCACGCCATTCTCCTGCCTCAGCCTCCCAAGTAGCTGGGACTACAGGCGCCCGCCACCTCGCCCAGCTGGTTTTTTGTATTTTTTAGTAGAGACGGGGTTTCACTGTGTTAGCCAGGATGAGTCTCGATCTCCTGACCTCGTGATCCGCCCGTCTCGGCCTCCCAAAGTGCTGGGATTACAGGCTTGAGCCACCGCGCCCGGCCTTCAAATGCTCTTTCAATCAGCTTTGCCATTCTTTTTGGTTCTCTTATAGGTGAGTTAAATAAATCTTTGATGTGTGATAAAAATTACACTTTGAGGTCAGGTACAGAGGCTCATGCCTGTAATCCCAGAACTTTCGGAGGTAAAGCAGGAGGATTGCTTGAGCCCAGGAGTTCAAGGCCAGCCTGGGCAACACAGTGAGACTCCACTTCTACAAAAAATTTTATGAAAATTAGCTAGGTGTGGTGGTGTGCACCTGTAGTCCCAGTTACTCGGGAAGCTAAGGTAGGGAGGATCACCTGAGCCCAGGAGGTCAAGGCTGCGGTAAGCCATGATTTTACCACTGTACTCCAGCCTTAGGGACAAAGCAAGACCCTGTAAAAAAAAGAAGGAGGAAGGAGGCGAAGAGGACAAGGAGGAAGGAGGGAGGAGGGAACGGCGAGGCGAGGGAGGGAGGGGAAGGAAGGAAAAAGAAGGAGGAAGGAAGAAGGAAGAAGGAAGGAAGGGGGAGGGAGGAGAGGGAGGCGAGGGAGGTCGAGGGAGGGAAGGGAAGGGAGAGGGGAGGGAGGAATGAGGAAGGAGGGAGGGAGGGAGGGAGGGAAGGAGGAGGGGAGGAGGGGGAGGGAGGGAAGGAAGGAAGGAAGGAAGGAAGGAAGAAGAGGAAGGAAGGGAAGGAGGGAAGGAAGGAGGGAAGGAAGGAAGGAATTACACTTTGATAGAACCACAAGTGAGAAACTCTTGTTGCTATGCTGTGTGGCTTTGGGCCAGTGGGTCAGTTTTTGTCACAAGAAGAGGGTACCCAAATCCCAGGCCCAAGGTAGGTCTGGAGGGGGAAGACAGATGTGAAAGTACCTTGCACATCATTCACAAGAAGAAAAACTCAGGGTTTATTGTTGAGACTTATGAGACTAGGCTACTCCAGGGCTGGAAGGTCCCAGGCTTCTGAGGGCGGCATTCTCCAGACTTGGGACATAGGCCAAGAGAAGGGGCAGCTAGGGGCAGCACTGGAGCAAGCCTCCATGCCCCGGAGGTGCCATGCCAACACTGCATTCTCCATTTCTGATGAGGCCAAGATTTCCCATGGGCCTCAGGTCCTGGGGGATGGAGACCAATCAGGACCACCCAGAGAAGTCTTCCCAAGGCCATGGAGAGGCTGGAGGGGGCTGGGACAGGCATCTGCCCAAAAGCCAGAGCTGGGGATTTTGATGAAGGAACGAGAGTCCTCATCCAACAACAGAGGTCAGCACTAGGTTGCTAACTGGTGGCCTCTGTAGCCTGGGTTCTTTCAAGGCATCATCATTTTAATCATGGACAGGGAAGTCCCCCAGCTCACTGAACATGATCTCTGCCCTTACAATCCGCACACGTGGTTGTGCACACACAATGATGTTACAGCCAGGGTTCCAATAAGCAATGCAGACAGCCCAGGTCAGGAAAACGAAGAGCTGAGTCAGCCAGTGCTGCACATAGGATGGCAGAGCACTGACAGGGAGAGAGAAGGAGACAAGGCATTCCGGCCAGGGGAATCGCGAAGGCCAGAATAGGACAGAAGAGAACAAACCTGTAGAATGTGGAGGAGGGGCTACAACTGAGGAAGATGAGGCAGGATTTGGCTCATACCTGAAGTTATGTGGGTTAACAGTCCACTGCCCCTGTGGTGATGGCAAAAACAGGGTGGGCAAGGGCTTATACCTGGGTGCTCCCCTAAGGGTCCCAAAAGGGAACGTGAAAAATTCTCTCCCCGCCCAGGTCTTACTCCAGGCTCAGCTCAGTCACTATCTGCTACAAGTTGGCCCAGTCTCACCACCTCTCCAGATGCCCCAACTACTGCTGCTCTGCCGGTATGGTTGGACTTGCAGAGACCCTCCAGATCTGCTCCAGCCTTCCCCAACCCTGCTTCTCTTCTGAGCTCTCAGCCTCTATGGTCTAAGCCTCCCCTTTCAGCAGCTAATGGTATCCTGCTCACCTCCTCCATAGAGTTTGCACACTCTTCTCTTTTCTGCAGTTAAATATTTTTCCTCTTCCTATTTTCCCTTTGCCCTGATTTCTTCAGCACTTTATTATACTGTAGGTGGTTTTAAATTTTTTTGCATGTTGCCTTCAACTCTGTGGATCAAGACAAGTATGTGTAAACCTTTTTGTTGTCCTGTAACTGTTAAGATTTTTTTCTGGGTTATCCTCTAAGCTTCCTGGATCCCTGTGTGGCAACTACAGCTCTCATTAGGCATTACATTGGGCATACAGTAGGTGCCTAATTCTTGCCTACTACGGGCAGTTTGATTAACATCACTTAAGTCACTCCCAGCCATGCTCAATCACTAGCCCATTACATACAAGCCTGGATTATTCAAATCCCAACTCCTCCTACCCTTTTCACTGACACTGTGACCCACCAGCTCTCAGCAGAGCCCAAATGATTTGATGGCATCATCGCTGCTCCCTGAGCTTCCTGAACATGTATGTGCACACCACCAGAAGGCACCAGACCTGGGTGTCTCAGTAGAAAGAGGGAAGTTACCAGCTACTTCTAAGGCCGGCTTCACACACTCAGCCATAACTCAGGGAGGAGTCGCGGCGTCTCCTCCCTCCTAAAGCCGGCCCAGAGGTCACAGTTCTGGCGTTGTCGAAGCCACAGGCCCAGGGGCGCCAGCAGGCAGCCTTAGGAGAAAGGTCTGCAAGGAGCCCGGCCGTGGGAAGCCGGCTTTCTCCCTGAGCAGCCGCCAGGTGCCGCCCTCGATGGCGTAGAGCAGCGTGAACATCCGGTTGACCGTATAGACGGTGTCGCCGCGCACCACGGCCGTGAAGAGCGCTCCCTTGCTGTTGACGAACTGGCCAGGCAGCGCCGTCCACTGGCCCGTGGCCAGGTTGAGACAGTCGATGGCGCAGTGCAGGAAGTCGTCGGAAGGTCCGTTGCGCACCACGTAGAGGCTGTCGCGGTGGGCCACCATGCAGTGGCCGTAGCTCTGCGGACGCCGCAGGTCGGCCACCGACAGCCACGCGTCGGTCCGCGCCGCGTACTCCACCACGGCGGTGGTGTCGGCCGGCCGCCACAGGCACACGAAGAGGCGGCCACACGCCTGGGCGCAGGGCACGCCGGCGGCCGGCTGCGGCAGGTCGGCCACAAAGCTCCAACAGGCCGCGGCCGGGTCGTAGCGCTCCACGGAGCTGACGGGCGTCCTCTGGAGCTCGCCGCCGATGGCGTAGAGGCAGCCGTCGAAGCCGGCCAGCGCTGTGTCATAGCGCGGCTGGTGCGGGCTGGGGAACTCGCGCCACGTGCCGCCGTCGGGGTCGTAGCAGAAGCCCAGCTCTACCACCTCCTTGCTGGCGCCGCGCACGCCGCCCACGATGTAAAGCTTGTTGTCCAGCGTGGCCACCCCGGCCAGCAACGTGCTGGCCTCCAGGGGCAGCGCGGCCAACGTGCGCCACGCGTCCTCTTTCTCATCCAGGTAGCACAGCGTGCGCGATGCATCCTCCAGGAAACCGGGCGCGGGCGTGTGCGTGCTCACGGCCACGTAGCTACTGGGCCGCAGGGCCGCCACGTAGGAGCGGGCCTCGGGCAGCGCCAGCTCAGCTGCCAGCTCGCGCTCGCCGTCGCGGATGAAGAGCGCGGCACTGTGAAACACGTCTCGCAGGCCGAAGGCGGCAGCCGCGTCGCACAGCAATGCGCAGTTGTCCGACGTGAGGTTGTACTCCAGAAAGCGCGCCAGCGCCGGCGCCTGCAGGAAGGCGGCGCACTCCACGGCCTGCAGCAGCTCGTCCTCTGCCGCCAGCGCCGGCCGCTCGCCGCGCAGCACCTGCAGCGTGACGCGGAAACCGCCCGCGCTCAGAACGCCCAGGCGCACCTCTGCCGCGCGCGCCTCCCGCATGCCTGAGCGGAAGAGGCCGCGGAAGAAGCCGCAGTGCTCCACGAGCAGGGCGCGGTCGGCTTGGAAGAGCTGGCCGCCCACCCATACCTGCACAGTGGTCTCCGGACCCCGTGGCATGGCGAGCCGGCGGGGCGGAGGCCGCCGCTGGGGCCTTGGGTTCGCCCGCCGCAGACTGTGGGGCTCCCTCAGAGCAAAAACTTCCCTGGGGGCTATAAATATCTCTCCCTGGCTAAAGATAGTAAGGCTCATGTGATGTGGTGGCCCGCAGTCTGTATGGCTGCGGGCCCGGAGGGCATCTGGAGACCTGTGTGATCACTCATTTCCTTAGAAGAAATGGTAATAATAGTGACCGTATGCCGTGCACCTGCAGCATGCCGGCGCACTGAGGGCTGCTAAGGAGATACCCATTTCACCTGCATCTTTCCAGCTGTGTGCCCTCGTGCGAGTGTCCTGTTCCTCATGTTACAAATGAGGCCAGTAGGCCAGAAACGGTGGCTTACGCCTGTAATCCTAACACTTTGGGAGGCCTTGAAGGGTGGATCACCTGAGGTCAGGAGTTCGAGACCAGCCTGGCCAACATGGGGAAACCCCGTCTCTATTAAAAATACAAAAAAAAATTAGCCAGGCGTGGTGACGCATACCTGTAATACCAGCTACTTGGGCTGAGGCACGAGAATAGCTTGAACTCGGGAGGCTGAAGTTGCAGTGAGCTGAGCTCGTGTCATTGCACTCCAGCCTGGGCAACAGAGTGAGGCTATGCCTCAAAAAAAAAAAAAAAAAAAAAAAAAATTTAAAATTAAATGGGGCCAATAATAACACCTATTTCACAGTCTTGGGACAACATCTGAAATATCCCGGTTGAGGCTGAGAGAGTTTAGGTAACTTGTCCGGGGTCATTCAGCTAGGAAGTCGCTGAGACGGAATGAATACCCATCTCGCCGCTTAAGCTCAGAGGAGTGGGACAGGCAGGTTGGAGAACAAGGCATAAATGGAGCAAATACATTGGGCCAGGCTGGGGTCCAGGACCAGGGTTTTAATTTGGCTTGGGCTTCTGACCCTGACTCTGAGCCAGTCCAATCTCTTTTTGAGTCTCAATTTTCTTCTCTGAAAAATGGAAAAGGTAGCAACCCTGCTTTGCAGATGAGCATCCCATAAAGCCCCTGACTTAGGATGGGAATGGGAATTCCACACTTGCTGCGAGGCTCCAGAACCTGGGAAAAGGAGTTGGGACTGCCTAGGGGATCATAGGCCTGTGGATGGGAAGAAGGGCTTCCTAAAATACTAACACTTTAATTGCATTATGTGTCAGGCACTGTTGTAAGCACTTTATATTAACTCCTTGCAACGATCCTAGGAGTAGATACTATTATTTCTCCCCCCATGGATATTATCCATTTATTGCTTATAGCAACACCATGAATTAGAAATTATTAATGGCCTTATTTCATATATGAAGAGACTGAAGTGCCGAGAGGTTTAGTCACATAGCCAGAGAGTGGCACACCTAGGCCTGGAATGCAGCCAGCCTGATTCTAAAGCAGGGGTCCCCAACCCTGGGGCCATGGACCTTAGGAACCAGGCTGTGCAGCTGGAGGTGAGAAGTGAAGCATCATCTGTATTTACAGCTGCTCCCCATCCTCATTACTGCCTGAGCGCTGCTTCCTGTCAAATCAGTGGCAGCAGCATTCAATTCTCATTGGAGGGTGAATCCTATTGTGAACTGCGTGTGGGAGGGATCTAGGTTGCCTGCTCCGTATGAGAATCTAATGCCTGATGATCTGTCACTGTCTCCCATCACCTCCAGATGGGACTGTTTAGTTGCAGGAGAACAAGCTCAGGGCACCCATTGATTCTACATTATGGCAAGTTGTATAAGTATTTCGTTATATAATAATAATAGAAATAAAGTGCACAATAAATGTAATACGCTTGAATCATTCTGAAACCATCTCCCCTCCGCCGTCTGTGGAAAAACTGTCTTTTATGAAACCAATCCCTGGTGCCGAAAAGGTTGGGGACCGCTAGAGGGTATGGCTATACCACTGTATTTTTGTTGGTGGTGGGTTTTTTTTGTTTGGTTGGTTGGTTTGGGTTTTTTTTTTGTTTTTAGACGGGAGTCTCACTCTGTCACCCAGGCTCGTGTGATCTGCCTCTTGGGTTCAAGCAATTCTCCTGCCTCAGCCTCCAGAGTAGATGGGATTACAGGCATGCACTACCACGCCCGGTTAATTTTTGTATTTTTAGTAGAGACGGGGTTTCACCTTGTTGGCCAACCTGGTCTTGAACTCTTGACCTCAAGTGATCCACTTACGTTGGCCTCCCAAAGTGCTGGGCTATACCACTGTGCTCTGATGCCTCTCTGTGCTACAAATGCTGGGCAGTCGCCTTGTGTCAGGAGGGCATAGTTGGAAGGCACCTCAGGCTCATATGGTTCAATCCTCTCACTTACAGTGGAGGGAGGTGCTCAGGGTCTTGTAGCTTGAGGCAGACAGCCCCAGGCCTCCTGCTGCCTGCTCCATGGCACTTTTCCCACTACACAGAACTTTTCTGGGTGACCAGCTAAAACTATCGGTCCCAAAATGGAGCTTGGGATGGAATGGAGCTTAATAATTATCTCCTCCTGCTACCTTATTCTAAGGTAAGGAAACTGAGGCCCAGACATATGTAAAATGATATCTGCCATTCAGATGTGCAGCTGTCCCATCCTTACCTGCAGGCCTTCTTAGGGAGGATGAGGGGCTTGCAATGACCAAGTAGAAGGTGGGAAGAGGCAGGGGAACTTCTCTCCCCCTTAGGCTATATATGCATAGATCCTCACGTATGAATCTGCAGAGCCAACACGAATGTGCCTCTCCTGCTAGGGAACTCCCGTCCAGTTCACTCCGTCAAAGCAGTGATGGGATGTGGGGACCACTTGTGTGAGCCTGGGAAGCCAGAGGCCTGGAGGAGGCAGCCAGAAATATCTCTGACTCTCTACCCCAGGGACCAGACAGGAAGAGGAGGAGGAGATGGGAGGATGGGTGGGCAGGAGTCCCCACGAATACTATCCCAGGCCCTCTGCCAGCTTCTCTCTTTCCCCGAGGCCAGATATTGGCTGAATGGCCTGGGATGTCCAGGCAGCAGGCATGATAGTCCCAATCTTGGGGACCAGTGGGCTCTCAGTGCTGGGTCTTGACTGTGTCCTTGCTGGTGGCCTTAGTGGTAGGGAAAGGGTGTCTGACTGTTCCCATTTCACAGATGAGGAAAGAAAGGCTTAGCAATGAGCTGGACTTTTCCTTGGTTATGAATGGGGATGTGGGCCTGAATCAAACCGTGCCCGCTGACCCCAGCTGCCACTCCTCACCTGCACTAGCCTTGCCTCAGGGCAGGGAAACAGTTGCCTTCTGCTGGGGACAGGGCTGGAGAAGGGCTGACTCCCAGGGGGCTGAGGCTGCTGCATAGTCCTGGGACCACAGTTCCCTCCCAATAGCCTGTTCCAGACACCTAGTAATTGGCAGACACAACCAGATGGAACCATTGCCTGGCCGCCCTCTCCTGAGAGCAGGAGGAGGAGGGAACGCAAACCCCTCCTGGCTGAAGTTTGCTCTTGGCTTGATGTTTTCCAAGTCTAGCCCTGCCTTGAGTGGGCTGGGGCTCGGGCACACACCCAGTTTCCACCTCCAGCAGCCAGGCAGTGGGGAGAGGGTCATCCAAGGTGGGGGGTCATGTTTTCCTGAGGCTGGGCTGAGGATCAGCCCTTTGGTCCCACCCCCAAGGCCCCAGTGGGGTGTTGCCTGCAGCTGGGGAGAGTTTCCTCCTCCTGGACACTGAGTGTCCCTCTGGGATTTGGAGAGGACAAGGAACTATCCCGGCTGTGGGCAGCCCACAGAGTTCCCAGGCCCTGCTCGACCCCACACCAACCTCCCTCTCCACTCTGCATCCCCCACACTGTGTGAGGTTGGGGATGGGGGCAAAGAAAGGAGAAAGGAACCTGCCTCAGACTCTGAGGCTTTCTAGAGCGCAGACCCAGTGTTGTTCATCCCTGTATTCACAGTGATTGGCACACAGTAGGCGTCTGTTAAGTAGATTCTCTGGGGCGCTAACCTGTGGAAGTCTTCGGTCTGAGAGAAAAGATATAACCCTTACCCTGGGAGACACCCCCACTCTCTGAAGTCTGATGGGAATGCCCTGGCCCTTGCCACTCATGCACATAGGTGCTTCCGCACATAGAGTAGTGAGTGGCTTGTACTGCCTGGACCTGGAGGAGGAAGAGCACTGGACTGGGAGTCAGGATTCCTGCCTGGGCTCTGATGCTGGTGCCACCACTGACTTACAAAAGCTACCCAAACTCTTCAGGCTACAGTGCTTCATCTGTAAAGTGGAATTTGAATCTGCCGTCTAAGGTTCTGTTCAGCTTTGACATCTGAATTTATCATTCAACAACCACAAAAGTGGTTGCCATGTTGTGCCTCCAGAAGAGGCAACCACATCACAAAAGGGGACCAAAAGCTTAGCTTTATATGAAAGGGCTCCTGGGGGTTGGGTAGCAAGGGTAGGTCCTGCCATCAGAAAAACCTCACAGGCCCTACGTGTGTAGACCTATATTTGCTCCAGTCGTTCACTACAGAGATATCTATTGAGCACCTGCTGTATGCCCACTGCTGGGCTTGGTGCCACATCCTCTAGACTTTGAGTGCCCGGGGGCCTCCTATGAGACCCTTGATGGGGGTTGGTGGTAGAGGGTAAGGAGAGTTGGGTTACTTGCCCTAGCAGAATAACCTCTCTCTTGATCTGAAGTGTACAAACTTCTGGTCACTAAACGGTTGTGACTTCTTTGTAGGTGGATGAGAAATGTGTGCTATTTATATCCAGAGGAGTAGATGGAACTAACCTCTACTTTCTTGGGACATGGGCCAAGCTCTGGATAGGACACATGTTATCTAATATACTTCTTGATATTGTCCCTGCTTTATTTTATTTTGAGACAAGGTCTCACTCTGTCACCCAGGCAGGAGTGCAGTGGCACAAATACAGCTTACTGCAGCCTCCGCCTCCTGGGCTAAAGCTATCTTCCCACCTCGGCCTCTGATGTAGCTGGGACTATGGGTGCACGCCAATATGCCCAGCTAATTTTTTTATATGTTTTTGTAGAGACAGGGTTTCACCATGTTGCCCAGGCTTGTCCCTATTTTAAAGATGAGGAACTGAGGTCTGGAAGGGCAAAGTAGCTTATTCCAGGGTCTGACAGTAGCAGCCCCTAGCTGAGGAAACTGGGGATGGAGAAAGGGATGGGTCGCAGCCATGAGGTGGTCACTGTTTTCCTCCTAAGCCTCAGAGGAGGGGCAGACTTTGAGCAATGAGCTGTAACAGCTGAGGGCCCCAGTAACCAGCTGGCCACCAGCTTAAATAATCTCTGAACTGGAAGAGAATTAAGGGTCATTTTACTGCATGATGCAAGTCATAAAGGAGTCTCCTCTACAACACTTCCTTGAAGTGGTCACCCCCTTGGTTGCTGCCAGTGTCAGGTGAGAGGGGTTCAGTTCCACCAAAGACAGTCCCTTCTAACTATGGACAGTCAGATGGTTACAGAGTTCACCCTCAGACTGAGCTAGAATCTTGCAGCTCCCATCTCCTGGTTGGTCAAGTTTTAAAGATGAGGAAACTGAGACCGATAGAGGCCAAGTAACATCCCAGCATCACACAAGCTGGGAAGTAGCAGAGCTTAGGTTTACATGCAGTTGGGCCCGTGCAGAACCACAGCTAGCCCTGTCTCCAGCAGTCTTCCATTGAGATTGATTCTATCCCCACAGGCCCCATCTGGAACCAGTCTGTCTTCACAGGACGAGGCCAGCCCAGGGATGTGACTGAAACTTGGATCCCACTTTCTCAACTCCTACAACTCAAAGGAAAACCCTTGCCATTAGCTGTGTGACTAATTCTGGCCTGAGAGTGTAACCTAAACAAATTCCACCCGATACCTTAATAACACAGCTGGTTTACCATGATTTCTCCAAAACACAACTAGGCTGAGTCAATATTCATGTCCTGGCCAGGAAAATAATTGTTCTTCATTGAAGAGTCATTATTACCATCCAGCTCTGACCCTGGGCCCTGCCTGCACACCTGGTTTTCCACGGTTCTTCTGTGGGTGGGTGGGTAGATGAGTTAACCATCTGGGGGAAGGGGAAGGAGAAGGGCTGCCGTGAGAGGTCTCTGAGGACCCCGTGCCTTTCCCCACTCTAACCTGGTGTGTACTCCAGAAGAGATGCCTCACAGGGTTCTAGAATGTATGCAGGCCTGGAGCCCAGGGCTGATTCTGTTACTCTCTATTTTGCCTCATTTTCCCCTTTAGTGTTTATTGATGGGGACACCGAAGCCCAAAGAAGCAAGGGTACTTGCCCAAGATCACTCTAGGGAAGGAGCTAGCACTAGATCCTAAGTGTACAGGTTCGTGATGTGGGCCATTTGCCCTGTCTTTGGTATGACCAGATTTAACCTGAGTCCCAAGGGGAATGACCGGGTGACCCATGCCAGGCTCACCACCAATCCCAGAATTGCTGTAGGCAAGAGGCGGTGCCAGGTTTTAGAACAAACACCCCATTTACACAACAGGCCACAAACACATGCAACTCATTAGCTCCCATTAGGGAGAGACGGTAATTCAGAATGGATTAGGTTTCTTGAAGCTGAACCCATATTGGCCCTGAATGTTGGTAAGGGGTTCTCTCTGCCCCGCCGCCTCTCCCAGAAGCGTGGATTCTGAATGGGTTCTTCAGTGAGGCCTCTAGAGTCTTCACAGGAAAGGGCAGAATAATGTGATTGGGGATATAGAGTGCCAAGGCTGAGCTAAAGAAAAGGCAAAGCTTGGAATTGAACCCGGGAAGCTTCCTGGAGGAGGAGGCGGGGCTGGCTTGGTAGAACAAAGGGAGGGGTGGATTTTCTTGCTGGTGAAAAGAGATTGAGTGGGAGGTTCAGGGAAGAGTGCAAACATCCTTTCCCTCTCTCCCCCTAGCCCTGGGGCTCCCTCTCTCTGCTCCTTCCCGGCCGGGTCCGGGGGCGCTCGGGAGGGTGACGGGCCAGGTCCTCGAGGCCCAGCCGGGCAGTGGGGGCGCGGCCGGCCGGAGCTCCCTCCCTGCTCCAGGAGCCGGGTGAGCGCGCCCCGCGGGGGGCTCCGCAGCCCTTACAAGGAGTTTGGTGGCGCTTGGGGTGGCCCCGCCCGCCAGGCTCCACCGGCCCCTCCTTCCCGCCGGGTGGCAGCCCGCTGGACGTGGGACTGAGGGCGCGGACGCCGACGGGTCCGGGGCCGCGCGCACCAGGGAAGCCTGCGTCCCGCTCCCCTGGGCCCCTACGGGCGGGCGTACTGCGCCGGGCCCACCGGCCGCAGACCTGCGTGGCTGTCCAGGGCGTCGCCATGTCCTCGGTGTTTGGAAAACCCCGCGCGGGCAGCGGGCCTCAGAGCACGCCCCTCGAGGTCAACCTGGCCATCCTGGGGCGCCGCGGGGCTGGCAAGTCTGGTGAGTGGTGCCGGGGAACCTGAGCCGCCAGGTGCGGAACTGGGCGTGGGTCGGGGGACAGTGCGCTCTGCTCTTGGGGTCAGGTTCTTCCAGTGGCTTGGGGAGCTTCCTTCACCCAGGAGGGTCGCACAAGACACCGTGATTTTCTTTGCCTCAGTTTCCCTGTTGCCAGGCTTTCTCTTCTCTCGGCTTTGTGCTCCGCTCCTCCATCTCTGCCTTCTGTTCCCTGCCTGCCTCTTCCTTTTGTGTCTTCCCACTGTCTCTGTCCTCCGTGTCAGTGACCCCTGCTGTCTCTCCCTTCTCTCTTACTCAGTGTCTTGGAGTCCTTTATGGGTCGGTCTGCCCAGCCACCAACCTTCCAACCCCTAACCCTGTGACCTCCCCTGGGGCCAGCAGTCAGTCTTGGCGACTGACTCCAGAGGGACCTGTTGGGCACTGAACCCCCCCGCGCCCCCTCCGCCCCCTCC
>NW_016808004.1:3194359-3197415 GCF_001698545.2 Rhinopithecus bieti | reverse complement strand
AAAAAAAAAAAAAAAAAAAAATACAAAAATTAGCTGGATGTAGTGTTGTGTGCCTATAATCCCAGCTTCTAGGGAGGCTGAGGCAGGAGAACTGCTTGAACCCGGGAGTTGGAGGTTGCAGTGATCCGAGATCGTGCCACTGCACTCCAGCCTGGGCAACAGAGCAAGACTCCATCTAAACAAAAACAAAAATAAAAAAACCTCAGAAACAAATAGGTATTATTCTTCAAGACGGTCAGTGTTCTCTTCCAGAAAAGCTGGGCAAACATTTGAGGAATTCTCTAGTGATGCTGGCTTCTGAACCAGTTTTTTAACTATATGAGAAAACAGCTGTTTTTATCACTGTGTCATGGTATATTGGAAAAAGGAATGTTTCCGTGTCAGTCAGAGCTGGGTTTGAATCCTACCGGGCTCTGCTCCTTATTGGCAAACTTGAGCCAGTCAGCTAACCTCTCTGAGCTACTGTTTCCTCATCTGTAAAATGGGCATTAAAAAATACTTATCTTAGAGAATTGCTGTGAGGATTAAAGAAATAACACATGTAAAAGATCCAGCATAGTACTTGACCCACAGTAGGCACTCAATGCATTTTTGCTTTTCCTTCCTCAAATGGCTTCCCGTACACAATGGCTTAGATTCCCTTCTAAAACAAATCAAAGCAGGATTTTCTTAGTATAAATGTTGCTTAAAGCTCACGTGTATAACATTTGTCTATTGTAAACTGTTCACTGAGAGCCATAAGGTGTCTGGATAATCTTAGCCTTTTGAAAATGGGTGTTGTAGTCTTGGATTATTTTCCCCATTCATAAAAATCAAATAAAGTATTCATGGGACCCCTGACAGCCCTCCAAAGAAGCCCAAGGCTCTGTGACACAAGTGGAAACCCCCTGCACTGCCTGCAGCAGGCCCCTGATACGGTGTTCCTGCCACACCTGGAGGGGAGAGCTCCTTACCCTAGTGGTGCCCAGCCCCTTAGTTCAGGCTGGAATCCAGCACCAAATCACAGTGTTGGAGCAGGCAGAGACATCATGGCTATTTAGTCTCCTGGTTTAAAAAAGCTTTTCCTTAGGTAGCAGAATCCCTTCTTCCAAATTTTAAACAGAACCCCAGCATGTCAAACAGAGAGAGCAAAGGGGTTCCCATGGGTAAGTCAGGGATTCAGGGCAGGTGACATGGTGACAGTCCCTAAGGGATTTGTTCCTCGAAGCTCTGCTTGATCCCTGTGCCAAGGCCTTGGCACAGCCCTTCAGTGCTACAGTGGAGGAAACAGGCCCAAGGAGCTGAGGACTCTGGGCCAAGGTCACCCAGAGGAGGCCCTTTGATTAGCAGGGGTCAGCTCCAGAGAGAGGAGGACACAGGACGCAATGGTGTGCTGGCCGGTGAGGTGTTGGGAGAGGCCAGAGCGTGGAATAGAGATGGGGTGGAGAAACTGAGGACAGAGGTGAGGTGGGAGGACAGGAAGGAAAGGCACACAAGCAGACATGGTGTCTGGGAAAGGACAAGGAGGATTCCCAAGGACAGGGCCTCAAAAGACATATTCGGCCTAATTCAAATATTGCATGGGTCATGCTTATACCAAAAATTATTCCTTTTTGTTTGAAATTCAGATTTAACTGGGCATCTTGTATTTTTCCTGGCAACTCACCTCCAGGCTCTCTTCCTCCCTGCCTTCCAGTTCATACTGTCACAGGGTCCCACCGGATGAGCCTATTACAGTGGTGGTTTGAGCCTCCTGATTGAGTAATTTTGGAGTTCTGACCTGGTAGTGGAATGCGTGGGCAGACTGTCTGGGAAGTGGGCAGCCTCGCAATGGTCAGTCCTCTCGGCCTGTGGTCTCTCACACTACACTGACAGCCCACGAGTCAGAGAGCCAACCAGACATTCTCTCCTCAGACTCTCTGGGAGGCCTGTGCCACTCCTCGAAGGTTCTGCTGAGAAGGGCCTGAACATTCCGGCCACTGTCCCATTGTTGTTTCCAGCAGCAGCAGAGACTGAGATGAGAACCTTTCCTTCTGTGGATAAAGGTCTCCACCACCGGAGAGCTAGCCATCAGTAATGCTGGTAAAACCACTCTCTATGCCCTTCCTAGGTCTTCTGAGAGCCTGAGCTCATTTGGTGAGCCTGGAGGATGGAGATTCATTCCCGTTTCCAGCAGTTAGCACAGTACTAGCCTCAGTGTAGATGAGGGTTTAACTGTGGGGGTAAATTTTGGTTTTAGGATTACCCTTTAAAGAAGAGCTCCTATCATGATCCTCATTTTATAGGTGAAGACATGGAGGAAGAGAGGGTCCAGTGATTTGCCTTAAGATTATGGAGACCCTCAGGCACAAAGGAAGACCAGGCATGGTTCCAGTTGCTCTCCGCCAGGAGCAGCCTTATGTCATAGAGGGCCTGGAGTCAGAGGTCTGTGTGGCACAGGGCCCTCTGAGATGCAGTTTCCCCATCTGGAAGATGGGACCAATAGCCTGTGCTCTGACTGTGTAAGAGTTGCACTGTGTTCTGGAGTATGTCTGCTAGAGCTGGTAGGAGCTGAGAGATTCAGTGTCTGTGGAAGGGCTTTGCCTGTGCTAAGCCCCACAGGAGTGGGCAGGGGTCTCCAGGAGAATATTCTCCTCTCCCAGAAGGGCTGAGCGTGCCTCATCTGGCTCAGCCAGGGGAGAATGTCAGCTTCTCACTCTTCTTGCCCTCCTCCTCCTCCAGCGAGGACATAGGCACCATTTCTGAGGCAGCACCCTATATACACTCTGACATGAGCTTCTGTGGTGCCGTTTAAAAAATTATTACTGTAAGGCTGGGCGCGGTGGCTCACGCCTGTAATCCCAGCACTTTGGGAGGCCGAGGCGGGCGGATCACAAGGTCAGGAGATCGAGACCATGGTGAAACCCCGTCTCTACTAAAATACAAAAAAATTAGCCGGGCACGGTGGCGGGCGCCTGTAGTCCCAGCTACTCAGGAGGCTGAGGCAGGAGAATGGTGTGAACCAAGGAGTCGGAGCTTGCAGTGAGCCAAGATCGCGCCACTGCACTCCAGCCAGGGAGACAGAGCGACTCCGTCTC
>NW_016808004.1:3156567-3193795 GCF_001698545.2 Rhinopithecus bieti | reverse complement strand
AAAAAAAAAAAAAAAAAAAGAAAGAAATTATTACTGTAAACGAGGAGAAAACATTGGCAAATTCAAAACTTTGGGAAATGACTCTTCTCTCAGCACAAAAGTCCATAGACTATTAATTAGAACCAGGTGTTAGGAAGCCCTTATATTTAAGGACACCAGAGTACACTGAGGCAGGAACTTGGTGATAGGAAGTCTGGACATTACTGTGACTGGGAAAGGAGCCCCTCACTCCTGCCCCAGCCCCTGAGGCCCATCACCTCTTCTATAAAGGGAGGCTGGACAGTATGAGCTCCAAGGCTTCTTCCAGCTCATACAGCCATGTTCTACATCCCTGCCAGACTGGGTGATTCTGGTCTTTCCTCGTACTCTGCCCAGACAGAGCTGGAGGGCAGGCTGATTCACTGAGCAGTCACGGAGTGAGGGAGTCCCAACGTGAACACAGCCCAGCCTAGAAGCCCTGAGTTCAAGTTCCTACTGCTGATTAGGTGCTGTGTGGCCTTGGGTGAGATCCCTTCTCTGGGCCTCACCTTGTCATCTCTCTACAATGGAGCTAACAGCAACCTTGAAAGGCTGTCCTGCTGTCGGCAGGAGACCAAGGTTGGGCTAGCGCCTTTCACTGGGCTGGGCAGGATACTGCACCCATTGGGGGGAACCCCTAAAAGGGGTGCATCTGACATCTTTGAGTGGAAAATAAAGACAGATCTGAAAGAGATGTAAGCAACTAGGGGCAGCTCTTCTTGAACTAAATATAGTTAAACATTTGGAACATAGTTTCCATTAGATTTTTTTTGTCTTTGCATAAGAGCAGCTATTTATCCAAGTCCCCAAAGCAGGCTGGGGACAAGAAGCTGTCTGTGATTCATGCTGGATGCTAGTGGACCTGGAGTGTGTCCAGACCAGCTTGGCTGCCAGTAGCCCTCAGAGAGACGTGTTTGACTGTAAATTCAGCCAGGGTTGGGAGTGTGCCCTCTCACAGTGGATGCTGCCAGGAGGGCAGAGACCATCCCAATTCTGCCAAAAGGGGTCTTCTTTAGGGCCACTAGGGGCAGGGGACACCTAGGGAAAGGTAATAACCAAGTACACTCACACATGTGGGCCAATGACACAGGCACAGATTGGGGTTGGGGAGAATGACTGCCAACATGGCCGCGAGGTCCTCTGTGTGCCTGGCCACTTGCTGCCTTCTCAGATTTGAGATCATGAGAACTATATGTGTGTGTATGTGTATATATATATTTATATATAGTAACAACTCAAGAAATTCAAATAAGGTCGCTAGTTTGGTTCATAGTATGGTATCAATGTCAGTTTCTTTTTGATCATTGGGCTGTGGTTATGTAAGGTGATGACACTGGGGGAAGCTGGGTGAAGAGTATACAGGAACTCTGTACTATTTTACAACTTCTATGTCAGTCTAAAGTATTTCAAAAGTAAAAAAAAAAAAAAAAAAATCATCTGGAAAAGTGATCCTGCCCTATTAACTTTGGAGAACCATGGTTCCCACTGTCCTCACCAGGCATGTGTGGTAAGCCAGGCCCCATGCCCAGGGGGGCCCATCGAGTTCTTACAGAGCCCTGGGAGATGGGACTGTTAAATGAGCTAATGTCAAGCACAGCGCCTGGGACAGAGGAAATGCTTGGAAACTGTTAGCAATGTTATCGTAGTGTTCCTGTTTTAAAATGAGGAAACAGCCTCAGAGAGCTGAAGTGATTTGGCCAAGTCACAAAGCTAAAAAGTAGCTGACATTAGGTTTAATACCACATTCTCCAACTGAAAACTTCTGACTACACTAGACTGACTCCCCGCTGTCATGTTGACAAGGATTATTTGTAAAACCTTCTTGGAACTTCTAAAGGGGGTCTGACTGCCGTCCTTCCATCGTATCATGTACTTCTCTTTTCCCTTGTCTTTTCTCCCACTGCGGGCAGGAGGGTGATCGGAAGGGAAGAAGGTGGGAAAGACTGGGGTTCTGGGATAGAGGGGCTAGCAGTGCTGCTCCTGAGCCAGCCTGTACTGCTAACAGGGTCTAGGGGTCACACACTTGACTCTATCCTGCTGGTTTCGTGTGTGGGTCCAGAACACAGTCCCGCCCCCGAGCCATGGTCTGTGAGTAACCACTGATGCTGAGTCCTGCAGGTGGAGCAGCATCTCCTTGGTGGGAGAGTCTGCCTGTAGCCTCCATGAGTGTGAGAACCAAGGACTTTCCAGTGGTCCCAGCCCCAGAGCAGCTCCAAAGGTCCCCCAAGGCCACACGGGTCTAGCACAGAGGGAAGCTCAAACTTACACCCAAGGCACTGTGTCTGACCTGGCTAACCATCTGTGTTGTAGAGGACACCTACAGCTCCGAGGAGACCGTGGACCACCAGCCTGTCCACCTGAGGGTCATGGACACTGCCGACCTGGTAACATTACCTCCATTACCTATGCACTGCTGCAAGTCACTGTAGCCTCCTGAGAAGTCCTGGCCCAGAGTGCGAGGCCTCAGATGTGCATTTAGATGCCTTTTAAGCTCAAGTTTGCTGTGTAACCCTGAATAAGGCACTTGATCTCTGTGAGTCTGAATCCTTTCTTTGCCAAATGAGAAGGATGGGACGGGGCCTGGAGAGACATGATGGTTGCTGGCATCCGCTCTGAGATCTTGTGCTGTGGGGCTCTGTGCCTGTGTACACGAGGAGGCAGGTACACACCTATTTACACAGATGCTCCTGGTGAGAGCCCCTTAGCCCAGGTCTCTCCCACACACAAGTCTCCACCCATGTCCTCACCACCTCCTGC
The DNA here is from genome assembly GCF_001698545.2 of Rhinopithecus bieti. Taxonomy (NCBI): domain Eukaryota; kingdom Metazoa; phylum Chordata; class Mammalia; order Primates; family Cercopithecidae; genus Rhinopithecus; species Rhinopithecus bieti. The sequence continues at coordinate 3,191,020 of NW_016808004.1, read as the reverse complement.
CAAGGCTGGATGCCAGTTACTCTCAGAAGCCAAAGGGGCAGCATGAACCCAACCCAGAACCAGCGGTGCCCAGGGACAGCCAGGTCTCTGTAGGGACCATGCCAGAGTCTTTGGCTCTGGGCCCAAGGGGCCAAGGTCTTCAAGTCTCTGGCTGGGTGGTGGGAGGGAGGTTCATGAGACAATGTCTCCTTTCACACCAAGCCAAATCCACACTCAAGTACCCCTTTGAAAGGGCTCTGCTGGGAAACAATATACAAAGACCGGGGAGTGGGGAGGTGGGATTGGACGGCTCAGGTGAAGGCCTTTACCCCAACCTCCTCTGCCCCCCGGCGGGGCTTCTCTCCTTCACTCCAGGACACCCCCAGGAACTGCGAGCGCTACCTGAACTGGGCCCATGCCTTCCTGGTGGTGTATAGCGTCGACAGCCGCCAGAGCTTCGATAGCAGCAGCAGCTACCTGGAGCTGCTTGCCTTGCACGCGAAGGAGACACAGCGCAGTGTCCCTGCCCTGCTGTTAGGCAACAAGCTGGACATGGCTCAGTACAGGTGAGCACAGCCTGCTTGGCCCTTGTCTCCAGAGCTCGCTTTCTTCGCTTGTAAGGGCAGGTGGCATCTTCAGGGATTAGTGGGCTGCTAAGAACAGTCATCCCCTTGAATTGAGGTAGAAGGGATTATATGTTTGTCTGTTTTCTGAGATGGAGTCTCACTCTGTCACCTAGGCTGGAGTGCAATGGCACCATCTCAGCTCACTGCAACCTCCACCTCCTGGGTTCAAGTGATTCTCCTGCCTCAGCCTCCCCAGTAGGTGGGATTACAGGTGCCCGCCACCATGCCTGGCTAATTTTTGTGTTTTTAGTACAGACGGGGTTTCACCTTGTTAGCCAGGCTGGTCTTGAACTCCTGAACTCGTGATCCACCTGCCTCGGCCTCCCAAAGTGCTGGGATTACAGGCGTGAGCCACTGTGCCCGGCCGAAGGGATTATGTTATAAGGGTATGGTAGATGTTGGTCTTCCAGGCAGCCAAGGACTTGAAGGGAAAGGTTTCTGGGTCACACAGGGGCTACACCCTGAAAGTCAGAAGAGCAGCCACTCCTTCCTCCCTCTTGGGTCTCTGTGGATTCTCTTGGATTCACCCTTCTTGCCTGAGTCTATCCTGACCTTCTGGCCCCACTCCCAGCAGCTGACTGATCTGGTGCCTGATTCAAATTCTAGGGAGAGAGGCTCTGATTGGCTCCTTGGTCAGGTGTCTGCTCTGGTCCAACGGGCTCTCCCCTCACCCAGACCGAACCTCCTACACTCACTCCCACAGTTGACTGGGCTGACGGCAGGTTCTCTTAAAAAGGGTTGGACTCAAATCAGAGGTCAGAGACTGGGCCAGAGGACGCATTACTGAAAAATACTGCAGCCATATTTTGCTTGGCTGGCATAGTGTCTTAAAAGACCTAGAACTGGAATGCTTTGAGGTGGGGCATGCTCTCTCCAGCCGACCCCAGGCCTCGCCACTCCCCATGGTTTACCTCCACCCTCTCCACACATTCAAGTTGCCTGCCTGGCCCTGAGGCATTTGACACTGTGATGCCTGAACTTAATGAGTAATGCCACTGAATTTCTCCAGCACTGACCTTTGTCATCTGTGGCCAGTCTACCTGCAAGGGATAGCCCCTTCCACCAGCCACTCATCCCTCCTTGTTCACGGTTGGTCTGCCCTACTTCCCTAGGCCCCGAGGGCACATTGACTGGTGTTAACAAGGAGGGGACCCTTTGTTTAGAACAGGTCAGATGGGCAGTGGGAAAAAGAGAGGTGTGGGACCGTGAAGGGGGACTATGGTGAGAGGCCTTCGAAGGTGGCCAAGCCCTCAGACCCAGGCAAATTGTAATTTGTCTCCATGAATGAGGGAAGTCATGTGACCTGAAAGCTGCTGAAGGTAGTCTTTGAGGAATCACAGACCCTCTTAGGGGTCAGAAAACTGGATTGTGAATAGGCCAGTTTCAATACAGGGACAAAAACTACGAATCACTCTTTTGACCCCAATCTTTGCCAAAGGGATTGTCTAAAATGGTTTGGGAGCAAATAACAAAGAATACATGCTCAAATGAAGCTGATCCCACCCGTTCCCTAAAAACAACTTAGGACAATGCATTCCTATTTCATTCTTTAATCAAGTCCCGAGTTTAGTAAATTGAGATTCTGGGAAACACAGGAAGTCTAACTTTTAGCTGAGCATTGGTCATTGTCTCCCATGACTGTCTCACTGTTTGAAGGGTAAAATGTGGGTTAGGTTGGTGCTTCCCAAGCCGCTGATAAAATTTTCACTAGGATGCAACAAAATAAGAAAAAGAACAATGTTCTGTGCCTCTGTCACCCACTCACACACATGCACACACACATGGGGTTTGTGTTTGTGAAAATTCAGTATTCAAGCCCCCACAATGACAAAGTTGCAGATTCAAGCTCATCATAAAAGCACATAATAGCAAGTGTTCTTTCCAAAACGGTTCCTCAGGAAGCGGTGAGCTTACTGGCAGAAAACAGCCCTGGGTGGGGAATAGATTCGATGCCTCTGACTCTTTTTGTCCCAGTCACTCACTGTCTCTGAGACTCCCCCCACCATGGAGTGGCACCCTGGGCAGCTAGCCCACTCTCAGCCCCTGCTCCTGCCAGGTCAGCCTTGGGCTCAGAAACTTTTCCCGTCATGGCCCACTGGAGTGCCTCCTCTCATCTAGCGGCTGTGCCATTATCCTCGGGAGTGAGCAGTGGGACAGCTCAGCAGTAGGTCAGGAAGATGCATCCAGTGGAATCTCGGCCCCAAGACCTCAGGGACCACCCCTCCCCCCCCCCACGTCTCTTCACTCTTCTAGACATCCGACCTACGCAAGAGCCAGTCTTCTTTTTCCTCCCACCTCGATTCCCATGGCTTTCAGGTCAGAAACCTCCACGACCGTCCCAAGTTTCGGATAGTCTATCCTCCCTTCACGGGAGGTGGTGTAGGACCAAGCCAGAATAGGTGTTGCCCCCTCTCTCCTTTTGCCTTCCTCACCATGAAATGTTGTCACCCCTGCCCTCTCCTGCCTCTGCCCTGGAGAGGCAGACAGAACACCCCAGGAGCCCTGAGAACTCTGCCAACCGCAGGCTTCTGGAGTCACCTCTGTGGTCTAACCCTTCAATCCAAACGACTGCTTCTCTCTAGAGCTGATCCCACAAGCCAGAGCTGTGGGTGGCCCGTTTCCTGCCCCAGGGACCCATGTTGGGGTAGAGAAGAGATGGGACTGGGAATGGCCTGCTTCCTCCAGCCACAGGCAGGGTTCAGCAGAGGGGATTTGGAGTAGCTTCTTACCCTCATCCTCATCCCAAAATTCTGGCTTGGGTAACATCAGCTACCATTTATTGAGCACTGACTCTGTGCCAGGTACTGTGCTAAGCACTTGAAACAAATTGTCTTTCGTAATGCTAACAACCCTGAGGGGCAGAGGTCAGTAACCCATTGTACCGATGAGAACACTGAGACTCAGAGAGGTGAAGATGACCCCAGGCCACCCAGCTAGTCCATGGGGCGCCGGGTGTAGGAGCTGGTCTGCCTGATTTGGCACAGCCTGCTCCTAACTCCCTGCCTCACCCTGCTTCCTCACCAGGCAAGTCACCAAGGCAGAGGGTGTGGCTTTGGCAGGAAGGTTTGGGTGCCTGTTTTTCGAGGTCTCTGCCTGTCTGGACTTTGAGCACGTGCAGCACGTCTTCCATGAGGCAGTGCGAGAGGCACGGCGGGAGCTGGAGAAGAGCCCCCTGACCCGGCCCCTCTTCATCTCCGAGGAGAGGGCCCTGCCCCACCAGGCCCCACTCACCGCCCGGCATGGGCTGGCCAGCTGCACCTTCAACACACTCTCCACTGTCAGCCTGAAGGAGATGCCCACTGTGGCCCAGGCCAAGCTGGTCACCGTGAAGTCATCCCGGGCCCAGAGCAAGCGCAAGGCGCCTACCCTGACCCTCCTGAAGGGTTTCAAGATCTTCTGAGGACCCTTCCCCAGGAACCCCAGGCTCGGTGGGTGGACAGGACTGCAGCGGGGCAGGGGCTGGCTTCTCACCACCGGCTTTTCCCTCTGATGGACAGCAGACCCCACCTCCAGCACCAAGCAGTGTCCCTACACTCAGTTCACTGTGTGAGCTGCAGTGGCAGGCAGGGATGCTGCTTCTGTTCCCTCCAGGCCTTGGTCTTCATGGTAACCACCGTATCTGTGGCCCTGGAGGGAAACAGCCACTGTGACAACCCAGAGACCTGGGTTCAGCCTTAAGTAGGAAGAAATTGCAGTGTCCATCCTGCTGCCATCAGCCCGTCCTGCTCCAGCTACAGTTGGGCCAGCTGTGGCCCTTAGTGGACGGTCTAGGTGGATAGCTCTGTCAATGTCAGGCCTGAGAAGAACCTGCAGAATGACAGCCCTGGGGTCCTTGTGCCACCTGGTGGACGGGAGAGGCAGGGCGGCTGCAGTTTCAGAGGCCAGAGCCTGGCCCTCCTGTCATCTGCTGACTTCACAGAAGGCCCAGGCTACAAACCCCACAGTTTATTCAAGGAAAATCTAGTTAAAATAATCCAATGGACAGCCTGGGCGGGGCAAAGAAGCCCCAGGAAGGGGTATTTCCAACACCTGACGTCTCAATGAGGATAAAAGGGAGGGGGCTGTGGGTTGTCCAATGTAAGGAGCCCTAGAGTTCTTTCACCAGCAGACAGATTCCCCACGTTTTCCCACTGTTAAGGACTCTGTCCAAAGAACCTCAGGACCAGCTCCGTCAAGTTTAATGATCCGGGCTGCAGAAGAAAGTTGTCACTCCAGTGAGTTACCCAGGGCTCCAGGGAGCCCACAGCAGCATCAGACCCATCCAGGGGCTACAGGGCCTGGCCCCTTGCAGGTGGAAATAGAGTATACCAGTTTGTCATCTGGTTTGGCAGGACCCAGGACCCTCAGCAATGAGTCTGAGTGTTCAAAGCCCACTTTAGAACCTAAAGCATTTTGGGTTAATAAAGCAAATTTTTGCATATGTTATTTGGTGGTGTCACCACAGCTTATACCAGGACACCATGGCTCAGACATGGGATCAGGACGCTCCTTTCAGATCCCACCGTTGGCAAGAAAAGGCTCTCCAAGGCAGGCAGTGTGGTAGTTGTCTGATTTTGTTTACCACATGCCAGGTCCAGGGGAAGTCTTGCACAGACTCTTAGCAGACAAGCAGGGAAAGGAAAGGGCCCTGGTGGGTGGAAGGATTGGGAAGGGGGTTCTGGGCCTGGAAGCCTGCTTCTTCCCCTCTCAGCAGTCTCAGGACTGCTGTTGTATTGCAAACAGCATCTCTGACCCAGTCTTCAGTCTCATTCTGTAAATAGAGGAGCTGAGGTCAGAGTGGGGCTGTGAACTACTCAAGACCACATGCTTGGAGTCCTAGCCAGGCTTCCCGACCCACAGGCCAGCTACGGATTTTGCACTTTTGCTCCAGGCCACTTGCGTGTGTATGTGTGTGTGTACCACTGCCATCTGAACAAACTATGCAATACCACCTGCTGACTTCCAGGAGCATTTTAATAAAAGATTTTTTTTAATAACAGAATTTTAGTTTGCTTGCAGTTCATTCATTGTATCTGCTATAAAATAAAGAAAGAAAGAAAGACAAAGAAAGAAAGAAAAGAAAGAAAGAAGAGAGAGAGAGAGAGAGAAAGAAAGAAAGGAAGAAAAAGAAAAAAGCGGGCTGCTTGGGAGAGACTGTAAAACCTGAGAGGTTTCAGGCCACTGAGCTGAGCCCAGATCATGTGCCTGGCTTAGGGTGGGACTTCTCTGAACCCTCACTAGCTCTCAGTTTCTGGTATATCTGGAAGGAAAACTGACAGCACATCTCTCTCTTTTAACTCAAGTTCCACCTGGGCCGAATTTGGCTTTTCTGAGAGCAAAGTCTCTCTTAGGTTGTTTAGGCTGTTGTGATCCTTGGTTCTGGCCTCATCCAAATGCAGGACTTCTGGATTTTCTTTTTCTGGTGGTTGCATCTTTTGTTTTCTGGAGGGACAGGGAACAGTGTTAATCGGGGGGCTGAGTGTTTGGGGCAGGACTGGGTCTCCCAAATGGCTTAAAGAATCTGAAGGGAAAATTCTGTATGCAGTTTGGGAGCTACTAGGGGAGAAGCAGCAATGGTTGGATGTTCCTTCAACAGAGAAATGACTTACGCTTGCGTGTGTGTCATTTCAAGGAATCCTTACTGTCACCTGTGAACTCAAGTATCATTGCCACCACCCCCACCCCCACCCCTCGCCACCTTCCAAGTGAGGAAATGTAGTTCATGGAGGCCAGGTGCAGTGGCTCATGCCTATAGTCCCAGCACTTTGGGAGGCTGAGGCGGGTGGATCACTTGAGGCCAGGTGTTTGAGACCAGTCTGGCCAACATGGCAAAATTCCGTCTCTACTAAAAATACAAAAATTATCTGGGTGTGGTTGTGCCTGTAATTGCAGCTACTTGGGACACTGAAGCAGGAGAATCACTTGAACCTGGGAGGCAGAGGTTGCAGTGAGCTGAGATTGCACCATTGCACTCCATCCTAGGCAAGAGAGAGACTGTCTCAAAAAAAAAAAAAAAAAAGCTAAGCATGCACATAGTTGGGGTGTGCACTTAAGCGTCCTGACTCTTGATTCCTGTGTTCTTTTCACCTTTTCACTGTCTCTAACCTTGGACTGTTATCCTACTTAGCACAGGTCCTTGTCAACACACACCTCATCCCTCACACTACTGTAGGAAATTTCTAACTAATCTCTCTGCTTCTGGGTGTTTCCTTCTCTAAACCATCCTAGGCACACCACCAGTCATGTTCTAAAACCCCATCGTGTACACATCACTCCCCTCCCCCAACCACCTTCATTGGCTCCCACTACCCACTTTCTTAACCTTCTAATAACTCCCACGAGTCTGTCCTCTCTCCAGATTGGTTTTATTCAAGGTACCCCTAGACTTCCTGGCCATAGTGGAAGGACCCAGTGGTGGTAAGCTGTCAGCCCAGAGATTCTGCCTGGGTCGTAGGGGGAACAGGTCTGCTGTACCTGTGGACAGCCACTCATCTCTGAGTTGACCTTGCTGAGGTGCATGTGTCCTGACAGGGTGAGAGGGGCAAGCTCCCCTTCTGAATGGCTACACTCCTCCAGGTCATGCCTGCTTCCTGTCCAGGGCCAGGGGGTGGTAATCAGGGACTGTTGCTGTTTTTTGTTTTGTTTTGTTTTTAACAGCTTTGGGTTCTCCAAGGACACTGAAGGCTGAATTTTGCTGTCCCAAAGGGTGGACAGCCATGATCCCTAAGTGACCCCTCTCTAGGTTTCCCTCTGGGAAGGCAGGGCCTCTACCCCTCAGAGACCACCCCATCCCCTCAGGACCAGCTCCTCACCTGTTTGCCTGGATGCTCCTTCCCAGGAGGAACATGCTTATCATGACCACCACAGCCGCCAGGGCAAGGATGGAGTAATTCCAGGGAGTTGCTGGGGAGGGACACACAGGACAGAGCCCTGAGGAGTGGCCAGGCACCTCTCAAGCCCACTAACAGCTGGGCCCTGGGCTCAGACCCAGCTTACAGTATCAACTGTCCTTTGCGAGGAGACCCTAATCCAAGATGAGCCCCTTGCCCTGGGGCACTCCCAGTGTAACAGGTAGGAGGGTGGAAGACACAGTCTCTACTCTGGAGAAGCCCTAATCTAATGGAGGAGACAGTACTGCAGTTAAATAACAGTGGGGCCACAGGGGTGAAGGGCAGAGGCCTGCAGAGGGCAGGGGACAGGTGGGCCAAGATAAACTTTACAGTCTTGAGTTTTGCCAGGGGCTGGCACAAGGCAAAGAAAGAAGGCTGGGCGCAGTGGCTCACACCTATAATCCCAGCACTTTGGGAAGCCGAGTCAGGTGGATCACCTGAGGTCAGGAGTTCAAGACCAGCCTGGCCAAATGGTGAAACCCTGTCTCTACTAAAAATACAAAAATTAGCCGGGTGTGGTGGTGTACCCCTGTAATCTCAGCTACTTGGGAGGCTGAGAATCACTTGCATCCAGGAGGCAGAGCTTGCAGTGAGCCAAGATTGCGCCACTGCACTCCAACCTGGGCAACAGAGTGACCCTGCCTCAAAAAAAAAAAAAGAAAAAGAAAAAGAAAAAAGAAAGAAAAAAAAAGGAAAGAAAGAAGGCAGGGAGAAGGGTGGAAGGAATGGCAACTGCCCACAGAGAATACATAAAGTAACTAAACTGAATGTGGATACTCAAGATTTGTCCATGCTGTACCAAAATGAAGGAGGGTCCAGCCTCAGAGCTTTTGCATTTGCTGTCCTCCCTCCAGGAATGTTCCTCCCCCAAATAATCTGCATAGCTAACTCCTTAGTTTCCTGCAAGTCACCTGCCTGATGATAAAATGTTACCTTTTAGTGAGGCCTTCCTTGACCACATTACTGCCCTTACTACATACTTCCTATTCTCTTTCTCTGTTTAATTTTTCTTTTTATTACTCATCACCAATGCACTATTCATTTTAGTTGTTTATTTTTAATCCTCACTAGAATGTATGCTCCATGAAGGCAGAGATTTTTATTGTATTTTGTTCACTATTGTCGCCCCAGTGCTGAGAACACTGTCTGGTATAAAGTAGGAGCTTAATAAATGTTGTGATGATTGGAGGGCTGCATAAATAAGCGACCACACCCTGAGAAAAGGAAGGGGCGGTCCAGCAAGAGCCCTCTGGGTACCCCAGACTGAGTCCCTGTCTTGGAGGAAATGTGCCGCCTGACCTGGAGGGGACGACAGTGTCAGGGCCTTCAGCCAAACTCTGCTCTGTGTTGAGGGGCACACCCCGACCCCTGCCGTCAATCTCTCACCACTTACCATCTTCCACACGAAAAAACCAAAGCATCTCTTCCAGCAGCTCCTGGGGCACCACAGTACCAGCTGGGTCTCCGGCAGCCCCCTCACTGTGCTCCATGCCCCTGCTCCTGGTGGTGTGTACCGCTGGCAACGAGGTTCTTAGGCCCCTTAGCCCCAGCAGCCCTCCTTGGCTCCTCGGTTCTGGCCCCTGGGCAGAGAAGCCCTGAAGATTCCTGGAAACAAAGCAGAGAGCATGACTGGATATCCCACCCGAGTTTGATCTCCCTCCGTGCCCAAATCCAGATCTCCTCTGGCCCAAAGTTATGGGACCAAAACGACCCGAACGAACCCAGAAGCACGTGGAGCCTGGACGGGCAGAGTTTGTAGAAGCGGGTGACTCAAATCTTTATTAAAAGCCATCGCATTTGTGGAGGAGCACTGATCTGGGAGTGAGGATGACTGAGCCACTGACGGGCTCTGGGACCCTTGCAAAGGACATCTCGGGTCTTCACCTGTCCAGCGTCCCCACCTGGCTTCTACGAGCCCACAGCGCGCCCACGCGTTGCCGTAGCAATTGTCCCTTGAGTGTCATGCGGTAGCCAATCACAGGCCTGTGTTTCCCCACGTGTCAAAGGCTGGGCCTATCATGCCTCACTCCTGGGAACTGGCATGCCTACGGCACAGAGAGGAGAAAAGGGAAAAGTGCCAGAGGCAAACAGCTGCGGGCTCCTGATGCTGAGAGGGCACCCCCTGCCCCGATCCCGAGAACTTTTTTTGTTTGTTTGTTTTTTGGACAAGTTATCAGCAGAATTGGTTTCTGTTGTTTGCAAGGGAAGAACCTGAACCCATGCTCTCTGGATAAATCCCTTACTTCCTGTAGGCCTATTTCCGTCCCAACTATTAATAATAAACTGAACCTCAGTCAATCTCAAAACAGTCAGACATTTTGACATCTTGTACTACCTGTACTATTACTACTTAATATAAAATGTTCTACCATCTATACTTTAAAAAACAAAAAGAAATAGGTAAAATTAATTTTGACAACATATATTATTCGGGCCAATATCAAAATTACTAAGTTATTTTGCTTATTTGCTTTTTTTTTTTTTTTTTTTTTTTAGAAAAAATTTCACTCTGTCACCCAGGCTGGAGTGCAGTGGCACGATCTCTGCCCACTGCAACCTCTGCTTCCTGGGTTCAAGCGATTCTCCTGTCTCAGCCTCCTAAGTAGTTGGATTTACAGGCGCATTTCACTACCGCCTGCCTAATTTTTGTATTTTTAGTAGAGACGTGGTTTCACCATGTTGGCCAGGCTGGGCTTGAACTTCTGACCTGAGGTGATCCATCCTCCTCAGCCTCCCAAAGTGCTGGGATTACAGGCATGAGCCACCACATCTGGCCAATTTTGTATTTTTAGTAGAGATGGGGTTTCACCACGTTGGCCGGGGTGATCTCGAACTCCTGACCTCAGGTGATCGATCTGCCTCGGCCTCCAAAAATGCTGGGATTACAGGCGTGAGCCACTGTGCCTGGCCAAAGACATATTTCTATCAAAGCACGTATCCAGTTTGCTTCTAGAGTGGGTATCATGTTGTTATTTGCATGATTAAATTAAACTTTATGCCTTATTTACATTTCATTAGTTTTGCCTTTAATGTTCTTTTCTTGTTCCAGGATCCCATTTAGGATGTCATACTGCATGTAGTTGTCTTGTCTCCTTAAGCCCCTCGGGGAGATCCCTGCATTTTAAACAGGGCTTAACCATATTATTGGACTATGACTTCTGCCAAAGACCTGGGCCACCCATCCCCAAGGCAAGATGAGGACACTCACCCTGGATCCTGAGTTCCTGAGGACTGCCTTGATCTGCTGTTGGGAGCAGCACCAATTTCTGTATCTTCCTCTTTCTCCTCTTTATGGGAGAACAGGATAGTCTTTGCACTTGAGCTCTCCCAGACAGTAACAGCTGTCACTTAGGGGACAGTGCCTGGAGAGCCTGCAGCAGGTGAACCCATCTGGTAGCTCTGGCTTTAGCACACACCCAGGCCTGGAGCCTCCTCTATCACTCCGGGGTGAGTGACCTCTTGAATGAGTGGACTCAGAGTGCAAACAGACTCCACCTGACTTTCACAATCTGAAAGCACCAGGAGTCCAGTGCTTTCTTTCTTATGTGTTGGCTTCTAGTAAAGAGAAAACATCCGGATCCTCTGGGCAGGCAGGAGAATGAACTGCAGAGGACCTGTGGTCTGTGGGTTCCATCACTGCAGGGGAATATGTAGTGTGCCCACTCCAGGTCTCTATTGCCCAATATCATCATCAATACTTAACCACAGAGCAGGGAGCCAGGCTGGCCTTTTACAGCCTGTGCTTTCTCATAGTGAAGGTCATGGCATCATGTGAATTCCTCACAAGGAGCTGTAAAATATGACCTTTGGAGGTGGGGGTTGGGAAAGGCTGTGTGAGCACCAGTGACCCAGAGAGTAGGAAGCAGGCCAAGGCAAGCAATTTGGTGGGGAAGCAGGAATGAGGTGCTCCTCCCACCTGGGCAGTGCCATTCAACTCTGATAGTCTATGGACTTTTCCATCAACTGGCTCCGTGCATCTTAAGCAATCATTGTTGGTTTAGTGAGGAGTGGGCTTATTTCGCATAAGCCCACTCCTATGTTTTTTTTTTTTTTTTTTTTTTTTTTGAGATGGAGTCTGGCTCTGTCACCCAGGCTGGAGTGCAGTGGTGCAATCTTGGCTCACTGTAACCTCTGCCTCCCTGGTTCAAGCAATTCTCCTGCCTCAGCCTCCCAAGTAGCTGGGACTACAGGTACGTGCCATCACGCCTGGTTAATTTTTTGTATTTTTAATAGAGATGGGGTTTCACCATGTTAGCCAGGATGGTCTCGATCTCCTGACCTCGTGATCTGCCCACCTCAGACTCCCAAAGTGCTGGGATTATAGGCGCGAGCCACCATGCCCAGCCGCCCACACTTATTTCTTACTTCACAAATGAAACAGAGGCTGAGTGAGGTCATATGTCAAGCCCAAACTCCTCTATGAGTTAAACATTAGTCAACAGTGTATACTGTGTGTACATGGGGCAGAGGAAAGAAGACCCAACTGGGAACCTAGGGGCTGCCTGGAACTCCATCTCCTCCTCATTTTTTAATGCATTCATGTATTCATTGAATAAATGTTACTTGAGTATCTACTGTGTAGATACATGGTAAATAAGATGGGTGAGAGCCCCGCTCTCATGGAGCTCAAACTCCAGGGGAGATAGACAGCCAACAAAAAGTAAGCAAAAACATAATTAAAAGATAATTATAGCAGTGATCATTTCTGTGAACATCTTTTTTTTTTTTTTTTTTTGAGAGCCGGAGTCTCACTCTGTCACCCAGGCTGGAGTGCAGTGGCTGGATCTCAGCTCACTGCCGCTCGCTCCCAGGTTTACGCCATCTCCTGCTCGCCTTGCCGAGTAGCTGAGACTACAGCCACGCCACCTGCAGCTAGTTTCTTGTTTTTTTTAGCAGAGACAGGGTTACCGTGTTAAGCCAGGATGGTCTCCTCTCCTGACCTTTGTGATCCGCCCATCTCGTCTCCAAGAGTGCTGGGGATTGACAGGCCTGAGGCCACTGCGCCAGCATCTGCTGAATCTATACTAAAAACTGAAAACTGAATGATGAGGGGTTAACCATGCAAAGACCTGAAAAAGCAAGTACAAAGGCCGGGCATGGTGGCTCATGCCTGTAATCCCAGCACTTTGGGAGGCCAAGGTGGGTGTATCACCTGAGGTCAGGAGTTCAGGATCAGCCTGACCAACAAGGTGAAACCCCGTCTCTACTAAAAACAAAAAAATTAGACAGGTGTGGTGGCAGGCACCTGTAGTCCCAGCTACTCAGGAGGCTGAGACAGGAGAACTTCTTGAACCTGGGAGGCGGAGGTTGCAGTAAGCTGAGATCACACCACTGCACTCCAGCCTGGGTGACAGAGTGAGACTTAATCTCAAAAAAAAAAAAAAAAAAAAAGAAAGCAGGTACAAAGACACTGAAGAAATAATGAGCTTAATGTGTCTGGGACAAAAAGATGGCCAATATAGCTGAATCATAGTGATGAGGGGGAAGTGGCATGGAATAAAGTCGGAGGATAGACAGGAGTGGATCATGGAGGGCCTTGTAAAACAGGGTAAGGTGTTATATTTTACCCTAAAAGTGATGAGAAGCTGCTGGAGGGTTTAGGCAGGGAAGTGACATGATCTAATTGACATTTGGCTAAGATCACTTGGCTCTCTGGGTAGAAAATGGATTGTAAGAGAGCAAGAGAAGAACAGGGAGACCATTGGGAGTCTGTTATATTCATCCAGACAAAACATATTAGTAGTTTGGACCAGGCTAGTAGCAGTGGAGATGATGAGAAACGGTCAGATTCAGGGTGCATTTTGGAGAGAAAGGTAGTTGATAGATTTCAAGAGAGAAACTCAACACGAACACTCTTAAACACAAAAGGAATTTATTGGCTTATAAACTAGAAAGGGCAGGGTGGAGCTGACCTGAGGCATATGGGAACCAGGGATTTGAAAATCCCTGGTGTTTTGTTTCTGTGGCTCTTTCCCTGCTTTTCTCTGGCTGTCAGGCTCATCACCCCAGGCTGGCCACCTCCAGGAAGTTTGACCAGATGATAGGAAACCCAGGCTCACACTCTTACAGCTGCAGGGGAAGTAGTTACTTTTCTTAGCTCTTGTTTAAAAATTCCCGGGAAATGACTCTAATTGTCCAGGCTAATTCATGTACCCATCTCTTGGATCAATTGTTATGGCTAGGGAGGGGAGTACAACAGATAGCCAACCCAGAGCTCATGCCTGTTGGGTAGCCAAGAGAGCCAGGAGAGACTGTTGGGTAGCCAGCGTGAGCTGGACAGCCCACGCCATGTGGGTGCCTGAAGCAACCATTTGACCACAATCCCCCTTGTCTGCCTCGGAGGAGTGTTGTGGTACTCTAATGGGATGGTGTCCCCTTAATAAGGAGCCTGCACAATCCCAGGTTCTCCACTCTTCTGCTTCTGTGCCTTTTCTCTCCCTCCTCTTACCCTAGCTCTTTCCACTATGGCCTATCCAATAACTTGTTCCATGGTTGCCATCTGCCAGGCATTATGCCAATGATAAACAGTCGAAAGCATTGTCCCTGCCCTTATGGAGACTCCAGTCTAGCAGAACAGGCAGGTGGGTGTTCCTCATGTCATCACAACTTTTGTGTGACAAGTGCCATGAAGGAAACGTACACATGGAGATGAGAGCACATCACCAAGCCCTCCTTTCCTCACAGCATCAATATCATTCCTGGCCAATAAATCCTACCTTGAAATCTCTCCTGACTTCTCCAGTCCCTTATCTCCCTGCCTAGAATATGATAGACAGAATATGATAGACAGTCAGCAGTGGAGTGGAGTGGAAAGGGCTTTTGGCTTTCCTCTGCTATTCTGGTATCTGTCACCTGCTGACCCTTCGAGCCTCAGCTTAAATGTCATCTTCTCAGGAAGGCCTTCCATATCAGTTGAGAATTGTGTTTGGCTCTGCGTAACAAAGACCCAATGTCAGTGGTTTAAACCATAAGAGTTTATTTTCTCATAGAAGAATGTCAGAAGTAACCTGTTATTAATGTCATAAGACCAAGGAAATCAGGGCTGAGGTTTCTAAGATTCCCTCATGGCCCCAAGATAGCTGATGCAGCTCCTGCCATATCCAAGTTCCAAGCAGAAAAAAAAGCAAAAGGGAAAAGGACAAAAAAGTATGACCATGCTCCATAGTAATCAAATAACCTATCTGAGAGTAAACTCAGATAATACAGAGAACTAAGATCAGGGGAATTATTCCCAGAAAACAGTAGCAAGGGCAGCCAGGTGGGCTAACAAGAGAACTTACTCTACTGCCAGGGTGGAGGTCTTCACAGGTCATGCCCAGCAGGATTTGATAACTGTCATGGGCCTGTGACTGCCGTGTGGACTGTAGCACAGCTTGCTAATTTCCCCTCAGAGTACATTCTTCCCTTCTTTTAATAAGACAATCCTCTAANGCTTGAGCCACCGCGCCTGGCCAATCCTCTAAATTTTAAAGGCATATGGCCACCCAACTAGAAACTGCATTTCCCAGGCCAGGCGTGGTGGCTCACGCCTGTAATCCCAGCAC
This sequence comes from Rhinopithecus bieti, assembly GCF_001698545.2. Classification (NCBI taxonomy): domain Eukaryota; kingdom Metazoa; phylum Chordata; class Mammalia; order Primates; family Cercopithecidae; genus Rhinopithecus; species Rhinopithecus bieti. Next base: position 3,176,002 of record NW_016808004.1, on the reverse strand, counting down.
TTTGGGAGGCCGAGGTGGGCGGATCACGAGGTCAGGAGTTCAAGACCAGCCTGGTGATACCCCATCTCTCCTAAAAATACAAATTAGCCGGGCATGGTGGTGTGCACCTCTAATCCCAGCTACTCAGGAGACTGAGGCAGGAGAATCGCTTGAACCTGGGAGGTGGAGGTTGCAGTGAGCCGAGATCACACCATTGTACTCAAGCCTGGGTGCCAGAACAAGACTCCATCTTAAATAAATAAATAAATAAAAATCAATTAATTAAAAAATAAATAAAAAGAAAAAAATAAACAAATAAAAAAAAATTAATGAACCTACATTTCCCAGATTCCTTGCAGTCATAAGTGGTCCTTTGACTAAGTTTTGGCCGAAATAGACCTGAGAAGTGATTGCAACTTCAGAATCACTTTTTTAAAAAATTTATACAAACTTTTTTTTTTTGGAGTATATATACAGGAAAGTACACAAAAGTTAAGCTCAGTGAATTTTCACTTGTGGACACAGTCATGCATGGGAACATATGCCATCCAGATCAACAAATAGAACAATTGCACCATTGCACACTGTACTCTAGCCTAAGCAACAGAGTAACACCCTGTCTCTAAAAGAAAAAAAGAAAAAGAAATAGAACGTTTCCAGATCTCAGAAGTCTTCTCTTGTCACTATCCCTTACAGAGGCAACCTGACTTTTAATATCATAGATTAATTTTGTCTGTTTTTATACTTTATATAAATGTAATTAATCAATATGCAATCTTTTGTGTCAGCTTCTTTTGCTCAACATTATACTTGTGAGATTCATCCGTGTTGTGTATAGTTGTGGTTCCTTCATTCCTGTTGTAGGGTAGTATTCTATTGTGTGACTATGCTGCGCTATTTCTACTTGTGGATCATATTTTTATGAGAAAATTCAACCCCTCCACTTCCTCCTTCCTCTTTCTGGAACACAGATATGATGGTGGAAAGGTCAGGACAGGGGTTGTTAACCTATGGACCAAATCTTTTTTTTTTTTTTGAGATGGAATCTCGCTCTGTCGCCAGGGTGGAGTGCAGTGGGGAGATCTTGGCTCACTGCAACCTCCACCTCCTGGGTTCAAGCAAGTCTCCTTCCTCAGCCTCCCAAGTGGTTGGGACTACAGGCACGCACCACCATGCCCAGCTAATTTTTGTATTTTTAGTAGAGATGGGGTTTCACCATGTTGGCCAAAATGTTCTCGATCTCTTGAACTCATGATCCGCCCACCTTGGCCTCCCAAAGTGCTGGAATTACAGGCGTGAGCCACTGCACCTGGCCTATGGGCCAAATCTGACCTGCAGAATGGTTTTGTAAAAAAAAAAAAAAAAAAAAAAAAAAAAAAAAACTTACTGGGACACGCTATGCTCATTTGTTTGCATATTGTCTAGCGTTGCTATGGCATTACATTAGCAGAATTGAGCAGTTGTGATGATTGGCCCACAAAACCTAAAATATTTGCCATTTGGTCCTCATTTACCAAACAGAAAAAAATTTGCCGGCTAGGCACAGTGACTTACGCCTGTAATCCCAGCACTTTGGTAGGCCGAGGCAGGTAGATCATGTTAGTTCAGGAGTTCGAGACCAGCCTGGGCAACATGGTGAAACCCTGTCTTTACTGAAAATACAAAATTAGCCGGGCTGTTGGTGCATGCCTGCAGTCCCAGCTACTCGAGAGGCTGAGGCAGGAGGATCACTTGAACCTGGTAGGTGGAGGTTGCAGTGAGCCAAGATCGCACCACAGTACTCCAGCCTGGGCAATAGAAGGAGACCCCTTCTCAAAAAAAAAAAGTTTACCAACCCAGACAGCAAGACAGAAGGAATCTGACCTCTTGAATGACCTCAGGTAGCTGAGCAGCCTACCTGCCCTGGACTACCTATCCGCTTCTGAAAGTGTTATGTACAGGAAAAGTTTGGGGATCTCCCTGTTACAGAAACTTACCCTGTACTGTAACTAATACATACATTCTGCATGTTTAAAAACGGTTTATTGGATAAGTAAATAACATGGCAGCAGAATTAACTTCTAGTCCTGTCCATCTTTGCTACTGACCAGCTGTGTGATCTTGAGCTAGTCACTGGGACCTCAAGTTTTTATCAAAACGCATTAAGGTTCTATAAGGAGTGAAAAAGCAAAGGATTTTAGAAACTATGATCAGAAGGAGCCAATTGTGTAATGACAAAGCGCAGGCCCTTTAAACATGGGAGATTTCCACCTGGAGTCAACCGGTTGGCTTATCTGCTAAATAAGGTAAAACACCAGTATGAAAGAGAACTTTTTCCCTAAATTGTGACGGAGGCAAGAGGGTAGGGAATACCCGCTCAGCTGTCCAGAAACCTGACCCTCAGCTGGATTGCAGAGGACCCTTTAACCTCAGCTCAGGGTTAAGTTCCAGGAGGCAGAGTCTTGCCCTGACCTTCAGGGCCTAAGGCTAAGTATCTTCCTGAGTCTCAGCCTCCTGTCTCCCCATGCTGAAAATGTGATGACTGCTAGGCTGACAGCCAGCAAAGGTTTCAAAGTGGTGGAAACTGCTCTGCATTTCCAGGGCAGGCTGTTCTGCTCCTTGGGGTGGGCCATCTGTCATCAGCTGGCGCCAGGAGGGGTAGACAGGCCCTTGGCTAGCTGTTTGTTCTCACCCTTATTTTCAAAAGCATCACTTACATGTAGAAGCCAGTTTAACAATTCAGTTTGAACAATAGTTCTTCCAAGTCCCTAACGGCAGCACGTTATCTTCTCAGTAAACTTCATGGAAAATAAAATGAAATCTGAAAGTGGTGATGTAAGGAAATGATGACACACGGGAGCAGAGATGTATGTTCAAGAATGTTCACTGCAACATTGTTTAAAATAGCAAAAAGAAAAAAAAGGAGTAGGCATGGTGGCTTCTGCCTGTAATCCCAGCACTTTGGGAGGCTGAGGCAAGAGGATCACTTGAGCCCAGAGTCCGAGACCAGCCTGGGCAACAAAGTGAGACCCAATCTCTAAAAAAATATTAACCAGGCATGGTGGCATACATCTGTGGTCCCAGCTATTTGGGAGGCTAAGGCAGGAGGATTGCTTGAGCCCAGGAGGTTGAGGCTGCAGTGAGGCATGATCCACCACTGTACTCCAGCCTGGGCGACAGAGTGAGATGCTGTCTCAAAAAAAATTTCTTTTGTTTTGTTTTGTTGTTGTTGTTGTTGTTGGCCAGGTGCGGAGGCTCACGCCTGTAATCCCAGCACTTTGGGAAGCCAAGGTGGGCAGATCACCTGAGGTCAGGAGTTCAAGACCAGCCTGGCCAACATGGCGAAACCCCATCGCTACAAAATACAAAAGAAATTAGCATGGGCATAATGGTGGGGTACCTGTAATCCCAGCTACTCGGGAGGCTGAGGTGGGAGAATCACCTGAACCTGGGAGGCATAGAGGTTGCAGTGAGCCAAGATTGTGGCCATTGCACTCCAGCCTGGGGCGATAGAGTGAGACTCTGTCTCCAAAAAAAAAAAAAAAAAAAAATTTTTTTGAAACAAAAAATACAAATATCGAGGACTCAGAGGAGTGGTTAAATTATGGCACCAGTGGAACTACATATGTCTTCTAGGGGCTAATTTTTATGTTAAACCCAGAGGAGGGAAAAAAAACAAATAGTGGAATTAGTGAGGGACATTTTTGGAAAAGGTAAGGAAAGTAAGTCCAAAATTATTTCCAGTGAAGCGCTGACTTGAGGTCTTCATCTGTAATAGGATGGTTGAGAGGAGTGACAGGTGTTCAAAGGGAAGTCATCTGTATACTGAAGTAAAAGGATCTCCATGATCAAAGTCTTTTTCTTCAGACACAAGTTTTGCTGGAAGCATTTCAAGAATATTTGCAAAATATAGGAAGTTTGGCAAAACCTGGTGTGAAACAGTAAAACCAAGTACAATACGTACTTTCTCCAAGAAAAGATTTTCTGCAGGCACCACCTCAATCCCTTTCATCTTATTGATAGCGTTTGAGACTATCTATGTTGTTGACCCTTATTCATAATCCTTTAATTATTTCTATGTCTTTGACCTCTTGCTCCTGGTTATAGTATAACCAAAAATTTTCTTCAGTCCCCTACTAAACCAGAGTCCAAGAGTAGAATAAAATCAAAGTCTATCAGCCTTTCTTTTAGCTATAGGAGGTGCTTAAAGCTTAATCATTCTCAGACACAGCACTATGAATAGTTTCATTTTGCAGACATATTGTTCAATAATGTTTTTGAGGAATGTCAAACAACTTGGTAAGTAAGAATTGCGTGTTAATTTGTATCAGTTTTGTCCCTCCCATTTACAGGCAAGTAAGCACTCTTTTTTTTTTTTTTTTTTTTAAGACAGGTTCTGACTCTGTTGCCTAGGCTGGAGTGGTGTGAACATGGCTCATTGCAGCTTCAATCTCCTGGGCTCAAGTGATTCTCCCACCTCAGCCTCCCAAGTAGCTAGGACCATAGGTGAGCACCACCACACTTGGTTAATTTTAAAAATTTTGTAGAGACAGGGTCTTGCCCAGGCTGCTTTCAAACTCCTGGCCTCCAGTTATCTTCTGTCTTGGGCTCCCAAAGTGTTGGGATTATAGGTATGAGCCACCATGCCTGGCTTGATTATTTGCAGGCATACTATAGTTAGAGAAAGAAAAAAAAATTTAAGGAAAATATTGTTTTGCTAAGCGTAACCCATTTTACAACAAATTGCATTTTTTGGAGGCATCATCCTTAAATTTACCTGCATATTAATTTATCCATTTGGATTAAATTTTCCATTTAAGATATTCTGGCCAGGCACGGTGGCTCACGCCTGTAATCCCAGCACTTTGGGAGGCCAAGGTGAGTGGATCACCTGAGGTCAGGAGTTTGAGACCAGCCTGGCCAACATTGAGAAACCCCGTCTCTACTAAAAATACAAAAATTAGCTGGGCATGGTAGCAGGTGCCTGTAATTCCAGTTACCCGAGAGGCTGAAGTAGGAGAATCGCTTGCTTGAACCCAGGAGGCGGAAGTTGTAGTGAGATAAGATTGTGCCACTGCACTCCAGCCTAGATGACAGAGTTGAAACTCTGTCTCAAAAAAAAAAAAAAAAAAAAAAAAAAAGATTTTCTACAGTCTTGACCGCCTAGATAGAATATTTAATACATCCTGGATTCTAAGGGGGTTTGGCAAGGTGGGTAGGTATTCTGAGGCATTTGGTCCCTCATTTCTGAAAACTAGATGATCTAAAGTATACAATATTATCCATTTCATGAATTTTGAGGGTCCTCTGAAATAATATAGCAACCAAGGGTAGGACTCACAAAGCTAATAGTCAGAGAGATTTAGGGTAGTTCCTTTATGTGTGTTGAAAGTTCCTTTCAGTTTGAACATTTAAAGCCTATTACATTGAGGGTTAGAGATGGAACACAAATGACTAAAGAGATGTTTTTCATATGCCTAGTAGAATATAGAACATAAAGAAAATACTGACAATATTTCAAAACACAATCTGAGTTTCATCATTGGTTTCATTCAGTCCTATATAATGAATTCTCCATAGGTGGGTCTTGGGTCAGCAGTCCACATTTGCAGAATTACCTGCTTCTAGACAAAGGCACCCTGGAAATCCTGAGATGTAAGTGCTCTGGTACAATGTGCTAGGCATCCATGTGCAGCAGCAAAGTCAGTTCACACAAAGAGGCCTGAACTCCTGAGTTTACTCCCTGCAGTATCAGTAGTTATATGATGATACACTGTCACTCACTGCTGGTGGGAATGTAAAATGGTGTGGCCACTTTGGAAAACAGCTTGTCACTTCTAAGAATTAAAACATAGAGTGGGGCTCAGCAATTCCACTTTTAGGTATATATCCAAGAGAATTGGAAACATATTTCTTTTTTTTGAGATAGAGTCTCACTTGGTTGCCCAGGCTGGAGTGCAGTGGCTCGATCTTGGCTCCCTGCAACCTCTGCCTCCCAGGTTCAAGTGATTTTCCTGCCTCAGCCTCCCGAGTAGCTGGGACCACAGGTGTGCACCACCACTCCCAATTAATTTTTGTGTTTTAGTAGAGATGGGGTTTCATCATGTAGGCCAGGCTGGTCTTGAACTCCTGACCTCAAGTGATCCGCCTGCCTCGGCCTCCGAAAGTTCTGGGATAACAGGTGTGAGCCACCATGCCCAGCCTGGAAACACATTTCCACACAAAAGCTTGCACATGAATGTTCACAGTAGCATTATTCATAATAACCAACAAGGAGGAACAATTCAAATGTTCAATTTGAGGCAAGATAGGTAGTCAAGGAAGTGACCATGTCCTCGGGATGCGGCAACCGTGGTGACCACACAGTCAACACAAGAAGCCCCAGCATTTGCATTGTAGTTGAGCTCATTCAAGCAAAGCTATCTGCAGTAGGGAATTTCCCCTGTAAAGAGGATGTGCATTTTGGCCAGGCGCTGTGGTGCAGCCTGTAATCCCAGCATTTTGGGAGGCCAAAGCAGGAGGATTGCTTGAGCCTAGGAGCTCGAGACCAGCCTGGGCAACATGGCAAAACCCTGTCTCTACAAAAAAAAAATTAGCTGGGCATGGTGGCACATGCCTGTAGTTGGAAGGCTGAGGCAGGGGGATCACCTGAGCCTGGGAGGTCGAGGCTGCAGTTAACCGAGATCATGTCCTGGCACTTTACCCCGGGGAAAGAAAAAAACTCTTTTCAAAAAAAAAAAAAAAAAAAAAAAAAGTGCCTGGTACAGCCCCTTCAGCCCCTACCCCCAAGGCTATAAAGTTTTATTTTGATATTTCTTCCAGAAGCCAAGATCTCTGACTTATATACAAGGGTCTTTAGGCTAACTGTGAGGAGAGAGAAGAAACCACCTGTTAATGATAAGACTGGGTAGCTCTGGTTTAATTTATTACAGAGTCAGCTAAATCAGATTGGAGGCAAGTAGGATTCCCACAGGAAAGCAGGATATAAGCAAATGAGCCTTTCTATAACTCTTACGTAAAGACTGAGATGATCATTATCCCCAACAGAGGGATGTATTATAGACCAGAAGGTTTTGGCAAATCTCCAGGGAATGATAATCTGTATTGTAAAATGTAAAGAGGATACCACAGGCACCTCCAACCCACCAAATTATTACACTTCTAGGAAAAATTTTCTTAGAAGTGTATTTATTGATAGCCCTTACATACGAACAGAAATATGCTACCACCCCACACAGGATACATGATATATATTCACAATAACAATCTATACAAAACTTCCTTGGGGTAGCTTCATCCTCTCTTTCCCATATTCTGAAGCTGGTAAATAAAGGAAGCTTGCTAGTGAGCAGCTGATTAGAAACTATGGAACTCATCAATTGCCTGCAATCGCCCTTCTTCGAGTCCCACGTGAGGGTAAAGGGTGATGAAGCAAGGCTATAGCGCTATCTAGTGGCTGTCTAGGAAGTAGCAAAGGTGATTTTGTTTAAAAAAGGACTTCTGTTTTATCACTGCATGTGTGGAACCTGATTTCAGAGAACAGCATCAAAAAGTGTTTTCGGATAAAAACACAGGTGTCCAAGAACAAGAACTGGCCACAGCTGTAGCTATTTTACTAACTAGTCTTTCCTCCTGTTAACAATATACAGCTTTGTTAACACCGTCTAGCATTTTTGCTGGGGGTAAGGGGTTAGGAACTAAAGTGTTTAAGATTTGGTCTCTTTAAGTCTACTTTGAAATATTCTTTTGGTTTTCTAGGATGCCCCTCAGCAGCAATGAGGAAATGTCCATATTGTTAGGCTGCTTCTCCTACCTGTGGTACATCTGGCTTCTCTTCCTGGGGTTCCTGACACCCCTTAGATGTCCCTTAACCTCTCCAGTCTCTCTCCTCAAGGAGAGAGTCCTGTGGACCCATGCTACTGCGTGTGGCCTTTCATCCCCAGCCCTGATTTACAGAGAGACCGGACAGGTTAGGGAGTGACATCTACTGGACCACACAGGGCAGTAACAACACAGAGGGCAGATTCCGTCAGAGGCACTGGAGCAAATGAACTATCCGCTACGCCCTGTGACGGGACAGACTGGTGGGCAGCACCTCCTTGCTGGCATCTGATGCAACCACAGGCAGGTGATGGCTGTACGTGGAGTGGCTCGTTAGGAACTGCATCTCAAAAGGCTTCACTGGGCTGTGCCCCGAGGTCAGTTCCTGCCCCTGGCACTGGGCTGACACCTATGTGTGGCAGTCCTTCCCCTGGTCAAATGTGGCATTGCCTCCTAGGCCACAAGCAGGGGTTCTTGTGGACTTAGGCGTTGGTCACCTTACCAACCGGAGTTCTGTTCTGTGGTAGTTATCCTCGCCCTGCAGATATAATACTCATATAGTCATGGGGTGGGGTGAGATGATGGGAACAGGAAGTGGAAATGCTTGTTGCCTCCTCCTCCTAAAGTGTACCAAGGTTTACACTTTAGGCAGCATCCAAATTCTTTTTTTTTTTCTTTTTTAGATGGAGTCTTGCTCTGTTGCCCAGGTTGGAGTGCAGTGGCACGATCTCGGCTCACTGCAAGCTCCGCCTCCCAGGTTCACGCCAGTCTCCTGCCTCAGTCTCCTGAGTAGCCGAGACTACAGGCGCCCGCCACCACGCCTGGCAAATTTTTTGTACTTTTAGTAGAGATGATATTTCACTGCGTTAGCCAGGATGGCCTCGATCTCCTGACCTCATGATCCGCCCACCTCGGCCTCCGAAAGTAGAATTACATTTTGCTTACCCTAAGAGAGGATACTGGAACAGAACTTGATCAAGGGAATAGAGGTTTGGGGTCCCGTCTCACTCTCCTTCTCATATGTGATCAGATAAGCAAAATTACTGGAATATCTTCCTCTTTGCTTCTCTTTTCTATTCAAAACACGTGAATTTCTCAATGTCTATGCATACATTAGACAATCTTCCTCAATAATACCAAACTATGTGAGAAATGGGGGTCCCTACAGAGTATTAAGGGGGTACATAGGCTGAGTGTGGTGGCTCATGCCTGTAATCCCAGCACTTTGGGAGGCTGAGGCAGGCGGAACACCTGAGGTCAGGAGTTGGAGACAGCCTGCCCAACATGGCAAAACCCTGTCTCTACTAAAAATACAAAAAATTAGCCAGACGTGGTGGCAGGTGCCTGTAATCACAGCTACTCAGGAAGCTGAGGCAGGAGAATCACTTGAACCAGGGAGGTGGAGGTTGCAGTGAGCTGAGATCACACCACTGCACTCCAGCCTGGGCGACAGAGCAAGACTCTGTCTCAAAACAAAACAAAACAAAACAAAACAAAGACAAGAACAACAACAACAATAACAACAAAAACAGGGCACATGGAGAAAGACAATAACTCTAAAGAGGCAAGAGCTCAAAGCTTCAGGATGAATGTCTGAACTTAGCATTGAAGAATGCATACAATTTAGAGAGGAATTAATGTGGGAGGGCAGTCTAGGCAGGAGAGCATGAGCAAAGGCGCAGGAGCAGGGATGTGCAGAGCTCATAATTTAGGAAAAAGGACTGGTCCAGGGTCACTGGGTTTAAGACTGTGTGATGGGAAAAGGTGGTGAGATGGCCAGGCGCAGTGGCTCACGCCTGTAATCCCAGCACTTTGCAAGGCCAAGGTGGGCAGATCACCTGAGGTCAAGAGTTCAAGACCAGCCTGGTCAACATAGTGAATCCCAACTCTATTAAAAATACAAAAATGACCTAGGCATAGTGGCGCATGTCCCAGCTACTTGGGAGACTGAGGTGGGACAATCACTTGAACCTGGGAAGCAGAGGTTGCAGTGAGCCAAGATCACGTGCCACTGCACTCCAGCCTGGACAACAGAGTGAGACTGTCTCAAAAAAAAAAAAAAAAGGTGGTGAGAATTAGATTAGAACAAAATTCGGTTGAGGTCTGTGCTCAGATCCTGTTTCATGGATGTCTGATTCTACTCAAGGAGGCTTTGGGGATACAGAATCTAAGCACTAATGGTCCTCGGAGGTCTTCAAGGGATAAGGTTCCCAGTCCATTTTCCCTAGGAATCACCTCTATAGTATCCTTCTGTGTGCAAAGGATCCCACAGGGGAGGAGTAAAGATGGAACCTTCAATTCAGGAAGGTGATTGCAGGCAAGCAACTAAGCCTCAATTTCCTCAGGTGCAAAATGTGGGTAATTGACTTGCCTAATACATAGGATCGCTGTGAAGGCCAAGCGGCTAGGGTCACAAGCCTTGGAATTACAAGAGTCCCACCTCTGCTCTGTCATTTACTAGCTGTGTGAACCTCATACACTGATAAGTCCTTGCTTTCACAGAGCCTCAGTTTTTGTTCAGTAACGTGGTTGTAATAGTATTTACCTCCTAAGGTTGACCTGATGATTAACCAGAATAATGAATATAAAATGCTTAGCAAAAACGTACTCAGCAAATATTGGTTATAATGGTTGAGAAAATGACATGCACTACGTACATGAGGTTTCATTGTCTGAAACACGTACGATTTGTTACCAAAAGACTTATCCTGGGCCAGCGCAGTGGCTTACGCCTGTAATCCCAGCACTTGGGAAGGCCAAGGCAGGAGGATTGCTTGAGACCTGGGCAACATGGTGAGATACTGTCTCTACAAAAAATCAGCCGCCCATGGTGATGTGTGCCTGTACCTCAGCTACTCCAGAAGGTGAGGCGGGAGGATCCCTTGAGCCCAGGAGCAGTGAGGTTGCAATGAGCCGTGATCGCGCCGCAGCACTCCATCCTGGGCGACAGAGCAAGACCCTTTCTGAAAGAAATAAAATAAAATAAAATAAAATAAATAAATGATTTTAAAAGAAAAGAAAGACTTAATCGGGAGGATTGGCTACCTAGTGCAAATAAACAGAACAAAAATCTAGGGCCGCTGTAGCGGGCAAATTCGTTCACCAATTCCAACCAGACCCCGCCTCCAAGCAGGCAAGCCCCGCCCGCCCCAGGCTGCACTCTTGTCCCCGCCCCGATGCGCCTGCGCAGAGCGGGCCGCCGGCAGCCTAGGCGATGAGGGTGTTGGTGCGGCGCTGTTGGGGTCCTCCGCTGGCTCATGGCGCTGGGCGTGGGAGGCCGAGTCCCCAGTGGCGAGCGCTGGCCCGGCTCGGCTGGGAGGACTCCAGAGTCCGCGAGAAGCCTCCCTGGCGGGTGCTCTTCTTCGGCACGGACCAGTTCGCCTGCGAGGCGCTGCGGGCGCTGCACGCCGCCAGGTACTCGGGCCAGGGATCCGGGGACCCGGCCGCTGAAGGCCCCCAGGCCGCGCCCGGGAGGCCGGCCCCGAGGGTTTTGGACTTCTGGTCGCGGAAAGCAGGGGCGCCATAGCGGTGTGGGCCCAGATCTCGGCGTCTCCCGGCGCCCGGAAGGTGCGCCATTCCCGCCGGTCAGCCTTTGGGCGCCCAGTCCCTGCGGTCTGCGACCCCCACTCCCCGCCGCCTCTGTGGGTTCTCCAGGCACCCCGCCACCCACGCTGTACCTAGCCGGGGCTGGGCGCTCTGCCTGCATCCCTCGGGCCAGTCCCACGGCCTCCCTGCCCGTTTTGCGTGTGGGGAATCCGTGGCTCAGAGAGGTTATGCGATTGCCGAAGGTCATCAGCCGAGGTGGTTCGGACTAAAACCGGGTCCCACTTCAAAGTTCCCTGCTTTGCATTTCCTCCTCCTGCCCCCATCCTTCGGCACACCCGTATCGAGCTCTTTTGTTCCCCCTGTGCTCCTTGTATACAAGGACATAGTCCACAAGCTTCCTGTTTTCAAAAGGATAAATTTATAAATCAGAACTGTTAGGTATACATTTAGTATTCATAATATTTAACAAGTCTTGTTTACTGGGAAAGAAAATTATTTGAAATCCAACCAGTCCTGAGAGTCCATGGTATGTGGTGGCAAGACCATATATACTTCTCTCTTTTTCCCAATTAGTGTTTTTTATTTCCCCATTCTGTTTTTTCCTGACGCAGTCCCCCTTCCACTTTTTTTGTCATCCCTATCTCCTCTTCCCTACAAATACTTCCCTGCAGCCCCTCATGTATTGAATCCTTCGTCAATCCCCTGTGTGGTTTTCCTCCCTCCACACACCCCTCTGTGCACACACCCGGAAGGAAACCCCGTGTTGCCTTTGCACATCCTCCATGGGCTGCTGTTGTCACATGCGTCTCTCACTGCATTTATACGTTTATACCAACACTTTTGTTTTTGTTTGTTTTTGAGGCGGGGTCTCGCGCTGTCGCCCAGGCTGGAGTGCAGTGGCCAGCTCATAGCTCACTGCAGCCTCGACTTCAAGGATCAAGCAGTCCTCCCACCTCAGCTTCCAGAGTAGCTAGGACTACGAGCGCGCACCATCACGCCTGATTTTTAAATTTTTTGTAGAGGCAGGTTTTCACCATGTTGTCCAGGCTTATCTCAAACTCCTGGGGTCGAGCGATCCTCCCACCTTGGCTTCCCGAAGTGCTGAGATTACAGACATGAGCCATCATTCCTGGCCTATCCTGATACTTCTGATGATGCTTCACTTGGCAGCTCCATTACTCCTGTGCTTTCTTTATAGTGCCCCAGGACATACTCTTCATAACTCCTTAACATGTGCATACAATACCTGTATAATAAATGTTCCCCCCTGGGTACTAGAATACTATGCAGCAGGTAAAAAGGATGAGGTAGTGCTACATGTACTGCCATGGAATGATGCCCATGTTATGTATTTTTGTTTTTTAAAAAGTAGTGTGATGATATCATGGTTATGGTAAAAAAAAGTTCCATGGATTCAAAGGATATACAGTGAAAAGTTACCTATTTCCACCTCTCTTTAGCCGTTCCCAGTTCCTTTATCCAGAGACAGCCACTGTTTTCAGTTCCTTCTAGAAATGTGCAGTGCAAATACAAGTATATGTATATTTAACCCATTTTTCAAGAAGACTCACATCATGGCATAAATAGCATTGTTAAGAGGAAAAAAATGCAAATCAGTATGTAATATCCCAGTTGTGTAAAGTATCCATACTATATATGTTTCTGTATGCACAGGAAATCCCTAGAATGATACTGTTCAAACAGTAGCCACTAGCCATGTGTCGCTCTTTACATTTTAAGTAATAAAAATTAAATAAAAAATGAAAACTGAGGCCAGGCATGATGGTTCACGCATGTAATCTCAGCACTTTGGGAGGTGGAGGCAGATGGATCACTTGAGGTCAGGAGTTCGAGACCAGCCTGGCCAACATGGGGAAACCCTGCCTCCGCTAAAAAACACAAAAATTAGCTGGGTGTGGTGGTGCATGCCTGTAATCCCAGCTACTTGGGAGACTTGAGTCAGGAGAATCACTTGAACCCCGGGGGCAGAGGTTACAGTGAGCTGAGATCACTCCGCTGCACTCCAGCCTGGGTGACAGAGTGAGACTCCATCTCAAAAAAGAAAAAATGAAAACTCAGTCTCTCACACTAGTTTTAATCATTTAGCCCTAAATGCTTCATGAATTTAATCATACACATTCCTAGCGATATGTGAAGTCGTTTTAGCTTTGAGTTATTGCCTTAACACTCACACTTTTCTTCCAATCTAAATTAGGGAAAACAAAGAGGAAGAGTTAATCGACAGACTGGAGGTGGTCACAGTGCCTTCCCCATCACCAAGAGGACTGCCAGTGAAGCAATATGCTGTGCAGTCTCATCTTCCAATATACGAGTGGCCGGACGTGGGATCTGGAGAATATGATGTTGGAGTAGTGGCTTCGTTTGGCCGACTTTTGAGTGAGGCTCTTATTCTTAAATTTCCCTAGTAAGTTTTATTTGTAAGGAAATACAGTATAGAAACCTTGGTCTTTATAAATGGGCCTTGTATCTAAAATGTGATAATTTGAACTCCAGTTATGCTTTCTGTAATCTTTTTTATTTTACCATTTTATTTTGTGTACATGTTTGCTTAAAGTCAATGAATTTCTCTGCCAGCTTCAGGTAACTGAAGGGCCTTTATAAGTAGTTTATATTGTTTAAACCCAAGGTATGCTGCAGACAGTCTGGAACACAATAGGAGATAACATCTTTCTAAAGACAGGCTTAGAAATTTGAATCCAGTAACTTAAGATGTTCCCTTTCTCTGGTAACAGAGTTGATTCATACCAGGCTGCTAGGCCTCCGGTCACAGGTATAGACAAGAAAACAGGGTATAGACCACCAAAAGCAAGACCAACCAATCCATTCTGTGTTATGGTACAGGTTTCACAATTCAAATCACCTGTATTCGAAGGAAAATTTACAAAACTTTTGTAAGCTGTGTTTGTTGTAAGAAAAGGGATCACTGCCATTATTAAGTCAGCAGCTATAAGAGCCTGTGCCATGTTCAAGACGTGTTGAAAAAGACTATTTGCTATGAGGCCACAGAGGGCAGCATTAAATCCAGCACATGCTGATCCCTGTTCAGGTAGCTTGTGGAAGCTGGTTAATTTTTCTGGTTATGACATCAAAAATTGTTAAGTTTTCCTTGATAGTATTGGATTTATGATTTTCCATCTTGAGCCTTATGCTCTTCTCCCAGCAGCTGGTGTACCTCCCCAGGTCATCTTCAGCCACGCGGGGGCTCACTGAAGCCTTTGCTTAACTTGCCTGGGCACAGCCATATTTGGCTGACACATGACTCGGCCTGATATTTTCTTTTCAAGTACTAAAGAACATTTTATTTGTGGCATGAGTTGTCAAAATGTATTTAATTCCTTATCACCCTCTGTAAGCTTTCATCCACCTTCGTTTAAATTCCATATATATGCCAAAAACACCCGAATTGATCCCTGTAGCTCAGCTCTGTCCCCAAACTCTAGTCCCCTAATACCTACTGCCTCTACAGCTCTGCCTGGATGTCTGATAGCCGCTTTACATTCAAGATACCCAAAGCATCTCCTAAAATCTTTATCTCAGTAAATGGCTACTCCATCCTTCTAGCTGCTTGCACCAAAATCCTGGAGTCATGCTTGATTTGTTACACCCCATATCCAGTCCATCAGTAAATCCTATTGGCTCTGCCTTCAAAATCTGTGTAGAATCTGTCTGTATCTCATCACTTCCACTGCTGCCACTCTCGCCTACATTACTACAGAAGCCTCCTAACTGGTCCCTACTTCTGTCCTTGGCCCTCTCAGTCTTTTACCAATCCAGCAGCCAAAATGATCCTGTATTTATTTATTTATTTCTATTTTATTGTTTTTAGAGACAGAGTCTTGCTGTCACCCAGGCTGGAGTACGGTGTTGCTATCTTAGCTCACTGCAGCCCCAGACTCAAGGGATCTTCCTGCCTCAGCCTTCTGAGTAGCTAGGACTATAAGAATGTGCCACCACACTCAGCTCTTTTTTTTTTTTAGAGACAGGGGTCTCGCTATGTGGCCCAAGCTGGTCTCAAACTCCTGGCTGCACGTAATTTTCCTGCCTTGGCCTACCAAAGTTTTGGGATTATAGGCATGAGCCACTGTACCCTGCCTCAAAGTGATCCTTTTAAAACATAAGTCAGATCATGTCACTCTGCTCAAAATCCTCTGGTAGTTTTCTGTCTTACTCAGAGTAAAAGTTAGGCCAGGCCTAACTGGCCTCCCAGCTGTGCCTTGAACCTGCCGAGCATTTACCTTCTTCAAGATCTTTGTACTTAATATCCCCTCTGCCTGGAATGCTTTTCTCCCATATATATGCATAGTTATTTCCTTCTTCATGTTCTTGTTCAAGTGAAAGCTTTCTCTGACCACTACTAAAATTGTAATCTGTCCCCCTCATATTCCTCTTTGCTTTATTTTCTCCGTAGCCCTCAGCATCATCTGGCAAACCTTTTACATATTTTGTTTTTTCTTGCTTATCTCCTACTCTTTGTACATAAACTCCCTGAGGGCAGGGTTTTTTTTTTTTTTCTATCTGGTTCACTGCTGCTTGTATGCCTAACACTTAGAACAGTGCCCACACATGGAGTGTGCTCAGTGAATGTTGGATTGGGCTGAACAGTGAGACTCAGAATATAAGACTTTCTCACATGTACATGCTCCCAAGTGCACAGAATCATGCTGATGGAGGCATCATTAAACTAATGACAGATTAATAAAGTATTTAAATTGCACATGAATGGATGATAGGTATATTAGGATAAACAGCAAAGGTGAATGGATCATTTGGTGGGGATTCAAGAAGCTTATTTTAGGCTGGGCGTGGTGGCTCACACCTGTGATCCCAGCACTTTGGGAGGCCGAGGCAGGTCACTGGAAGGTAGGAGTTAGAGATCACCCTGGGCAACATCCTAAGACCCTATCTCTACAAAAAATAAAAAAGTATCTGGATATGGTGGATGCACTTGTAGTCTCAGCAACTTAGGAGGCTGAGGTGGGAGGATCTCTTGAGCTTGGGAGGTTGAGGCTGCAGTGAGCCATCCAGCCTGGGCAACAGAGCGAGACCCTGTCTCAAAAAAATTTTGTAAATAAAGAAAGGAAAAAAAGAAAAAGCTTATTTTAGGCAGTCTGTATGTAAACCAAGTGAAGTGAGGATAGTTAGGTGACTAAACTATAAAATTAGAATTGTTCATGAGATGCATAATAGGGTTTGAGTGGTTCTCTTATAGTCATAAATGCATTTTTTTTTTTTTTTGAGAAGGAGTCTCGCTCTGTCACCCAGGCTGGAGTGCAGTGGCCAGATCTCAGCTCATTGCAAACTCCGCCTCCCGGGTTTACGCCATTCTCCTGCCTCAGCCTCCCGAGTAGCTGGGACTACAGGCGCCCGCCACCTCGCCCGGCTAGTTTTTTGTATTTTTTTAGTAGAGACGGGATTTCACCGTGTTAGCCAGGATGGTCTCGATCTCCTGACCTCGTGATCCGCCCGCCTCGGCCTCCCAAAGTGCTGGGATTACAGGCTTGAGCCACCGCGCCCGGCCCATAAATGCATTTTAAAATTTTATTTAAAAACTCCCAGACATCATGGGCTGTTGTAGAACATCTTTTTTGTTTGTTTGTTTGAGACAGAGTTTCGCTTTTGTTGCCCATGCTGGAATGCAATGGTGTGATCTCGGCTTACCACAACCTCTGCCTCCCGAGTTCAAGTGATTCTCCTGCCTCAGCCTTCCGAGTAGCTGGGATTACAAGCATGCACCACCACACCTAGCTAATTTTGTATTTTTAGTAGAGACAGGGTTTCTCCATGTTGGTCAGGCTGGTCTCAAACTCCCGATCTCAGGTGATCTGCCTGCTTTGGCCTCCCAAAGTGCAGGGATTACAGGCATGAGCCACTGCACCCAGCCAGGACATCTTTAGACAGCGAATAGTTGTCCTGGTTCTGTTTTTAATTAAATTTCATTGGTTTCTTACGGTAAGAGAGTGAATTAACATCTAACTTTTTTCGTTTCAGGTGATAAAAGACTTAGATTTAACTGTCAGTTTTTCCAAATTTCTGGGAAAGTTTCATAATGAAAAGTAGCATAATAGCTTAGGTACTGGTAACAAAGTGGTAAAGCCCACTGACATACTAATTTCTGCGTCTTCTAACTCAGTGGCATATTGAATGTCCATCCGAGTTGCCTCCCGAGATGGCGTGGCCCAGCCCCTGTAATCCATACAGTGCTTCACGGAGACACAGTTACTGGAGTAACAATTATGCAAATTAGACCTAAAAGGTAGCATGTATTTTTCTTTCTTGAGATTTTTGTGATTTTAAATGTTGATGTCAGCCTGTTTGGGTGGCATTGGATGAATGGGTGGTGCTCACTAATTTCTGTGACTCCAGAGGGCTTCTTTTGCTTTTATATCCTTTCTGTTTTCTCCTGGTTTCTAACATCAACCGTATGTCTTTTGGTATTTATGCAGGGTCTCTTTAAAGTTCATATGAAAATTTTAATTTATTAATTGAAATCAGTTATATTATCAATACTTGGATTTCTATAAAAGACGTTGTATAAATGAGAGATGGATTTTTGTATGTGAATTGTTCTGAATCTTGGTTTTGCTGTTGCTGGCCTTGGTTTCTAAACTATGGCCAAAAAATTTTTGGAACCTGAAATAAGAATACATTGTATATCAATATGCAATATAATTGTCCTAAAACATTCATTTTGTCCTGTCATACCTACAGTTTAGAACAATTTAGAACAATTCTTTAAAAACAATTATTTAGAATTACTTGAGGAGTTTATTCAATCTCTGCCTGTTACCACCTAATTTCCCCTTAGAAAAGCATAATTCACAAGTTCACAAGAACAACATGGTATCTGGGATTTGCTTTAACTTACTTCAGAAAACAAGAGAGGGAGTAGATGAGACAAGAGTGGCAAAACTTTGCCTGTAATCCTAACACTTTGGGAGGCCGAGGTGGGAAGATCACTTGAGTCTGGGAGTTCAGTACCACCCTGGGCAACATATAAAAAATAAAAAAATTAGCCAGGTGTGGTGGTACACACCTGTAGTCGCAGTTACTCAGGAGACTGAGGTGAGAGGATCTCTTCAGCCTAGGAGGTTGAGGCTGCAGTGCATTCCGGCCTGGGTGATGGAGCCATTGCATTCCAGCCTGGGTGATGGAGCAAGAATCTGTCTCAAAAAAAAAAAAAATCTGAATGATGTGTATATGATGATTCATTAGACTGTTCACTCTGTTTTGTGAATGTTTGCAATTTTTCACAATAAACATATTATTAAAGCTCCTAGGTTAGAAATAGAATTAACAAAAACACGAAGTAAAAAAATTTAAGTAAAGCATATTTCTCATGAAAACCTATGGCCAGTGTTTACAGAGCTTGATGTAAAATGTCAGACTTGTGGGAATGCAAATATACTTACATTTACTTTTTTTTTTTCTTGAGGCGAAGTCTTACTCTGTCACCCAGGCTGGAATGTAGTGCAGCGATCTCAGCTCACCGCAACCTCAGCTTCCCAAGTTCAAGCGATTCTCCTGCTACAGCTTCCCGAGTAGCTATGACTACAGGCACATGCCACCATGCCCAGCTAATTTTTTTGTATTTTTAGTAGAGATGGGGTTTCACCATGTTGGCCAGGATGGTCTCGATCTCTTGACCTCGTGATCCGCCCACCTTGGTCTCTCAAAGTGCGGTGATTACAAGAGGCAACACGCCTGGCCCTACTTATAATCACCCATGGTGATAATCTAGGCAAAACTCTTATCCTTTGAGGAAGGGACTATAGAAAGAAATAATTATGGGCCGGGCGCGGTGGCTCAAGCCTGTAATCCCAGCACTTTGGGAGGCCGAGACGGGCGGATCACGAGGTCAGGAGATCGAGACCATCCTGGCTAACACGGTAAAACCCCGTCTCTACTAAAAAATACAAAAAACTAGCTGGGCGAGGTGGCGGGCGCCTGTAGTCCCAGCTACTCAGGAGGCTGAGGCAGGAGAATGGTGTAAATCTGGGAGGCGGGGCTTGACGTGAGCTGGGATCCGGCCACTGTACTCCAGCCTGGGCGGAAGAGCGAGGCTCCGTCTCAAAAAAAAAAAAAAAAGAAA
>NW_016808004.1:3146974-3154613 GCF_001698545.2 Rhinopithecus bieti | reverse complement strand
CCAGGTTGGTCTCGATCTCCTGACCTCGTGATCCGCCCGTCTCGGCCTCCCAAAGTGCTGGGATTACAGGCTTGAGCCACCGCGCCCGGCCAAGAAAAAATTTTTTAAATTGAAAAACAGAAAAAGAAAACAAAGAAAGCTACAGGTTATTTCATGGTACTGAATTGTAATGTGTTTCTGCTTTTGTTCTTATGTTCATTTTGAATATATCACACTCTTTTTTTTTGTAGCTCATTTCAGTTTTGAAAAATTTGCCTGAAAGTCTGAGCAATGGAAGGCAGCAGCCAACAGAGGGGGCGACTTATGGTGAGTGGGGGCTGCAGACTCTCACATCTTTCTAAAGGTTCTGCTTGTCATGATAGCATCTGAACATTCTGACTTCTTAGCTATACTTTTCCCTTCATTTTGATTGAGTGCCCACTTTTATGTGCTTTTCCACAGAATGGTAGAAAGCGTTCTTCTCCCTCTTAGCATATAGCCTCATGAAGGATTGAGCATTTTTTTCCAACTTTTTGATTTTGAAAATATTAAATAGACTGGTATAATAAACACCAGTTTACCCCAGAGTCAACAATTATTAATGTTTGTCCATATTTTCTTTCTGTGTATTTAGTATGTGTATTTTAAATTTTGCTTATTCATTTGGAAGTATGAATCATGATCTTTCATTTCTAAGTAGTGTGCTTTTCCTAAGAAAATGAACAATTTCCTAATAGCATCCAATATTCAGTTCATATTTAAGTGTTCCTAATTGTCTAAAAATTTATTTTATAGTTGTTTTATTTTTCAAACTAGGATTTAGTTGTAATTAGTTGTTGTGTCTCTTTAGTCTCTAAAAAAGATTCCTCTTTTTTTCCTCGCCCTATGTCATTGACTTTTTGAAGAGACCAAGCCAGTTATTTGATTTGTTTGTTTTCTTCCAGTGTTGTTTAACTTGTTCCCTATCACTTATATTTCCTATAATTAGTTCTAAAGGTTTGGCTGGATTCAGGCTGAAAGTTTTTGGAAAGAGTGTGTTTCAGTGACGTTTGTTTTCTTCTTTTTTTTTTTAGTAGAGTTAGGAGTATAAATATTTGTTTCAGTTTTTTAATTTTAGGGATTACTTCTTATATTTCTTTATGATTAAATGTTATTTTTTGAATATATAAAACATATAGCTGATTCAAAAGTTAATATACCTAGAGAAGTCTTACTTTTGTCCCCTGCAGTCTTAAGGTACCACTTGAGTAAGCCAAGGTATCAGGTTGTACTAAAGCAAGTGAAGCTAAGTTTGATCACTTGGTTGAGATGGTGACCACCAGATCTTTCCAGTGTTAAGATGTGTTTTCCCTTTTGCAATTAGCAGACAATCTGTGGGGTAATACTCTGGCACTGTGCAGATACCCTGTTCACCAACAACCTTTCACATGATGGTTTTAGTACAGATTGATATTCCTTGCCCAAATGAATTATTTCACTGTGGATTACAAAATGGCAATTTTCTAATTCCTTTTACATTTAACAGCTGGTATTGTTCTGGAAAGAAGAGTTTTTCCTCATTAATTGGAGATGAATTTTAGTTAATCCTAAAATGGGGACAGGGGCTTAATTCTTTCTCTTTAATTAGCATAAGAAGTTGATGCCATTAATTTCCTTCAGTTTTGGTGTCAGATGTGTTCTTTTTAGTATCATTTGACACGCAGATTTTCACTGATTGTGTTTTACAGTCGTAATTCTTTACATTGATCAAATTTCCCATATTTGCCCAGTGGGAGCCCCTTAAATTTGGCTCCTACATTCTGTTAACACTCTTCATTTCCCACTAGTTTGGAGTGCTTCCTTGCTTCCACCACAGTAATGTCCCAGGCTCCCCTGTATGTCCTCTGGCCCACATTGAAATCTACCAGTGTGATTTCCAGGGAGCTCTTGTTCATTTTAGTGGGATCGATAGTTAGAGATCATCTGATACAACAGTGTGTGGCAAGATAAGATATCAGTGGATGAAACTAGAAATTATATTTTTTAAAAATATTTAAGCTTATATTGTTTATGATTCAAATTTATCATTAAAGGGTTTTCCTTATATTTTCTCACACTATCTTTTTTTAAATATTAACCTATTTATTTGCTATTCATAACATCGCTTCAGCATTACAATACCAATATTACTACTAACAGTAAAAATACTAAGTAAGATTTAAGATTTCTTTACAGTTTTCCTTTTTGCTCCTTAGAATATATCCTAAGGATATACAGTCAGATTACTGCCTTCAAAATTTCCTGGTAATGATAATTTTTTCCATGTGGTTTTGTTACCTAGTTTCATACATAGTTAAGTTTCAGTTTTTTTTTTTTTTTTTTTTCTTTTAAGGGTTGCTTTATTTTCTTTCATGATTAAATTTTATTTTTTGAATGCATAAAATATTTACATGCTTCAAAAGTTAAAACAGCTTAGAAAGGTAGACTCATAGAAGTCCTACTTCAGTCTCTATCTCATCTAACCCGTATTCCTCCCTCTATAGGTAATATTTTTATTAGTTTCTGATTTAGTCTTCCAGTGTTTCCTTTTGCCAAAATAAGCAAACACATACATAGTGTTATTTTTTATTTTTCCTTCACAAAAGGCGGCATTAAATACATATTCTTCTTTGCCTTTGTTTTTTCACTTAATAGTGTATCTTGGAGACTACTTCCTATTAGTAAGAAGAGATTTTCCTCTTTCTTTCTTGTTTTAACTTTTTTAAGATAGGGTCTCTGTTACCTAGGCTGGAGTACAAAAGTGTGATCATGGCTTACTGCAGTCTCAAACTCCCAGTCTCAAGCAGTCCTCCCACCTCAGCCTCCCGAGTAGCTGGGACTGCAGGTACATTCCACCATGCCTGGCTAATTTTTTAATTTGTTGTAGAGACAAGTTCTAACTATTTTGCTCAGGTTGGTCTTGAACTCCTAGACTCAAGTCATCCTCCTGCCTTGGCCTCCCAAAGGCATGCCTGGCCTCCTTTTTGTTTTTTTGTGGTGGCATAGTTCTCAGTTATGTGAATATATCATAATTTACCCAATAGATGTCTGATTGATGGGCATTTGGGTTATTTCCAATCTTTTGCTATTTCAAATAATAGTACTAATAAGATTAGGAAGATAACATGCATGTAGTTATTTGTAATAGTATAGTAAAACTACGTGGAGTAGTTTTAATGTACCTTATTCCTGTCAGTAATGTTGAAGATCTTTTCATATATTTAAGAACTATTTGCATTTCTTTTTTCTGGGTAGTGTTATATCTTTTTTCCCATTTTCCTATCAACATTTTGGTCTTTTTCTTTTCCATTTTTTGAGTACTTATATTTCATAATAGAGAAATTAGTCCTCTCTGAGATAATTTACAAATTCAGTTTGTCATTTGTGTTTTGATTTATGGCATTTCTTTTTGTCTCATTTAAAAAAAAAAAAAAGTTTATTTTGGCTAGGCATGGTAGCTCACACATCTAATCCTAGCACTTTGGGAGGATGAGGCAGGTGGATCACTTAAGGTTAGGAGTTCAAGACCAGCCTGGCAAACATGGCGAAACCCCTTCTCTACTAAAAATACGAAAAATTAGCCAGGCATGGTAGTGCATGCCTGTAGTCCCAGCTACTCGAGAGGCTGAGAAAGAATCTCTTGAGCCTGGGAGGTGGAGGTTGCAGTGAGCTGAGATCATGCCACTGCACTCCAGCCTGGGTAACAGAGCAAAACCCTGTCTCAAAAAAAAAAAAAAGTTTAATCTCATTTCATAGTTAGAAGGGTATTTTCTACTCCCAGGATGTAAAGAAGTTCACCCATGTTTTCTTTTAGTATTTATATGATTATTTATGTATTATTTTTACTTGATATATGGAAAATTTTGAACATATAGAAAAGTCAAGAGATTAGAATGAATTCTCTGGTATCTCTTACTTAGTATCAATAGCTATCAACTCATGGACATTGACCCTGATGTTCATTTTTGCTCTTGGCTTTATCTTGTAGCCCCTAAGATTTCTGCTGGTACCAGTTGTGTAAAATGGGAGGAACAAACTTCAGAACAAATATTCAGACTTTACCGTGCCATTGGAAATATAGTAAGTTGGGAAGTCAGGTTGCGGTTTTGCCTAGTTGGTTTTCTGTGTGTCTAATTTGCTTTCTAAATATTTTTATTTAGGAATAATCCCAAATGTATCCCAAATAAAAGGTTTATCTTAGGAACAAAAGTGCTGGGATTACAGGCTTGAGCCACTGCGCCCGGCATTTTTTTTTTTTTTTTTGGACAAGAGTGCCAAGACAATCAAATGGAGAAAGAATAGTATTCTCAATAAATAGTGCTGGGACAACTGGATGTCCACAATCAAATGAATGAATTTGGACCCTATGTCACATCATATGTAAAAGTTAAAGAAGCTAATGAATAGCTAAATCTAGAAAACTCTTAGAAGAAAATATAGGTGTAAATATTCATGACCTTGAATTAGGCAGTGGTTTCGTAGATATGATGCCATGAAGCATAAGCAATCAGACTAAAAATAGAGAAACTGGACTTCATCAAAATTAAAGAGTTGTGCTTCAAAGGACACTATCAACAAAGTAAAAAAGACAGGTAGGCCAGGCATAATGGCTCATACCTGTAATCCCAGCACTTTGGGTGGCTGAGACAGGAGGATTGCTTGAGCCTAAGAGTTTGAGACCAGACTGGGCAACGTAGTAAGTCCCCATCATTACAAAAAGTAAAAAATTAGCTGGGCATCATGGTGCACACCTGTGGTCCTAGCTACTTGTGAGGCTGAAATGGGAGGATGCACTTGAGCCAGGGAGGTTGAGGCTGCAGTGAGCTGTGATTGCACCACTGCGTTTCATCCTGGGTGACAAAGTGAGACCCTGTCTCAAAAAAAAAAAAAAGAAAAGACAGCTTACTAAAAAAAGACAGAATGGGAGGGAATATTTGCAAATCGTATAACTGATAAGGGCCTAATATCTAGAGTAAAGAACTCTTACAACAACTCTGCAGTAAAACGACAAATAACCCAATTTAAAATGGCCAAAAAGACTGAGTAGACATTTCTTTTTTGTTTGTTTTTGAGATGGAATCGTGCTCTTGTTGCCCAGGCTGGAGTGCAGTGGTGCGACCTTGACTCATTGCAACTTCAGCCTCTTGGGTTCAAGTGATTCTCCTGCCTCAGCCTCCTGAGTAGCTGGGATTATAGGCATGCGCCACCACGCCCGGCTAATTTTTGTACTTTTAGTAGAGACGGGGTTTCACCACGTTGACCTGGCTGGTCTTGAACTCCTATCCTCAGGTGATCCACTCACCTCGGCCTCCCTAAGTGCTGGGATTACAGGCATGAGCCACCGCCCTGGGCCCTGAGTAGACATTTCTTTCAAGCAGATACGTAATATGAATGGCCAATAAGCACATAAAAGATTATCAACCTCATCAGTCTTTAGGGATATGCAAATCAGAACCACAATGAGATACCACTTCACACCCATTAGGATGGCTATAATTCAAAAAACAGACAAAAACTAGTGTTGGCAAGGATGCAGAGAAATTTGGAAACTTCATACATTCGTGGTACCATGTTTACCTCTAAAAATGGTGCAACCTGTGTGGAAAACAATTTGGCAGTTCCTCAAAAAGTTAAACACAAAATCATCTTATGACCCAGTATTTCCATTCCTAGGTTTATACTCAAGAGAATTGGAAACATTATGCTCACACAGAAATGTGCTATGAATCTTCATAGCAGCATTATTCAGAATAGCCAAAAGGTGAAAACAACCCAAATATCCAACTGATGGATGCATAAATAAAATGTGGTATAGCCATACAATGGAATATTATT
Source organism: Rhinopithecus bieti (assembly GCF_001698545.2). Lineage (NCBI taxonomy): Eukaryota > Metazoa > Chordata > Mammalia > Primates > Cercopithecidae > Rhinopithecus > Rhinopithecus bieti. The sequence continues at coordinate 3,148,781 of NW_016808004.1, read as the reverse complement.
AATACTCAGCCATAACCATAATCACATGCTATGACATGGATGAACCTGAAAAACACTATGCTAAGTGAAAAAACTATTTCACAACAGACTACATATGTTATTATTCCATTTATATGAAATGTCCAAAATAGGCAAATCCATAGGCTGGAGGACAGAGGATAATGGGAGGTATCTGATAATGGGTGTGTGTTTTTTGTGGGGAAGATGGGTGATGAAAATGTTCTAAAAATTAGGCAAGAAAAAAACGAGTGGCATTGGTTGAACGACTCTGAGTCTACTAAAAACCACTGATTTGGAAGCTTCAAAAGGGTGAGTTTTCTGGTATGTGAATTATATCTCAATAAAGCCGTCAAAAAAACAACCCAAGATGAAAAAGAGTTGGACATGTTTGAGGGACAGAAATGAGGCTGGTGTGGCTGGAGTATAGCTGGCAAGATGGAGAGTAGCTAAGGTGAGGTGAGAAGCAAGATTGAGTAGGATTGATGTGCAATGGGATGACATCAGAGGGACACGGCAGGGGAGTAATGGGATTAGGTATGTACATTCTTAAAAGTTTGCCCTGGCTGCTGCTAGAGAGTGGAGTGAAGGTCAGTTAGGGAACTGGTTGGGCATGGTGGCTCACACCTGTAATACCAGCACTTTGGGAGGCCAAGAAGAGTGAATTGCTTGAGTCCTGGAGTTCCAGACCAGTCTGGGCAACATGGTGAAACCCTGTCTCTTACACAATATACAAAAATTAGCTGGGTATCATGGGATGCACCTATAGTCCCAGCTACTCGGGTGGCTGAGGTAAGATGATCACTTGACCCTGAGAGGTTGAGGCTGCAGTGAGCTGTGATTCCACCACTGTACTCCAGCCTGGGCGACAGAGCAAGATCCTGTCTTAAAAAAAAAAAAAAGAAGAAGAAGAGAAGAAGAAGCTGCTGCAACTATAGGCAGATGACAGATGATGGCAGTTTGGAACAATGATAATGGTGGATACAAAGAAGTGGACATCCAGACTATGCTTGGAGATAGAGTCAGTGGGATTTGCTGATGGAATCTGGGAAATTAGGGCAAGATAAATTAGGATCATTCATAGATTTTTGGCTTGAGAAACTGGATGAATAGTGGAACCATTTAATTGAGATGAGGATGTCTGGGGAGGAACAAATTTGGGAAGAGAAATCAATAGTTTTGGCAATGTTAAGTTTGACATATGTTAAGTTAGAAGACATTGATATGGAGATACCAAGTAGACAACTTCCTGAGATGCAATTTAGGCCAGTAGCTTGAAATCTCTTGGCACCTGTAACTTACTACATGATAATTCTTACTCTCTGCAGTTTATCTTCCCTGTACACGGAGAAACACTTTGTGCTATAAAAGGCTGAGCCAGAAGGTGGGGTTTGGTTCCTAGAGCTGCCCTTTACTAACCAAGAGGAAGGCCCTTGTCTTTGAGCTTCTGCTTTTTTTACCTCTAAAGTGGGGTTAATGACCATGTACACAACTGTCAAGATCAAAGGAAATGAACTAGGTGAATGTAAATTCATGTAAACATACTGTTTTGGCAGTAATGATGGCAGACACCAAAATAATTATATTCTTACCATCCCTTTCCTTTCTACAATGCTTTGTTGATAAGGTGAGCTTTACCTCCTCCAGAACAAGACTATATTCTGAGTATGTACCTACCATGTTTATTACTTTCAGAAAATAGAAATCTTTTTTTAGTCAGTAAACATGTTTCAAAAATATTTTGAGTTATTTAAAAGAAAAAAATTTAGCCGGGCGAGGTGGCGGGCGCCTGTAGTCCCAGCTACTCGGG
>NW_016808004.1:3122529-3146081 GCF_001698545.2 Rhinopithecus bieti | reverse complement strand
GTGAAACCCCGTCTCTACTAAAAAATACAAAAAACTAGCCGGGCGAGGTGGCGGGCGCCTGTAGTCCCAGCTACTCGGGAGGCTGAGGCAGGAGAATGGCGTAAACCCGGGAGGCAGAGCTTGCAGTGAGCTGAGATCCGGCCACTGCACTCCAGCCTGGGTGACAGAGCAAGACTCCATCTCAAAAAAAAAGTTAAATATTTTCTATATTTAGGAAATTAATGAGATAACCATCCCAGTTTTAACCAGGGCATAAACAGGCAAGTTACAGAGAAATAAAAGTGCACATAAATACATGGACAACTCCTCAGCTTCACTAATAATAAACAGCAAGAGATTATCACATTTTTTTCTCACTTATCCAGGCAGTTTAGCAATAAAATGTTGATGCTGTTTAACCCAGGCATTCCACTTTAAAAACGAACAAAAAACCCCAAAACTATTATCCAGAAATGTATAAGTGCTCAAAGATCTACCTACAAGGCTATTACCCTAGTTTATAGTGTCATAAATAGCAATAAATTGAAAATAACTGAAATATCTATCATAAAGATAGTTGTTGCATAAATTATGTATTCATAAAACGTTACTGTGCAGCAGAGAGAATGACATAAATATGTACTGATGAAACATCAATGCTTTATGGTCAAACAACAAAAGTCCTTGTAAAACAGTATTGATGCAGGACTTTTTGCTCCTTAACTCAGCTAAAATCTGGGTTCTTGTCTCACAACCAGGAAAAATTAGGCACGTAGACACATTGAAAGGTGAGGAGAGAGGAATTTATTAAAAGAAAGCTCTCAGCAAAAAAGAGGGAGTCCTGCCAACAGGCTTCCACCCCGCAGATTGAATACCAGGCTACCACACAGGAGCTGAAGGGGCCAGGCTCTTCTCCCGCGTGAGGCACAAATTTCTGGTGGCTCCATCCCCATTCTTCCAGTGCTCATGCGGGCTCTTAGTCTGAGCCACACCACATTGATTTATTTCCTTTACTGCATATGTGTTAAGGGACAGAATTTTTCACCATGGACATGTTTAGGCAAGCCCCCTGTGCATAATGACCTGGGTGGCATTTGACTGTCTCCTGTCTCTATCAGTGTGTTCTACGTTTTTATAATAATATTTGTAGAAAAAAATACAGGGAAATGCACATCAAACTTAATAGTCGTTAATAGAGATGGGAATAAATACAGAATACTATCATTTTCTAAAATCTTTTAAGATAATTGATGTAATGCTTGCATTTTTTATAAGGATAATTTTTAATTGGAAATATTAGTATATTAGATATAAACATTGATTTAAAAGTAACATTTAACATCTTATAAATCCTGGAAACACTGAGATAGAGAGTCATGTTTATGGTCTGTTCCATCAAACTTAGTGACTGAGTTCCCAATTCCTCTAATTGCAGGAAAAGTCCAGATTAACACAAAATAGTAGTTGAAAAGTGTTCGGGAGTTGAGTGTATTCCGTTATCATACCTTCTTTAATTTTACTTGCAGATTCCATTGCAGACGCTCTGGATGGCGAATACCATTAAACTTCTGGATTTGGTAGAAGTTAACAGTTCAGTCCTTGCTGGTACTAACTTTTGAATAGCTAACGTGGAAACTGTTTTCACTGTAGTCTATCCGGAAATATGTCTGTTTTATCATATCTCACAATTACTAAAAATAAGAATTATTTTAGTTTGTTTCAGTTCAGTAATGATAATACTTTCCATTCCCTTACTGTCTTATTCTTTGCAACACTCATTCTCATGTATTTTCTCATTTAATCATTACAAGAACTGGCCTGGTGCGGTGGCTCACGCCTATAATTCCAGCACTTTTTGAGGCCGAGGCGGGTGGATCACCTGAGGTCAAGAGTTCAAGACTAGCCTGACCAACATGGTGAAGCCCCATCTCTACTAAACACAAAAATTTAGCTGGGCATGGTGGCGCATGCCTGTAATCCCAGCTACTTGGGAGGCTGAGGCAGGAGAGTCACTTGAACCTGGGAGGCAGAGGTTTCAGTGAGCCAAGATTGTGCCATTGCACTCCAGCCTGGGCAACAAGTGAAACTCCATTTAAAAAAATAATAATAATAATTACAAGAACCTGGGGAGTAGGCAGAACAGTGTTCCCATCCCATTTTAAGCTCTGTGATTTCCTGCCTTAAAGTTTTCAGAGAGTGCAGAATGACTCGATTAGTTTCATTCTGGTGAATATTATAATGAAAATATCTGGGCAACTCAGTGAAAATCTAGGCCAGAGTGTATTCATACACCATGCCACAGGTCCATTCTTAGGCCCACCAGCACCCTCCCAATATGGTGGACAGAAGGAATGTGAGCCACAGAGGAAGCCGGTTTAATTTAGAGGTAGTTGGAGTTCTCCAGGAACCTAGGAATTAGGATTTGTTTGGGCGGGGATGAAAGGGCCAGATTAAATCCTAAACATCCCGTGTATTTCCCACATTGGCTAGTTATTTCACCAAAGTGCTAACACAAAACTTGTAGATTCAGCATTTTAGGTGGTCACTGGGTAAAGGAATTACAGCTTTGTATGTTCATAGGCAGCTTTCCTTTGGGTTTCTGATGTACAGAAAGCACTGTGGCTTCCTTGTAAGTTTTGATTTACAAAGTCAGCATCATCAGCAAATGTGTTCTCTCCGGTATCAGTACTGCCTCCCAAGATGTTTTTTTGATTTTTAAGAAGTACTATGAAGTTGCATAATTGCTTTTCTCTCTTACATATCTTCTCTTTTTTCCATTCTTCAGATCCAAAATTAACAGGACAGGCTCTTATTCCAGGATCAGTAATATACCACAAACAGTCACAAATACTGTTGGTTTATTGCAAGGTATGTTTTCCGTAGTTTCAGGTTATCATAGTTGTTTTACTGGGTTTATAGTCTGTATCATTTATTATTTTTAGTTGGAACTTAACTACCTGTCCATCAGATTTGGTCAAGAGGCCATTTAATTTTCTTTAGAAATAGTGAAGTCTCTAGCATAATTTTTTGAAAGTGATGAAGTTTTGCCAAGGCATTATTATTACTCAATCAAAGAAAGAAGATTCAATAACTTGAGTGCTTTCTTAAAATAACGTGTATTGTTAGCAGCCCAATTTAATTAACAGCTCTTGTGCTTGGTAACATAAAAGATAGTCATATCAAAATGTCTGGCTGAGCTACTACAGGACATGGATCCTACTTGCTTTTACTACTTAACAGTAGTAAAGAGGAGATTTCTGAACTATTTAAAATAACTTTGGAATCATTATTGTTTTATTTATAAGACCATGGTGTGTTCTGAGAAGCGTTCTATATTCCTTCCATTTCCTAGGTATTTTGCATCATATGGTGTTCATGTGAGATATTTCATACTTAAGAAGAGGTTTAGCCAGGCACAGTGGCTCACACCTGTAATCCCAGCACTTTGGGAGGCTGAGGTGGGTGGATGATCTGAGGTCAGGAGTTCGAGACTAGCCTGACCAACATGGAGAAACCCTGTCTCTACTAAAAATACAAAAATTAGCCAGGTGTGGTGGCAGACGCCTGTAATCCCAGCTACTTGGGAGGCTTAGGCAGGAGAATCGCTTGAACCCGGGAGGCGGAGGTCGTGGTGAGCCAAGATCGTGCCGTCGCACTCCAGCCTGGGCAATAAGAGCGAAACTCCGTCACAGGAAAAAAAAAAAAAAACAGTTTAAAATGTATGATAGATTGACCTACAGACTGTGAATACAAAAATCCATCAACCTCTCTTTGTCTCTTGTCAGCTTATTCTGGAATAGTGCTGGATGCATATGTCTTGCTGTCCTTTTCCAGGTCTATATATATGTTTTGTTTGTTTTGTTTTGTTTTGTTTTGTTTGTTTTTTTTTTGTTTTGTTTTGTTTTTTTGAGATGGAGTTGCCCAGGCTGGAGTGTAGTGGCACGATCTCAGCTCACTGCAACCTCTACCTCCTGGGTTCAATCGATTCTCCTGCCTCAGTCTTCCAAGTAGCTGGGATTATAGGCACCTGCCACCACGCCTGGCTAATTTTTCTATTTTTAGTAGAGACGGAGTTTCGCCATGTTGGTCAGGCTGGTCAAGAATTCTTGACCTCAGGTGATCCACCTGCCTTGGCCTCCCAAAGTGCTGGGATTACAGGCATGAGCTACCACGCCTGGCCTATATATGTATTTCATGTTACATATCTTTTATTCTGCTCCCTTTGTATTTAAATACATTTATACAGGACTATACATTTGTTATCGCTCCTTGGTAATAAGCTTTTAATTTCAGTGGCAAAAACTGCAATGACTTTTGCACCAACCTAATAAGAGTCAAGGAATTCTACATGTTACTTAGTATAGTGCTATTTGCAGCTAGGCATTTAGTAAAGGTTTGTTGGTTTGTTTGTTTCCATGATAAAAATTGTATAAACTGATATTTACTTGGCTTTTTAGTTTTGCCACCCCTGCCTATTCACTATTTGTATTTTGCCCTTTAGGATAGTTGGATTGGTGTTCGATCAGTGATGCTCAAGAAAGCATTAACGGCTACTGACTTCTACAATGGATATTTGCACCCCTGGTACCACAAAAATTCCCAAGCTCAACCAAGCCAGTGCAGATTTCAGACTCTCAGACTTCCAACAAAGAAGAAGCAGAAAAAAACTGTTGCTATGTAACAATGCATTAAGTAGTTAGGAAGAAGATGGATAAAAATCTGTTACGTATTTGTAATTTATTAAAAACCTTATTTACAAGGAATTATCTGAACTTTCTTTTTTTTTTTTTTTTTTTTTTTTGAGACAGAGTCTCACTCTGTTGCCCAGGCTGGAATGCAGTAGCATGATCTCAGCTCACTGCAACCGCCGCCTCCCAGGTTCAAGCAGTTCTGCTGCCTCAGCCTCCTGAGTAGCTGGGATTACAGGCACACACCACCACATCCAGCTAATTTTTGTATTTTTAGTAGAGATGGGGTTTCACCTTGTTGGTCAGACTGGTCTCGAACTCCTGACCTTGTGATCTGCCCACCGTAGCCTCCCCAAGTGCTAGGATTACAAGCATGAGCCACTGCGCCCGGCCTGGAATTATCTGGACTTTTCAAAGAAGAATGGCCCACTGTTAGAAGAAGAGAAGATTATTGTCAAAAACGATGGATTGCCGGCGGCGCGCGTGGCTCAGCTGTTAATCCCAGCACTTTTGGGAGGCCGAGACGGGCGGAACAAGGTCAGGAGATCGAAGACCATCCTGGCTAACACGGTGGAAACCCGTCTCTTTACCAAAAAAAATAAAAAAGCTAGCCGCGAGTGGCGGGACTGGCCTGTTAGTCCCGCTACTCGGGGAGGCTGGGCGGAGAATGGCGTGAACCCAGGAGCGGGAGCTTTGCAGTGAGCTGAGATCCGGCACTGCACTCAGCCTGGGGCGCAGAGCGAGACTCCGTCTCAAAAAAAAAAAAAAAAAAAAAAAAAGAACTGGATTGCCTCATTTTCCACTTTTTATGTAACAGTAGTTAAAAATAGTTTTTCTACTTGAATTACAAAAAAAGTTTAAATAAAACTTGTATTTATCTTTCCCTAAGACAAGGCAACCCTAACTGGTGTGTTATGCACATACATACATTACTGAGAGAGGTTTTTTTTTTTTTTTTTTTGAGACGGAGTCTCACTCTGTCGCGGGGCTGGAGTGCAGTGGCGGATCTCGCTCACTGGCAAGCTCCGCCTCCCGGGTTCACGCCATTTCTCCTGCTCAGCCTCCCGAGATAGCTGGGACTACAGGCGCCCCGGCCACCCTCGCCCGGCTAGTTTTTTGTATTTTTTAGAGGACGGGGTTTTCACAGTGTTAGCCAGGATGGTCTTCTTGATCTCCTGACTCGTGATCCGCCGTCCTCGGCCTCCAAATGCTAGGATTACAGGCTTGAGCCACCAGCGCCCGGCAGGTTTTTTGTTTTTAGAATGATTCTTGTTCTGTCACCCAGGCTGGAGTGCAGTGGCGCGATCTCGGCTCACTGCAAGCTCCACCTCCCAGGTTCACGCCATTCTCCTGCCTCAGCCTCCCGAGTAGCTTGGGACTACAGATGCGGCCCGCCCACATGCCCGGCTAATTTTTTTTTTTTTTTTTTTTTTTTTTTTGTATTTATTAAGAGACAGGGTTTCACTGCATTAGCCAGGATGTTCTCTTGATCTCCTGACCTTGTGATCTGCCTGCCTTGGCCTCCCAAAGTGTGGGATTACAGGTGTAGCTACCACGCCTGGCTTGAGAAGAGGTTTTTTTAAAATAGTGCATCTGCGAGGTCAGGAGATCGAGACCATCCTGGGCTAACACGGCGAACCCCGTCTCTACTAAAAAACTTACAAAAACCTAAGCCGGGCGAGGTGGCAGGCGCCTGTAGTCCAGCTACTCGGGAAGCTGAGGCAGGAGAATGCGCTAAAACCTGGGGGGCGGAGCTTGCAGTGGCCGGATCTGGCCCCGCACTCCAGCCTGGGCGAGCAGAGCGAGACTTCGTCTCAAAAAAAAAAAAAAAATGTGCATCTGTTTAATTTTTTTTAAATGGTGTCCCCACTGACATTTTAGGAGTATTGAATCTGCATTTTTTATTTCCAATAAGCAGTAAAGCCAGCTCTTTACATTTCACTACCAGCTAGGTTTAACTAAGTAGTAAACGTAGGTAATATTTAATGATCTCTGCCACACTGATCTGTACTATAAATTAACATTTTACATCCAGATTTTAATTTTTATTTATCTTTTTAGAGATGGGGTCTTGCTCTCCCACACAGGCTGGAGTCCAGTGGCATGAAATATTGCTTACTGCATCCTCAACGTCCTGGGCTTAAGTGATCCTCCAACCTCAGCCTCCCAAAGTGAGGCCAGCATGGCTGGCTAATTTTCTTTTTTAGTTTAAAAACATTTTTTTTTTTTGCAGAGATAGGGGCCTCACTATGTTGCCTAGGCTGGTCTTGAACTCCTGGGCCCAAGCAGTCCTCCTGCCTTGGCCTCTCAAAGTGCTGGGATTACAAGCATGAGCCACTATACCCGGCCGAGGTTTTCTTGAAGTAGGAACGTGCTAACATTTTTCAGCTTAACTTGTGCAATAAAGGTTATTGAGCATCTGGTGTGTGCAAACTCATCTCCTCTATCTCCAGGAGAGTCAAGCACTTCTGGAGAAGGAGGTACAGTGACCGCAGAATCCACACATCGACTATTCCTTCCTAGATTCTGACAGTGAAAGTCTTTCTCTATTCATTAAGTCATTTGTTAATTCAACACTATTTATTGATAGGGTGATTTGGTCATCTAAGTTAGGATGCTTTAATGAGTGAAAGAAGCACTTTCAATAATTACTCCAGGGCAACAGACAGAAACCAGGACTCTCCCAGGCAAACTGGATTGTGTGGTCATCTGATTTATTGAGCATTTACTGTGTCACTAGAACTTCAAATTGGTTACCAAATGTTCAGAGATCAAATATTTGACATCTTCAACGTACCAGGGAGACAAATGTGTAAGCAAATATAATAGTTATCAATGCCATAGCAGAGGCATAATAGAAGCATTGTGTCCCTCAGGGGTGTCCATGGAGGCTTCCCAGAAGAAGTCAATGGAATCAGCTTCCAAAGGATGAGTTTACTATGTAGACTAAGGCCTGGAAGGACATTCTAGCATATGCAGAGGCACAGAGACTTAAAAGAACACTATAGGGGGTTTTGGTAATGTTTAGCTGGGAGCATGATTGTTCTTTTATTATTCTTTAAACCATAAATTTGTCATACATTCCCTTGTATGTATGAGCTAGGTATAGAGCTGGCTGGTAAAAAGCTAACAATGGATTATGGAAGAGAAACAAATGGCATGTTAAATACCAGGGGAAAGCCCAGCGTTTTGATGAAAACAATTGATAAGGGTGGAATCTGGTGATAGAAATGAGACGAAAAGCAAGCTGAGGCCTGATCATGGAGGGCTTTGAGAGTTAGGGCCTTTGTCTCATATGCAGTACACTGTTGGAGAGTGGTGTGATCAGAGTTAGATTTTGGAAATTTAACTTTGGTGGTAGTGTGGAAGATAGGTTGGGGGTAAAACCTGGGCAGGAAGATCTGTTGGAAGGTTAGAAATGTGATCTTCAGGGACATGGATGGAGCTGGAAGCCATTATCTTCAGCAAACTAATCCAGGGACAGAAAATCAAACACTGCATGTTCTTACTTATAAGTGGGTGCTGAACAATGAGAACAGATGGACACATGGTGGGGGAACAACACACAGGGGTCTCGGGGGTGGGGATGGGGTTAGGGGGAGGGCGAGCATCAGAAATAATAAGGGATGCTGGGCTTAATACCTAGGTAATGGGATGATCTGTGCAGCAAACCACCATGGCACACAGTTACCTGTGTAACAAACCTGCGCATCCTACACACGTACCCTGAACTTAAAAGTTGAGGATAAAAGAGAAAAGGAATGTGAAGATCTGAATTACATCAGTGGTTGGGATGAAGGGGAGATGATTGAAAAGATTTTTGTGGGTGAGGGAATTTGAGTTATTGGCTGTTATATCCTTATGTAGAGTTTTGGATCCACCACTGATGAGCTCTTTGATTTCTGGCAAGTCAGTATCACTGAACTTTATTTCTTCAAGTGTGAAATTAGGCTGATGATGAAAACAAAACACTACCAAAATAGTTTTGAGAATCAACAAGAGACTCTGAAAGTGCCTTGTTTTTCCAATTGTATGTATTGAACACTTAATCTCCTCCAGGCACTCTGCTCATGTTAGGGAACTGGAAGAGAACGGAAATCAGTGTCCTCTAGGAGCTCATGAGTATGATTTCTGCAGGGGATCTAAGGAAGTGCCCACTCAGACACTGCCACCAGTACTGGGGAAACCTGACTGAGGGCACAGCTTCCCGTTAGAGTTGTGACCCAGGAAAGGTTGGATTCCTCTTGCAACACCTAAGGAATATTCTGCCCCTTCCATCCCCTCAAACAGGGTAACGACTTCGACAAGGGGAATCTTGAATAGTTGACAGAATCGCAAGGGAGATCCCTTAAACTCTCACATTTGATGAAACCAATAATCTGTATGTGTGAAGTTAGGCTCTTGGTTGCAAATAACAGACTTGAAACACTTTTAAAAAATGGGGATTTTAGGCCAGGCACGGTGGCTCACACCTGTAATCCCAGCACTTTAGGAGGCCGAGGTGGGCAGATCACCTGAGGTCGGGAGTTCGAGACCAGCCTGACCAACATGGAGAAACCCCGTCTCTACTAAAAATAAAAAATTAGCCGGGTGTGGTGGTGCATCCCTGTAATCCCAGCCTGGGCAACAAGAGCAAAAGTCTGTCTCAAAAAAAGAAAAGAAAAGGAGAGAGAGAGAGAGAAGAGAGAGACAGAGAGAGAAAGAGACTCGGAGGTTTCCTTTGGTTACTGTCACTCCCTGCCCCCCGTTCCCCATAGTTTATCTGATGACATATGTCTACTTAGCAGTTTTGATCTCTTACTACCTACTGGTTAATGGCCTCAGCTCTGCCACCCCACATTCTGGGTGGAGCCTGTCTGACTCTCTAACCAATTACCATTGCCCTTGCCAGATAGAACCTTTTGTGTCAGACCACAACTAGTCCTTAGCCAGACTGTGAGTCGAGGCCTACCCCAATCCATTGATTCCACTCTGCAGAAAAAGCAGCATAAGGGGCTGTGAAATTGGTCATCATGACTGGCACAGTTGGTATACCTAGGACTGTATGAAATACCTTTCATGCATCTGAAATCTTAAGGTAAGAGTGCAAGGCCCATCCTACAGTGTGCAGTTCCCCATCCAGGGAGCCTCAAGCTCATCCTGGAACTAGAGGATAAACACCAGGTATGGAAATGCCATCTTCAAGTTGGCAGCCCATTTCTTCAAGAAAGTAAATGATGCACATCCCAGACAGGCATCAGGAAGCCATATGACTTGCTCTTTGTTCAGGCCCCTGTAGAAACAACAATTCAGTGTGACTAAGTAGCGTTTCTCATCTGAACCAGAATCACCTGGAGTAGGTTCCTGGCCTCTGATACAGACATTGAGTCAGAATCTCTGCATCTGGGACTCTGCATTTTACCACACTCATCAAATAATTTTTCTGCTAGAGCAGTAATAGTTTTAACTAGCATAAGATATGCATGTTAATCCGAGCTACGTGCTGGCCCAGAGTCCAGAGTCCTCACAGGAAGGTAGAACACAGTCTGCTTTATGCTTTAGTTAAAAGGATGTATTTGCAAATACATTGCCTCCTTATGCAAGATGCTTCTATTTTGGTTCTTGTCATTGCTGAAAAAATATGCTTTGCATCAGACTCAAAACCAAATTTTCTTGCTAGTTACTAGTTGAGTGACTCAGGACAAGTTGCTGAAAGTTTTAAAACTGATTTCTCAGTTTAAAAACATGTGTAATACCTGCCTTGCAGAATAGAAATACATCTGGGAAGTGCCTGGCATATAGGAGACCCTCAATAAATGGTAGCTATTGTTGTCATCTGTGGTTAATATTATGTCAATGACTGGGCCATCAGGTGCCCAGACATTTAGTCAAACATTATTCTGGGTGTGTTTGTGAAGCTGCTTCTGGATGAGATGAACATTTGAATCACATCAGGCATGGTGGCTCATGCCTATAATCCCAGCACTTTGGGAGGCTGAGGCAGGCAGCTCACTTGAGTCTAAGAGTTCAAGACCAGCCTGAGCAACATGGCAAAACCCTGTCTACAAAAAATACAAAAGTTAGCTAAGCATGGTGACGCATGCCTGTGGTCCCAGCTACTTAGGAGGCTGAGGTAGGAGGATTGCTTGAGCCCAGGAGGTCGAGGCTGCGGTGCAGTGAGATTGTGCCACTGCATTCCAGCCTGAATGACAGAGTGAGACCCTCTCTCAAAAACAAACCAAAACAAAAAACCCCACACATTTGAATCAATGGATTCAGTAAAGCTGATGGCCCCCCTAATGTGGATGAGCCTCATCCGGTCAGTTGAAGGCCTGAATAGAATAAAAAGGCTGAATAAGCGGGAACTCCTCCAGCTTGACTGCCTTTGAGCTGGGATATTGGTTTTTACCCTGCCTTTAGATTTGAACTGAAAATCAGTTCTTCACAGGTCTCCAGCCTGCTGGCTTTTTCGCTGGAACTATACCATCAGCTCTCCTGGGTCTCCAGCTTGCCAACTATAGATTTTGGGATTTAAACTCCATAATCACACGAGCCAATTCCATATAATAAATCTCTCTCTATATATGTATACACCCCGATGGTTCTGTTTCCCTGGAGAACGCTGACTGATACATCACTACAGTCAAATGCTACTATAATCCCTTCTTTGGGCCTACAACATTTTCTTCTCTGAATGGTAGCAACAGCTTGTAGAAGAAGATGCCTTTACTTATTTTGATTTCTTGTTGACACATAATTATTGTATGTATTTATGGAGTACATTGTGATGCTTTGATATATTTAATAATGTGAGGGGATCAGATCAATGTAATTAGATATCAGTCATCTCAAACATTTGTCATTTCTTGTGCAGGAAACATTCAATATCCTCTCTTGTAGCTAGTTGAAAATACACATTGTTGTTAACTATGGTCATCCTACAGTGCTATACAACACTAGAACTTGTTCCTCTTATCTAGTTGTAGTTTGTGTCCTTTAATAAATCTCTCTCTAACCCTTCCTTTCCCCTCCCCTTTCAGGCCTCTGATAACCTCTATGACTGCTTTTTACTTCTATGAGATCAGCTTCATTTAAGCTTCCATATATGAATGAGAACATACAGTGTTTAACTTTCTGTTCCTGGTTTATTTCACTTATTTCTCCAGCTCACCAACTGCAGATTTGGGGATTTAGCCTCCATAATCACGTGAGCCAATTCCTTGTAATAAATCTTTCTCTCTACATATACGTCTTGATGGTTCTGTTTCTCTGGAGGACCCTGAGAAATATGTCCTACAGTTCCATTCATGTTGCCTTGAATGGCAGGATTTCATTCTTTTTATGGTTGACTAGTATTCCATTGTGTATACATACCTCATTTTCTTTATCCATCCATCAGTTGTTAGACACTTAGTTTGATTCTATATCCTGGCTATTGAGGCTACTGCTGCAATAAACATGAGCATGCAGATGTCTCTTCGATATATTGATTTCCCTTTCTTTGGATGACTGCCCAGTAGTGGGATTGCTGAATCATATGGTAGCTCTATTTGCAGTTTTTACAGGAACGTTTATACTATTGGAAATGTCTTTAGACCAATAGGAGCAAAAGAATTTTCAAGTAGGGGAAGGACCTATATAATTCAAAATTTCTTTTTAGAGATGATGAAACAGGGGCCTAGCAACAGCTAGGTAGTGATAATACTAGGATTAGAACCCGAAGGCTACAGGAGATTTTGTTTTAAAGAAGGATTTGACTCTTCATTTGGTCTGGAGGACAAAAGAAACATTTCTGAGCATAAAATTGAGTTCTCGTGAATAGCTACCAAAAGGATGTTTGTTGCTTTATACTTTGTATTTAAGTCAGTTCAACCTATTTTCACTATTTTTCTTTATATTTATCAAACAATTTCAAGGTGAAAATATATGACTTTGAGGGGCAGAGTCTTAGAGTCAACAAAGCTAGCATGAGCCTAGCCCTGTCACTGATTGTAAACCTAGGCTGGTTACTGAGCCTCTCCATGTATTGCCCTATCCATGAAATTAAAATTGTACCTACTTTGCAAGTATTGTCATGAAGAATAGAAATAATATACTTGACCAGCCGTGGTGACTCACACCTATAATCCCAGCACTTTGGGAGGTCTAGGCGGGAGGATCACTTGAGGTCAGGAGTTCGAGACTAGCCTGGCCAACATGGCAAGACCTTATCTCTACTAAAAATACAAAAATTAGCTGGGCATGATGGTGCATGCCTGTAATCCCAGCCACTCAGGAGGCTGAGGCAGGAGAATGGCTTGAAGCCGGAAGGCAGAGGTTGCAGTGAGCCAAGATCCGGCCACTGCACTCCACCTTGGATGACAGAGTGAGACTCCATCTCAAAAAAAAAAAAAAAAAAAAAACAGGAAAAGAAAAAAAGAAATAAGTCATCTAGCACAGTGTCTGAAGAAACACAGTAGGTTCTCAATATCACTATTATTAGCTAACATTTTTTGAGGGCTAGCCATGTGTGTAAGGACTTGACCTGGACTGTCCCATTTTATCTCTACAATAACCCAGTGAAGCAGGTACTGTTATTGATCCTCATTTTTCCAGAATTTTAAATGGTTAGTCAGTGGTGGAGCTGGAATGTATGCCCTGGTAACCTAGATTCCAGTCGGCGTGCCTAACCAATCTACTACCACCATGCGTCCATTTGCAAATATTTTTATCCTTGATTAGGGAATTTAATGTGTTTGGCTTTGGTGCTCAGAAACAAAGAAATGGGAACACATGCCAGTTGAATGCCCATGATATGCATGTACTATGCTAGACAATTTCAAAAATATTTCATTTTAGTTACTATTTCATCAGTCTTTTTTTTTTTTTTTTTTAAGAGAGACAGGATCTTACTACGTTGTCCAGGCTGGAGTGCAGAAGCTATTCATAGGCACAATCATCATGCACATAGCCTCAAATTCCTGGGCTCAAGTATCCTCCTGCCTCAACCTCCCAAATAGCTGGGACTACAAGTATGCACACCCTGTCCAGCTAATCACTGTCTTTTTTTACCTCTAAGATTCATAAACTTTTCTAAGACCCTACAGATAGAAGCTATTTTTTGTAGTAAAAAAGTGCAGCTCTCGCTTTCCACTAATTTTTATTGCTGCTCTTCTTCCAGAAGGTAGATTATCCATTGTTATTTACATTAATTATTTACATCGTTGAAACATTGAGATGCTAGGTTGGCAGATAATACAAAAAATGTGGTACCTTTGCTTAGAAACTTTTATTCTAAAAAGTTAACGGACAAACATTAACTTTTCTGAGAAATTAAAATACTGTTTCCATTAAATAAGCTTTTTTGTGTGCAGGCTGTTTTGTTTGTTTTGTTTTGTTTTCGTTTTGTTTATTTTTTAGTTTGGAAGCAAGAAGGAGGAGGAATATTATCAGAGAAGGGCAGCTTTGACGAAAGGCTGCTATAAAGATTCTTTTTTTTTTTGAGACGGAGTTTCACTCTTTTTGCCCAGGCTGGAGTGCAATGGTGCGATCTTGGCTCACCGCAACCTCCTGGGTTCAAGCGATTCTCCTGCTTCAGCCTCCCGAGTAGCTGGGATTACAGGCATGTGCCACCACCCCGGCTAATTTTGTATTTTTAGTAGAGACGGGGTTTCTCCATGTTGCTCAGGCTGGTCTTGAACTCCCGACCTCAGGTGATCCACCCGCCTCAACCTCCCAAAGTGCTGGGATTACAGGCGTGAGCCATTGCGCCCGGCTGTAAAGATTCTTTAACATATCTCTTAGAAATTTATAAAATCTAAAATCTTAGAATTGGAAAGACCTTACAGATAATTTAGTTTAACCTTGGCCTCATTTTACAGAGAAGGAAACCAGACCTAGCAGAGGAAATGTTTTGCTCAAGGATAAAACTCAGGTTTCTGAACTCCCAGATGACAACTAATACATTATTAATTACAAATAACTATATATAACTTCTGTTTGATAATGCCTTTAGGTAGTAACCTCTAATATAGCTACATCAGCATTTTTCCAAGCCAGTTCCTGAATACCCACTTCGTGTCTGATTCCTCCAATCCAGTGCAGTATACATTTTACATAGACTTGGTCTGGCAATGAGGAAATAGCATTCATTTTCAATCTTGGGTCTCAGCATAATTTGGTATATAACACTGCAGTCGACTGTACCCTGTAAAGCTTTAAAGGGATGGTATTCCAAGAATTAGTATTAGTCTGAAAAACCAAGTGTTTTGTTTCTCTTTCACTTTTTTACATATCCATGGTTCCTGGGGGTAAAATAAAAGTTTTCACTCTAATGGGTGCAGTGGAGGGAGACATTCTAAGTGGAAGGAAGCGCATATACAAAAGTCTAGAGGCCTCCTGAGACATCAGGAGGTGTCTGGGGCCCTTCAAGCAGTTGGTACGACTAGAGCACGTTGGCCCCACAGAGAGCTGAATCAAGAGCCAGACCTGCTCTACTCTGCATACCTTGAACTTTAGCTTGAAGGCAGTGGGGAGTTATTGAAGGATTTATAGCAGAGGAATTACAGAAATATAGTTGCTTTTTATTATTATTATTATTATTTGAGACAGAGTCTTACTCTGTCATTCAGCCTGGAGTGCAGTGGCATGATCTCAGTTTACTGCAACCGCCGCTGCCCAGGTGGGTTCAAGTGATTCTCCTGCCTCAGCCTCCTGAGTAGCTGGGATTACAGGTGTGCACCACCACCACCACACCCAGCTAATTTTTATATTTTTAGTACAGACGAGGGTTTTGCCACGTTGGCCAGGCTGGTCTCGAACTCCTGACCTCAGGAGATCCACCTGCCTGGGCCTCCCTCATTGCTGTGATTACAGGTGTGAGCCACTGAGCCTGGCTGCTTTTAATTATTTTGATCAAACAGATAATATATGAATACATTTTAATATAAACTCAACTATTAAATCCAAAGTCAAAGTTCTTCACCACTCCCTCCATCCCCAGTTCCTTCGTCAGAGGTAATCACTCTGCTGCTTGGTACATATCTCTCCAAACATTTAAAAAAGTGCATTCATGGCCGGGCGCAGTGGTTCATGCCTGTAATCCCAGCACTTTGGAAGGCTGAGGCGAGCGGATCACGAGGTCAAGAGATCGAGACCATCCTGGCCAACATGGTGAAACCCTGTCTCTACTAAAAATACAAAAATTAGCTGGGTGTGGTGGCGGGCACCTGTAGACCCAGCTACTCAGGAGGCTGAGGGAGGAGAATTGCTTGAACCTGGGAGGCGGAGGTTGCAGTGAGCCGAGATGTGCCACTGCATTCCAGCCTGGAGATAGAGCAAGACTCTGTCTCAAAAAAAAAAAGGAAAAGAAAAAAAGTGCATTCACTTATGTATACACATGCACAGAGATATTTCTGGATCTGGGATTATTTTGTGTGTTTTGAAACAAATATTATCCTGTGAAAAGATAAATTAAGAGGGACAGAGCTTGGGTTTGGGCAATTATGAGAGCCAACTGGCCATCTGTTTACTTTGCTTGGTGTTCACAGCATATTTTGTGAACGTTCCAGTTTTTCTGTGAGATTCTCACACATGAATCGTGCTGTGGGAACCATTTGGCAGACCTCAGCCACAACAGCTGCAAATCCTTACAGCCATGTCCACCAGGTCAGCCTGCACTGGGACCTGCCTGAATCAAAAGTTTGCTGCCTGCATTTGTGCATTGCAATTCGACTGGAATTCACAGATATTAAATGTTCTTTGTTGGGATTAGGAAATGGACAATGTGCTTGCCATGTGTTATGGAACAACTGAGGACACAAACATGACCATGGGTTCCCTTTCTGAAACAATTAAAACATTTATTGTTTTTGGATTGGTCTACATTGTAATAAAAGTTGATATGTAACAAAATGTTTCTGCATAGTGTTTTTTTTTTTATTATCTATTGTCAAGTTAAAGTTTACTACCACACTAACAGAACAATGACTTTTAACATATGGGCATATCCACAGATTAGGTCTCATTAAAGCTGTTACTAAGTGAGGGCTAGGGATGTGGGGTCTAAGGAATACAGTTTTAGGAATAAATAAGGAAATGTGGATACATTTATTTATTCCACTCATTTATTCATTCAATATACTTTTTTGGTGGGGAAGACGAGGTCTCTTGCTTTGTCACCTAGGGTGTGGTGCAGTGGCTTCGACCTCTGAGCTTAACAGATTCTCCCATCTCAGCCTCCTGAGTAGCTGGGACTATAGACGTGCGCCACCATGCCCGGCTAATTTTTGTATTTTTTTGTAGAGACAGGGTCTCCCATGTTGCTCAGGCTGGTCTTGAACTCCTGGGCTCAAGCGATCCATCTACCTTGGCTTCCCAAAGTGCTGGGATTACAATCAATATACATTCAGTACCTATTATTTATACGCTAATCATGTGCTAACTCACTGGTTGAATCACTCTATTCCCTTTGCTCTAGATTGAAGCTTCGAGACCACCTGGGAAAACAGACAACTAATGTAATGAATATCCATAACCAGTTTCACAGACAACCAGTAGTTTGCAAGTTATTCCACCCATGGAACGATTCCAAATATTGGAGAAAAGGCCCCCAAGTTAAAATACTCCATGGAAACATGCTCTATACATCTATGTGGTGCTTACAATAAAAGATGACTTCCTGCGACTGACTTGCAACTCCGAAAGAAGTGATTTAGAGAAAAAAAAAAAGAAAGAAAGAAGGAAAGAGAGAGAGAGAGAGAGAAAGAAAGAAAGAAAGAAAAGAAAGAAAGAAAAGAAAAGAAAAGAAAAGAAAGAAAGAAAGAAAGAAAGAAAGAAAGAAAGAAAGAAAGAAAGAAAGAAAGAAAGAGAAAAAGGTAAGTATGTCACCGTGCTCTTGGGAAATGCTTCTGGGATTTGTCAAATTTCTAGAGTGGAACCCAAGGTTCCTGAGCCAGGGGACAAAAGTGATAATTAAGTAGGATGCAATTTAGTTGGAATCTTCCCTGACCTTAATCCCATAAACAGTTGCCTCGGTAAGGGCAAAGTCTACAGGCCCTAAAACAGGGTACAAGCTTCCCTAAAACATATTAGAGAGAAGCACTTTCAACAGGACCTTATTGCAGGATCCCTAAAAAAAATTCAAAACAAGGAGATTTACATGTTATTCACCTTATCATAATTTCAGAAATATTTTACTAAAAAAAAAGAGTCGTGACGTCTACAACACCTTAAGACGTTGACGTTTGCAACACCTTAAGAACAATGATTATAAGTGTATTAATATTCTCTCTGATTTTAAGGGAAAAGTGATGCAGGAAGAGGAAGATGGGTGGGCGTACGTTCCCAGAAATCCCCAGAACGTCAAAAGGGAAGTGGCGGCTTTGAGTGGAAGACTAACGGAGAGCTTCTACGGTTGTGCCAAAGGAAAAAAAATGTTCCTAAGAAAAGAGTATACAAAGTTCTGTTCACCAAAGCCTGGAACCCAAAGGTGTCCCTCCAAAGCTGTATACGACAGAGAAAACGCGAACTGAAAGCAGAAACGGGTCCCAAGGGGCCAGGCGCCCCCTCCTCCTAGGTACGCAGGTCAGACAGAACTAGGGCTGACCCACAGGTAATTCAGCCCTCTCCCAACGCCCGCCGCCGCCGAGGATCCCACGGAGCCGCCCCCGCTCCCATCGCCGTGGCGACCGCCGGAGCCACGCAGCACCGCCCCTTCCTCGCGACGTGGCCCCGCCCCCTCAGAACCCGGAAGCGGGAGTCTCGCGCCTGCTGAGCGGCCGTTGGGGAGTGGGGAGCGCGCCGGCCCGGGAGTGGGGAGCGCGCCGGCCCGAGCTCGCTCGGCCACGCGCCCCGCCCCTCAGAGGCCGGCCTCCTTCTCTCTCCGCACGGCCTGCTGCGCCCGCGGGTCCCGAGCGCTTGATCGCCCGCCCCGACCGGAACCCAGCCGCCTCCACGGCCCGCGCTCGTACTGGAGCGAAGAGCGGCCTCTGGAAGGAGGGGAAGGGACGTGGGGGCGGCCACGGCAGGTGAGGGTGGGCGAAGACCTGGGAAGCGGCTGGGTGTGCGGTATGCGGGGTTGTAGGTGTGTGTATGGCGCGTGGCTGCTTTGGTTGGTGTGACTTTGTGAGTATGTTCTGAGTGGGCCGGTCCATGTGACCACTCACGTGATCACGTGCCCTTGTGAGTGTGTGTCTGGGGCCGAGTGTGGGCTGTGGGGTGGTCGGTGTGCTTGTGACCCTGTCTTTGTGTGGCTGTCACCAGTGGGACTGGCGGGGAGCTGTGTGTGTCTCCAGCGGGAGGTGGGGGCGGCAGAGGGCTTTACCGGGGCATCCTCCTGTAAACCCATCCTCGGGCTACACGACTGCAGCCCAGGAACATTTTTTTTTTCTCAACAAACTTTTAAGAACTCTGAGCAGAGGTCAGTAATTTTGGAGACAGCACCTCGGCCTGAAAGTGACAGATGTCTTTGTTGTTGCTGAGTGTGGGCCAGGCGTGAGGTTTGTGAACGGGGATGAGGAACAGAGCGGGACCGGAGTGTCTCATTTTCCTCTTCTCGTTTCCCTGGGGAGTTATAAGTTAGACATTTATGCTGCTTCCTTTGTCTCCACCTACACTGGTTCAGCTCCTTTTGGCACAAAGATTCAACAAATTGAGGAATAACTTTTTTTTTTTAATTTTTTTTTTTGAGACGGAGTCTCGTTCTGTCACCCAGGCTGGAGTGCAGTGGCCCGATCCCGGCTCACTGCAAGCTCCGTCTCCCGGGTTCACGCCATTCTCCTGCCTCAGCCTCCCGAGTAACTGGGACTACAGGCGCCCGTCACCACGCCCGGCTAATTTTTTGTATTTTCGGTAGAGAGGGGATTTCACCGTGTTAGCCAGGATGGTCTCGATCTCCTGACCTCGTGATCCGCCCGCCTTGACCTCCCAAAGTGCTGGGATTACAGGCGTGAGCCACCGCGCCCAGCCACTGAGGAGTAACTTAATAAGCTGTGTCCAAATTCCAAAAGCTTTTATACCAAGAGCGTGAGAAGAGATGTCACAGATACCAGGTAGGCAGCTTTTCCTCCTGTAAGGTTTAGAGATAATGCAATGAAGAAAAGAGGGATAGCTCTCCCCTGAAGAGATCTAAGAAAAGGATAGCTGTGTACTTCTGTGGTGAGGGATGGAGAGGTGCATTAAAAAGCCAGTTGCATCGCCCAGAGACTCTCAGCTTCCAATATTTTGTCATGGCTAATATTTATAATCACGGATTGTCCATAATGCATGTCAACTATAGATTGAAATAAAGTAGCAGAAACCTCTGACTAGTTATGCTGGTTATGTGACTTAAACATTGATAAAGGTGATTTTGTTGACTTTAAAGTGGCAGGTGGCCGGGCGCGGTGGCTCAAGCCTGTAATCCCAGCACTTTGGGAGGCCGAGATGGGCGGATCACGAGGTCAGGAGATCGAGACCATCCTGGCTAACATGGTGAAACCCTGTCTCTACTAAAAAATACAAAAAACTAGCCGGGCGAGGTGGCGGGCGCCTGTAGTCCCAGCTACTCCGGAGGCTGAGGCAGGAGAATGGCGTAAACCCGGGAGGCGGAGCTTGCAGTGAGCTGAGATCTGGCCACTGTACTCCAGCCTGGGTGACAGAGCAAGACTCCATCTCCAAAATAAAATAAAATAAAAAATAAAAAAAAATAAAGTGGCAGGTTCTTTTGAAGCCCTGAGCGATAGGGGCATAGTCACAACTGGCAGGTTTTTTTTTGTTTGTTTGTTTGTTTTTTGAGACAGAGTCTCACTCTGTCACTCAGGCTGGAGTGCAGTGGTGCGATCTCAGCTCACTGCAACCTCCGCCACGCAGGTTCAAGCTCTCCTGCCTTAGCCTCCTAAGTAGCTGGGATTACAGGCGCCCATCACCACGCCCAGCTAATTTGTTTTTGTTGTTGTTGTTGTTGTTTTGTTTGTTTTTTTGAGATGGAGTTTCGTTCTTGTTGCCCAGGCTGGAGTGCAATGATGCGATCTCGGCTCACCGCAACCTCTGCCTCCCGGGTTCGAGTGATTCTTCTGCCTCAGCTTCCTGCTTAGCTGGGATTACAGGGATGCGCCACCAAGCCCTGCTAATTTTGTGTTTTTAGTAGAGATGGGGGTGCACCATGTTGGCCAGGCTGGTCTCGAACTCCTGACCTCAGGTGATCCACCCCCCTCACCCAGCCTCCCAAAGTGCTGGGATTATAGGTGTGAGCCACCGCACCCGGCCACAACTGGCAATTTTTATTGTCCAGCAGCACAAGGGCCAGAGAAGACCGGGAGTCCACAGCACACCCTGAAGAGGGGTTTCCTTAGGCAAGATTGAGGCTAATATTGTGGCCCTTTTCCCACCGGCATGAACAGGTGCTTTCGTTTTTGTGAGGAACAAAATCATGAGAGATCAAATCAATTTTGAGCTCATGGTCCACATTCTTTCTTATTCAGTACTGACCAGTTTAGTCACAATCTCAGTTAACCTTTGCCGTATACAGAATATTCCTGTTATGACTTGGAAAAGTATACTCCCTTGGTGGATGAAAGAGAGCTAGGAGAACAAACTTTCCTATTCATACCACTCACAGCTGCTTTCCCTTTGCAGCAGTGATCTTTTTTTCCTTAGACGTCAGTTGGTCAGATGCAACATTTGGTATCCATTTTACCTTTCGTGTACTGCCAAACTAGCACAAGTGTTAAAATTACTTGTCTCTACAAAAATTTAGTCACAGCGAAGTGGAATCTCTCCATCTTGTAAGATTACTTTTAACACGTTGGCGTAGTGAAGTAGTTGTGAATTATTCTGAAGACTGTTGGTAAGGAACATCTTTCTATTTACTGCTATGGGAAAGAAGAGGATGACCGCATGAATATGTGTGCCTGTGTATGTGTATTTGTATGGTGGTTTGGTTTGTGCATTACAACTGATTCCAAAGCTATGAATGTTTTATTTTATCCCATTTTGTGACTCTAGAAGCACACTTTCTGGCTTTAGTTAGCTAAGGTGTTTTATAAATCTGTTAAGTAGATGTTATTTGCTAAACATGTTTTTTATTTCCCTCCTTTAGAGTAGATTGTTTCTAATAATGCAATACTAGGAAATGTCTCCATTAAGAAGTATTTAGATGATATAGGAGTATTTCAAGTCTGTCCAGGTAGAAAATATTCCAGAATTAAGTATATGTGCTAGTTGCTTTCAATTAAAAGTTATAATCAGCTTGGAGAAAGCCTATACTTAAAATGGCTTAGATTTTTTTTTTTTTTTTTTGAGACGTACTCTCACTCTGTCATCCAGGCTGGAGTGCAATCTTGGCTCACTGCAACCTCCGCCTCCTGGGTTCAAGCGATTCTCCTGCCTCAGCCTCATGAGTAGTTGGGATTATAGGCGGCCACTGCCATGCCTGGCTAATTTTTTTTGTATTTTTAGTAGAGAAGAGGTTTCGCCATGTTGGTCAGACTGGTCTTGAACTCCTGATCTCAGGTGATCCACCTGCCTCAGCCTCCCAAAATGCTGGGATTACAGGCGTGAGCCACCGCGCCTGGCAAAACTTTTTAACATATTAATTTTTTTTTGTTTTTTTGAGATGGAGTCTCGCTTTGTCACCCAGGCTGGAGTGCAGTGGAACGATCTTGGCTCACCACAACCTCTGCCTCCTGGGTTCAAGTGATTCTCCTGCCTCAACCTCCCAAGTAGCTGGGACTACAGGCGCGTGCCACCACACCAGACTAATTTTTGTATTTTTAGTAGAGACGGGGTTTCACTATCTTGGCCAGGCTGGTATTGAACTTCTGACCTCGTGATCCGCCCACCGCAGCCTCCCAAAATGCTGCGATTACAGGCGTGAGCCACTGTGCCTGGCCTTAACATATTAATATTTAAGATAAAATGGATATGCAAAGAATTATTTTCTTTATTTCAGTATGAATAACTATCTGTGCACACTAAGTTTCAATGTAAGACTGGATGATGATTTTCTTAGTACTTTGAAGCAACTTATGATTTTAACAAACTTCTCTAAAATTACCATCTTAGCTTTGAGAGGAGAGACCATTATCACAATGTCAAGGTTGTAAATCAAGTTTAGTGTTGGAATGTCTACATCTGCTGTCTCCTCTGGGTTCAGCTTAGTACGTCTCCAAGGTCACAGTTGAGTCTACTGAGGGCTCTGTGTTCCTGAGGGAGCAGATCTCGAGGGCCACCAAGGAAGAGTTCCATTGAGTTTAGAATCCCTGTTCCTTGCCAGTCCAGAGAACTCCCTCTAAAACAACAGTTCAGAGTCAGCCCGCGAGTTAGGTCCTGGAGTCTCAACCTCATGGTAGCCGTGCTACGATCAAGGCTTGCTCTTGAGGTAGAGGAAGTGGTACAAAGCAAATATTTGAATTCTTCCTGGTGGAATTTCCTCACTTGGCAATAAGAATCTGCAACAGGGAACTATAATTTCAGTTTCCTGTTATGACATAGCACAGATGCCTGAGCAAAGAGGGGCAGCCTTTTAGTTGAGGATGTTCAGCTAGACCAAAGCTCACAGATGCCAGGGTTAGGAGGATGGCCCAGTTCATTCTCCTTAGAATGTAGTTATTCATTTCATCAACAGATAATGCCTGCTATGTGCCAAGCACTGATCTGAGCTTTGGGGACACAGTGGTAACATAGTCACAGATGAGAAAACAAACTCCAAAAGGATCAAGACTTATCTAAGATCACAGAGCTATGAAAACCAGAAGTCACTAAGTTCACAACAAAAGACTACACATTTTTTCCTAAAGGCGAATGTTTCATTTTGTTGCTACTTATAGTGCCTTCAGGTTTACATTATGGATCTTTCAGAGGACCTTGTGTAACTTTTAATCATGTCCATATGAGTGACAAATTTGTCTGTATTTTTTTTTTTTTTTTTTTTTTTTTTTTTTTTTTTTT
>NW_016808004.1:3118250-3121459 GCF_001698545.2 Rhinopithecus bieti | reverse complement strand
AAAAAAAAAAAAAAAAAAAAAGGAACTACATGTGAATTTCTGGTTATGTGCAATTACAGTTAGATTTATGGTGTATTGTGAATTTTTCAGGAAGCAGGCTTAATTTAAACTTCTTTCTCTAGGCTGGGTGTGGTGGCTCACACCTGTAATCCCAGCACTTTGGGAGGTGAGATGGGAGGATTGCTTGAGCCCAGGAATTCGAGACCAATGTGGGCAACATAGGGAGGACCCCATCTCTACAAAAAATACAAAATTCGCCTGTCATGGTGGTGTGCACCCATTGTCTCAGCTACTCAGGAGGCTGAGGTTGGGATAATCGCTTGAGCCTCAGAGGTCAAGGCTGCAGTGAGCTGTGATTGTGCCACTGAACTGCAGCCTGGACAACAGAGCAAGACTCTGTCTCAAAAATTAAAAAAGTCAAAGAACATCAACTCCTTTCTCTAGCATGGACTATCCCTATAGTCAGACAGGAGCATCTTTATTAAAGGGATTCTTAAGGTAATGTCAAAAGATAGCTGATGGTATTGGAGTTGAGAACTAAGACAGGAAGTATGGTGTCAGAAAAGGCCGTCTCACATCTGGTCCTAGCATTGCCATGTGCTCTCGGATAAGTCAATTAAATTTTCTAGACCAGATTCCTTTTCTGGAAGAACTAAAAGTGTTGGAATAATTTCTTTAAAAGCTCTTCTGGTAGCTGGGCACAGTGGCTCAGTCCTGTAATCCCAGCACTTTAGGAGGCTGAGGTGGGTGGATCACCTGAGGTCAGGAGTTTGAGACCAGCCTGGCCAACATGGTGAACCCCCATCTCTACTAAAAATACAAAAATTAGTTGGGTGTGGTGGTGGGCACCTGTAATCCCAGCTACTCAGGAGGCTGAGGCAGGAGAATCACTTGAATCCCAGGAGGTGGAGGATGCAGTGAGCCGAGATCGCACCACTGCACTCCAGCCTGGGCGACAAGAGTGAGACTGTCTCAAAAAAAAAAAAAAAAAAAAAGCGCCCTTCTGATCCTGTGATTGTAGTATTTCACCAAATTGTTTTCTGTAGTTTGAGTATATACTGAAAAATAGCCAGTTTCCTTGGTTTTCTTCTTTAAAGTATTGTTGGTATAGCTAGATCAGACTCTGCATTTAGTTCTGATGTAAACATGAATTCTTGACATGAAATATCACATGCTTTTATTTCAGGATTAACCTCCATTTCAGCTAATCATGGGAGAGATTAAAGTCTCTCCTGATTATAATTGGTTTAGAGGTACAGTTCCCCTTAAAAAGGTATGTATGGTTTTACTATACCTCTTATTTGCAAAATCTTATATTGTTTTTGTGTGTGATTTAGATGTCATGTCTTAGTAGTGTTTGAGAGTAAAGGTTACTGCCAAGTATCATGACTCTGGGTTGCAGAGGATGAAGTTCACCCCTTCCCTGTCATGTACAGTCAACTTTTGAGACTCATTTTAGAGTGAAAGCAAGTATAACTGTACTCATTTTTATTTATTTATTATTATTTATTTTTGAGATGGAGTCTCGCTCTGCCGCCCAGACTGGAGTGCAGTGTACTGCATGATCTTAGCTCACTGCAACCTCTGCTTCCCAGGTTCAAGCGATTCTCCTGCCTCAGTCTCCCAAGTAGCTGGAATTACAGGCATGCGCTGCCACACTCAGCTAATTTTGTATTTTTAGGAGAGGCAGAGTTTCACCATGTTGGCCAGGCTGGTCTCGAACTCCTGACCACAACTCCTCCACCCACCACCCGCCTTGGCCTCCCAAAGTGCTGAGATTACAGGCGTGAGCCACCGTGCCCAGCCTGTACTCATTTTTTACAATTGCTTTTACATATACAAGCAAGCAGGTATGTATGTACTCTTCTATATAGTTTAGTGGAAAGTTTATAGCAACTATATAGTAAGTACAGTCAGATTATATTCCTGTTCCTCAGATTTAAGAATGGGGTCACATTATAGAGCTTCTGTTTGCAATGACATACTCGTTCTGCCGCAGTCATCTTCTGGAAGCTTTATTTTCCTGGGATGTTTGAAAGTCCTAAATACTTATATTGCCGTTGAGTATTGACTCTGCTTCCCAGATTAATCCGAGTTTGGGGATCACACCAGACAAAGGCAATTCAAGTCACTGAGTAAAGTAAAACCTTTGCTGATTCTCTTGCAGAAGTGTTAGAATCCAGTGATCTTAAGATCTTTTGCAGCTGTTTGTGATGGCTCATGCCTGTAATCCTAGCACTTTAGAGACCTAGGAGGATCACTTGAGGCCAGGAGTTTGAGACCAGCCTGGGCAACATAGTGAAACCCTGTCTCTGTAAAAAGAAAAAATTAGCCAGGTGTGGTGCTATGCACCTATAATCCCAGCATTTGGAAGGCAGAGGCAGAAGGATTGTTTGAGCCTAGGAATTTGAGATCAGCCTGGGCAATGTGACGTGACCCTTTCTCTACAAAAACTAGAAAAAATTAACTGGGTGTGGTGGTGCACGCCTATAGTCCCAGATACTCAGGAGGCTGAGATGGGAGGATTGCTTAAGCCCAGGAAGTCAAGGCTGCAGTGAGCTGTGATTGTGCCACTGCACTCCAGCCTGGGTGACAGAGCCAGACCCTGTCTCAAAAAAAAAAAAAGCAAAAAAGTGAGTGGCAAAATATACAGGGCAAAAACATGAGCAAGAGATACATTATCACCATCTGTGACCTGCGGAAGTCCAAAGGGGAACTGTTAGGCCTCTATGGACTTTGCCTTGCTCCATTTGTCTGCTCCTAGTGATGCCAGTGAGTGACCCTGGTTAGTGTGCTGCCATGCACACAGTGACACTGTGGAGTCCATAGCCCTGCTAGTGAGGAGCTCTCAGAAAACAGAGCCTGGAGGCCTTGAGTTTTTTAATATAAAAGTAGAACAAATACTGATTTGCATTGTCAAATGTTCAAGCAGTTAATGTACTTTTCTAAATACCACCAAAAGTCAGAGAAAACAAAAATTAAACTAGGATGCAGTGAATAATAATAACGAATACTTCTAGGACACTTAACATTCGCCAGACTCTGCTGAGCACTTGACTTGCCTCAGCTTGCCTTTTTTTATCTTTCCTTTTTCTTTTTTTTTTAAAGAGAGAGGATCTCTCCTTCTGTTGCTCAGGCTGGAGTGTTGTTGTATTTTTATTTATTTATTTATTTATTTATTTATTTATTTATTTATTTATTTTAAAGAG
>NW_016808004.1:3094751-3117140 GCF_001698545.2 Rhinopithecus bieti | reverse complement strand
AGGCGTGTGCTCCGTGCAGCCACCTCACGGGCTCCCTGGGAACGGAGACAGTGTCTCACGTCAGTCAGAATGCTCTTCTCTGTCCACTGAATAGTCCAACACAGAATCATTCCTCTGTGATTTTTTTTTAATTTTTTTTATTTTTTTTTTGAGACGGAGTCTCGCTCTGTCGCCCAGGCTGGAGTGCAGTGGCCGGATCTCAGCTCACTGCAAGCTCCGCCTCCCGGGTTCACGCCATTCTCCTGCCTCAGCCTCCCGAGTAGCTGGGACTACAGGCGCCCGCCAGGTCGCCCGGCTAGTTTTTTGTATTTTTAGTAGAGACGGGGTTTCACCGTGTTAGCCAGGATGGTCTTGATCTCCTGACCTCGTGATCCGCCCGTCTCGGCCTCCCAAAGTGCTGGGATTACAGGCTTGAGCCACCGCGCCCGGCCCAGACACATTCTTAAACACACACACAACCAGAAATGTGGGAAGAAATAAGATGCCTTGTATAGAGTTCACTGTTTAATGTTAAGCAAAATAGATTTCTTCCTATTGTTGTGGATGGAGGGGAAAGGTAGAAACTGATAGAAGCAGCCAGGTGTGGTGGCTCACGCCGGTAATCTTAGCACTTTGGGAGGCTGATGCAGGCAGATCACCTGAGGTCAGAAGTTCGAGACCATCCTGGCCAACGTGGTGAAACCCTGCCTCTAATAGAAATACAAAAATTAGCTGGGCGTGGTGGCACATGCCTATAATCCCAACTACGTTGGAGGCTAAGGAACAAGAATCGCTTGAACCCGGGAGGTTGCGGTTGCGGTGAGCCGAGATCACGCCACTGCACTCTAACCTGGGCGACAGAGCGAGACTCTGTCTCAAAAAAAAAAAAAGCGGCGGGAGGGGAAGAAACAGAGAAGCAGCAGCCCTCTGGAAGATTATAAAGTAGTTCTAAGTAATTCCGTGGAATATGTTAGCCCTGAGGAAAGAAAAGGAGAACAGAGGAGTCTGTCATGCATGCTAATCTGGTGTGAGCTTCAGGTTACCTTGTAACAAACAAGGCAGTAGTGTTAAAATTGTCAGTGAAATGATAGTGTAAAATAACATAAAAAGCAAATTTATAAGGTTTTCCACTTTTTTCTTTTAAATTTCCCTCCAGATTATTGTAGATGATGATGACAGTAAGATATGGTCGCTCTATGACGCAGGCCCCCGAAGTATCAGGTGTCCTCTCATATTCCTGCCCCCTGTCAGTGGAACTGCAGATGTCTTTTTCCGGCAGATTTTGGCTCTGACTGGATGGGGTTACCGGGTTATTGCTGTAAGTATTACTGATTCAGTATTAAAATTCAGACCGACGTTTTGTGTTTTTTTTGTTTGTTTGTTTTTTGTGCTTCTGTCTCTGATCAGCTATAGTAATGGGCACCGTTTGTTTGTTTGTTTGTTTGTTTGTTTGTTTGTTTGTTGAGACGGAGTCTAACTCTGTTGCCTAGGGCTGGAGTGCAGTGGCGCCATCTCAGCTCACTGCAACCTCCGTCTCCCAGGTTCAAGCGATTCTCCTGCCTCAGCCTCCCGAGTAGCTGGGATTACAGGTGCCCACCACTATGCCCGGATAATTTTTTGTATTTTTAGTAGAGACGGGGTTTCGCCATGTTGGCCAGGCTGGTCTCGAACTCCTTACCTCATGATTCACCTGCCTCAGCCTCACAAAGTGCTGAGATTACAGCCATGAGCCACTGCGCCCAGCCGGGCAGTTTTTTTTAATTGAGGAAAGATATTGTTTGCCTATTTTAATATGTGAGATGAAGCCTTTTGAAGGAGGCTAGTGTGAGTCCACAGTCACACAGAGATTCAGAGGGAACAAACCTCTGTTGGCAGCCTCTCCATGCCCAGCATTTACATGCATTCTCTCCTGACGCCCTTCTCTCAACTCGGAGTGGTTGGAAGTGTTGTCCTTGTTTACAGATGAAGAAACTGAGGTCTAGCTCACACAGCCAGTAAGTGGTGGAGGGAGGAACTGAGCTCCGTCTCCTGGCTCTGTTTCTGCTCCTCGTTTTACCACAGCACTGCTTCCAGGGTTGCTGAGCATGGAATATTAGACAACAAAGGGAGTAGCTAACACACAAGTGACTGAAAAGCTGGCTTTTCATGTAAATCTTTGATATTTGAGGTGAGATTCATTAATTAGCTCATATGTTAGCGTTTGGTTAGGAAGTTTTTGTTCCTGATTATTACTTTATAGCCGAGTTTGGTCTAAATCCAGTTTCCCAGTGATCGTTCTTGAGTCTTCTCTGGGAGAAAAGTGTGTGGGAAAGGCACTCTTCCTGGTGACTGATTTTTTTTTTTTTGCATGCTTCCACTGTAAGGACACAGGTTGGTCAGGACGTTGGTCTCCTAATTTCCCAGGAAGGAGAGAGCCTCTTTAGCTGGCAGTCACCTGCAGTATTCACTTGTAAGTGGTACTCCCAGTGGGAGTGCTGCTGTTAGCGTATGTTTTATTTACTGTTGAAGGGGATGAAAAAGCATGTCACATGTCTTCTCTCGGAAGGTAACTGAAAATTCTACTGAGGTTACCACCAATTGAGGCCACACAAAAGATATCAGTTCCTCTTCCTCCTGAGAGCCTGTCTCTTACTTGAGAAAACAGTTATCATCACCACCACCTGCTGCTTTTCTCCTGGGTCTTTTCTTCTCTGGCTTAATTTCTCCAGCTTCTTTAACCATTCCTCACATGACATGTTTGAGCCTCTGCAACATAATCCTCCTTTGTTCAGATTTTCAGTCATTCCTCTTCACAAACAGCATTCTAGAACAGGGCAGGAACTGCCCTCATCCCAGCCCTCTGCAGCCTGAGACATGATACTACCATTTCTGGTGGCCCCTGTTGATCAGCCAGGGAGGGGGAGCCAAGCAGCCCGCAGGTGCCCGTCCCACTTGGGAGCGCTGTCCAGCAGCGTTTCTCGCTCCACAGTGGCAGGTCATGAGAGCCTTGGCTTCTGGCTGGATGTTTCTTCTTTACTCTCAAGGTTCTTGATGTGGGCTTTCCCTGTTTCATTAGGAGGATAGTTAATCAAGAAAAGGTCAACAGCATCTTGATCAGAATGTTCAGCTCCATGAGGCTGTGAAACTTATTTGATATTTGTTAGTGTCTAGCAGTTACAATGCACAGATCTTTTAAAATTTTTTTTGTTGTAATTGTAGATTCACATGCAGTGTAAAAAATAGTTCAGAGAAATATCCTTTTTACACATTTCCCCAGTTTCCGCCAAACCTTTGCAAAACTGTAGTACAATATCACAACCAGGATATTGATGTTACTGCAATCTACCAATCTCATTCAGGTTTCTCCAGTTCTGCTTGAACACATTTGTTTGTATGTATTAAGTTGTGTATAATTTTGTCACCTATGTGGGCATGGATATTTATAAATTAAAGACTCCGTGAAAATATCATCCCCTTTCTTTTAGGCTATCATCTGACTCAAATTCTCAAACTTTCTGCTAGGGAGAATCGGTTCCCCATTCTTTCTTGGAATGGTGGAAGTTTTATCCACAAATAGAATTTTAATAATAAAAGTCATACATCAAATCTAAAATGATCCCATAATTCATTTGGCAGTATCCATTCCAGTGATTCATCAATAACAAAATGAACCTAAGTGCTTAAACAATAAACCTGTTAGACGAGGTTTTTTGAGGGTTTTTTTTGTTTTTGTTTTTGTTTTTTGGAGACGGAGTCTCGCTCTGTCGCTCCAGCTAGAGTGCAGTAGTATGATCTTGGCTCATGCAACCTCCACCTCTCAGGCTCAAGCAATTCTCATGCCTCAACTTCCCCAGTAGCTGGGATTACAGCTACCTGCCACCATGCCTGGATAATTTTTGTATTTTTTTAGTAGAGGTGGGGTTTCACCATGTTGCCCAGGCTGGTCTCGAACTCCTGACCTCAAGGGATTCCCCCGCCTCGGCCTCCCATAGCAGTGGGATTACAAGTGTGAGCCACTGCGCCCAGCCAGTGAGTTTTATATGTACATAAAAAAGGAATTCTTGGCCAGGTACAGTGGCTCACGCCTGTAATCCTAGCACTTCGGGACGCCGAGGTGGGTGGATCACGAGGTCAGGAGATCGAGACCATCCTGGCTAACACAGTGAAACCCCGTCTCTACTAAAAATACAAAAAGAAAAAAGAAAATTAGTCGGGCGTGGTGGCACGCCCCTGTAGTCCCAGCTACTTGAGAGACTGAGGCAGGAGAATCGCTTGAACCCAGGAGGCGGAGGTTGCAGTGAGCTGAGATCGCGCCACTGCACTCCAGCATGGGTGACAGAGTGAGACTCCATCTCAAACAACAAAAAAAGGAATTCTTAGGGGACAAACCTGAGTCCCTTAGAAATGAGTTTGTGACTTGTACTTTTTTTTCCTCATCATTGCCAGCATTAATAGACAGGCTACATGTAGTCGAGTACCATACTTCTTTTTCACAAACAGAAGTACAGTAGCCTGGCATGGTACTTCTGTTGGCTCACACCCGTAATCCCAGCACTTTGGGAAGCTGAGGCAGTCAAATCGCTTGAGGCAGGCAAATCGCTTGAGCCCAGGAGTTCAAGACCAGCCTGGGCAACATGGCAAAACTCCATTTCTACAAAAAAAAAAATATATATAAAAATCAGCCAGGCATGGTGGTGCATGCCTGTGATTCCAGCTACTGGGGGGCTGGGGTGGGAGCATCGCTTGCGCCCAGGAGGTTGTGGCTGCAGTGAGCTACAGTTGTGCCAATGCACTCCAGCCTGGGTGAGAGAGAGAGAGACCCTATCTCAAAAACAAGCTGGGTGTGGTGGCTCGTGCCTGTAATTCCAACACTTTGGGAGGCCAGGGCAGGTGGATCACTTGAGGTCAGGAGTTTGAGACTAGCCTGGCCAACATGGCAATACTGTGTCTGTACTAAAAATATAAAAATCAGCTGGGTATGGTGGTGGACATCTGTAATCTCAGCTACTCAGGAGGCTGAGGTAGGAGAATCGCTCAAACCCGGGAGCCAGAGGTGGCATGAGTCGAGATCGCGCCACTGCCCTCCAGCCGGGGCAACAGAGGAGACTGTCTCAAGAAACAAACACCCCAAAGTACAATAAATGAAATAGAGTAACTAAGTCATTTAAAAGAAGAGGAACAACTTTACTGAATACCCCCTTAAAGAAATGCTACCAAAAAGAGAGGGAGCTCTCCTTAGAACAAATTTTGTTTCCATCTCTCCTGAGCCATAATTCTGAATGAAATTAGATTTAAGAGAAAACCGTATTTCTTACTGGGATGGGTTCTGGTATATTCATCCTTGAACCCCAGACTTTTTCAGCTGTTTAGAAAGGAAATTGATGGGAATTGAAATTGTTACTCACGTAATATCATTAGAATGTGCTTACTTTTATACTCTTTTAATTTGGTCTGTTAGATAAAATGTGAATTATGAAGTTTCGTAAAAGTGAGAGCTTATTTTACATATTTTGAATAAGGAGCAGCGCTTAAGCAAATGAGAAATGCCACTGTTTGAGTCCTAAGTTTTCAAATATATGAGTTGCATTTTACTTTTATGATTTTAAAATAAAATTATTGTTATTATTTCAGTTGCAGTATCCAGTTTATTGGGACCATCTTGAGTTCTGTGATGGATTCAGAAAACTTTTAGACCATTTACAATTGGATAAAGTGAGTACCCTGAAACTAATTACATACATACAATTTTTTTTTATTTTTTGAGATGAAGTCTCACTCTGTCACCCAGGCTGGAGTGCAGTGGCATGATCTCAGCTCACTGCAACCTCCGCCTCCTGGGTTCAAGTGATTCTCCTGCCTCAACCTCCAAAGTAGCTGGGATTACAGGCATGTGCCACCATGCCTGACTAATTTTTGTATTTTTAGTAAAGATGGGGTTTCGCCATGTTGGCCAGACTACTCTCAAACTGCTGACCGCAAGTGATCCGCCCACCCCAGCCTCCCGAAGTGCTGGGATTACAGGTGTGAGCCACTGCGCCCAGCCCTCTTTTGTTTTTTAATAATAGCTTTATTGCAACATAATTCATATACCATATATTTACCCTTTTAAGTATACAGTTCCATGTTTTTAACTAACCTCGTGATCCACCTGCCTCGGCCTCCCATAGTGCTGGGATTACAGGCAAGAGCCACTGCGCCTGGCCTGGTTTTGTTTTCTAATGCAATCTGTGAATGATATTTTTAAAAATTATATAACTTGGATGCAGAGTTGTATTATCTTGATGGACTGTGTAAATTGCATTTAAATACAATATTTTCTAAATTTCTAGCT
Source organism: Rhinopithecus bieti (assembly GCF_001698545.2). Classification (NCBI taxonomy): domain Eukaryota; kingdom Metazoa; phylum Chordata; class Mammalia; order Primates; family Cercopithecidae; genus Rhinopithecus; species Rhinopithecus bieti. The sequence goes on along the minus strand of NW_016808004.1, from coordinate 3,110,851 downwards.
GCTGTAAATATTTTAGTCTATTGGCTAGTGATAACATATTCTGTGGTTAGTGATAATTGAAGCAACTTTTTAATACTCATGTTTAAGATTGATCAGTATTTTAGGATCTGCCTCATATTTGTTTATAATTAGGTTCATCTTTTTGGCGCTTCTTTGGGAGGCTTTTTGGCCCAGAAATTTGCTGAATACACTCACAAATCTCCTAGAGTCCATTCCCTAATCCTCTGCAATTCCTTCAGTGACACCTCTATCTTCAACCAAACTTGGACTGCAAACAGGTAAGAACAAAATTATTATTTCTGTTCAGTGAAATTTTGAAAATGTTGGCTTTTGAGTGTTTGGTATATTAGGAAGGGAAGGCTTATATCTACTTCTATATTCTGCAACTTCCTTGCCTTTTTTTTTTTTTTGGATACAGAATCTTGCTCTGTCACCCAGCCTAAAGTGCAGTGGTGCAACCACAGCTCACTGCAGCCTTTATTTCCCAGGCTTAAGCGATCCTCCTACCTCAGCCTCGCAAATAGCTGGAACTACAGGCAGGCATGCGTGGTACCACACCTGGTTCATTTCTGTATTTTTTTGTAGAGATGGGATTTTGCCATGTTGCCCCATGCTGGTCTCTAACTCCAGAGCTCAAGCAGTCTGCCCACCTTGGCCTCCCAAAGTTCTGGGATTACAGGCATGAGTCACTGTGCCCTGCTGTTTCTTGACTTTTAAAATTAGAAACAATTACCTTTACAAAAGGAAAGAATTGCATAAACTCTAAATTCAGCTTTATTACCCTAAATTTTTAAATTTTGTTTAATATTCATTAATACACTTTCGCTGTTTCTATTCAGTATTTCTGTATAACTAATACCATGTTCTGTTTATCCCACTTACTATTTTGTGTAAACAGTTCCATGTTTGACTGACATAGTTTTATTAGGCATTTGACTTTTCCCAATTCTTCATCACATTCTACAGTAAATCTTTGTACAAATTACCGGGGTTTTTCCCTTACCGATTTTTTTCCTTGAGATATGTTCTCCAAATGGAAAGACTAGAGCATTTGGTCTGTCAACAGACGTTCTGCACATCATGACCCTTGATATTAGTCTGTTCTTCCAAAAGATAGAAATGGTGGAAATGAGGCCGGGTGCGGTGGCTCACACCTGTAATCCCAGCACTTTGGGAGGCTGAGGTGGCTGGATCACCTGAGATTGGGAGTTTGAGACCGGCCTGACCAACATGGAGAAACTCCGTCTCTACTAAAAATACAAAATTAGCTGGGCATGGTGGTGCATGCCTGTAATCCTAGCTACTTGGGAGGCTGAGGCAAGAGAATCACTTGAACCCGGGAGGCAGAGGTTGCCGTGAGCCGAGATCACGCCATTGCACTCCAGCCTAGGCAACAGGAGCAAAACTCCATCTCAAAAAAAAAAAAAAAACAAAAAAAGAAATGGTGGAAATGCTTCGGGGGCAGCCAGTGGGGTACTTGTTTCCTAGGAGCCATCCTTTCATTGATTTTATCATTTTAAGTAATTGATAGGTATCTATGATGCTATACAGCTGGCCACTGGACTTTTTTTTAAAGGCTAGAGCCTTGCCTTGCTAGCAATGAAAGAAGTATCTCTACAAATAATAATAATATTTGTATCTCTACAAATAATAATAATAATAAATTAGCCAGATACCATGGTACACAGCTGCAGTCCTAGCTACTCAGGAGGCTGAGTCAGGAGGATCGCTTGAGCCCAAGAGTTCGAGGCTGCAGTGAGCCACAATCATGCGTCTGTACTCCAGGCTGGGTGACAGACCAAGCCCTATTTCAAAAAAAAAGCCCAGTGACTAAACATATCTGTATGATCAGTGTTTTCTTTTTTTTTTTTTTTGAGACGGAGTCTCACTCTTGCCCGGGCTGGAGTGCAGTGGCCGGATCTCAGCTCACTGCAAGCTCCGCCTCCCGGGTTCACGCCATTCTCCTGCCTCAGCCTCTCAAGTAGCTGGGACTACAGGCGCCCGCCACCTCGCCCAGCTAGTTTTTTGTATTTTTTAGTAGAGACGGAATTTCACCGTGTTAGCCAGGATGGTCTCCTGACCTCGTGATCCACCCGTCTCAGCCTCCCAAAGTGCTGGGATTACAGGCTTGAGCCACCGCACCCGGCAGTGTTTTCAAATAATGTATAGGGAAGTATTGTTTTCACATCTACTTAAGATTGCACTCTGATATATTTTAGTTTTTCTGATGTTACCTTAGTAGTTACTCAGCGTTCATGCAACAATTTCTTGTATACATTAGCTGCTTTACAAATCCTTCCCATCCAGATAATGCACTAAATAATGCTCATTATTTTTGGTGATTTTTATTGCTGTTCTTTTTTTTTTTTTTTTTTTTTTGAGGCGGAGTCTCGCTCTGTCGCCCGGACTGGAGTGCAGTGGCCAGATCTCAGCTCACTGCAAGCTCCGCCTCCCGGGTTTACGCCATTCTCCTGCCTCAGCCTCCCGAGTAGCTGGGACTACAGGCGCCCGCCACCTCGCCCAACTAGTTTTGTATTTTAGTAGAGACGGGGTTTCACCGTGTTAGCCAGGATGGTCTCGATCTCCTGACCTCGTGATCCGCCCGTCTCGGCCTCCCAAAGTGCTGGGATTACAGGCTTGAGCCACCGCGCCCGGCCTTTTATTGCTGTTCTAATTGTCAGACTGCCAAGACAACCCCCATTCAGTTTGTGCTCTGGCACATGAGCTGCTTTTTGTCAAGTATCTGAGTGCTTACTGTGTGCCACACGCTGAGGATACAGGAGTGCGCAAAGCCAACAGGGTCTACCCCTTACAGAGCGTACTTAGACCTCATCCCTTCAAAAGATAAGAAAGTGATGGGGCTGGGAGAGAACTTAGAAAGTTAACTGGAAGGTGACTCAGTGTTCCTTTTGAGGGAAGCTCAACTTCCAGCAAGGCTGTCCCAATGATAATAAGCATCAGAAGGTAGTTTGCACCTTATCTAAGTAATTTTCATCATAGGTTTAGAGAAATTAGTGTTTACCCTCCAAGATGGCTCTTAACAGTTGAATTTAATGGAATAAATATAAACTAAAGATCATATATAGAAATCCATAGGCCAGGCGCGGTGGCTCAAGCCTGTAATCCCAGCACTTTGGGAGGCCGAGACGGGCGGATCACGAGGTCAGGGTCAGGAGATCGAGACCATCCTGACTAACACGGCGAAACCCTGTCTCTACTAAAATACAAAGAAGATTAGCCGGGCGAGGGTGGCGGGCGCCTGTGGTCCAGCTTACTCAGAGAGGCTGAGGCGGGAGCAATGGCGTGAACCGGGCAGGCGGAGGTTGCAGTGAGCGCGATCCGGCCAGCCGCACTCCAGCCTGGGCGACAGGACAAGACTCCGTCTCGAAAAAAAGAAATAAAAAAAAAAAAAATGAAGGAAACTCCATAAGATACTGGACCGAGTCCCCCCCCCCCCCCCCCTTCCCCCCCCCCCCGAATCCATAAAGATCTGACCAGTCACAGTGGCTCACACCTGTAATCCCAGCACTTTGGGAGGCAGAGGTAAGAGCATTTATTGAGTCCAGGAGTTCTAGACCAGCCTGGGCAACATAGCAAGACCCTGCCTCTACAGGAAAAAAAAAACATTTTTTTTGAGATGAGAGTCACTCTGTTGCCCAGGCTGGAGTGCAGTGGCACAATCTGACTGCAACCTCCACCCCCTAGGTTCAAGTGATTCTCCTGCCTCAGCCTCCCGAGTAGCTGGGATTATAGACGCCTGTCTAAATTAGCCCCTGGCTAATTTTTGTAGTTTTAGTAAGAGACGGGGTTTCACCATGTTGGCCAGGCTGGTTTTGAACTCCTGACCTTGTGATCCACCCACCTTGGCCCCCCAAAGTGCTGGATTACAGGCGTGAGCCACTGCGCCTGGCTCAGTAAATTTTTTTTTTTTTGGAGAGGGAGTCTGGCTCTGTCACCCAGGCTGGAGTGTAGTGGCACGATCTCCGCTCACTGCAAGCTCCGTCTCCCGGGCTCACGCCATTCTCCTGCCTCAGCCTCCCGAGTGGCTGGGACTATAGGCGCCTGCCACCATGCGCGACTAATTTTTGGTATTTTTAGTGGAGACAGGGTTTCACCGTGTTAGCCAGGATGACCTCCCAAAGTGCTAGGATTACAGGCGTGAGCCATACCTGGCCCCGGCTCAGTAAATTTTTTAAAATTAACCAGGCCTGGTAGTGCGAGTCTGTAGTCCCAGCTACTCGGGAGGCCAAAGTAGAAGGATCACTTAACAGGAGTTTGAGGCTACAGTGAGCTATGATCACAATACTGCACTTCAGCCTGGGCAACAGAGTGAGACCCTGTCTCTAAAAAAAAATTTTTTTAATTGTTTAAATTAAAAAATAAAAAGAGGCCAGGAGTGGCTCACACCTGTGTTCCCAGCACTGTGGGAGGCTCAGGTGGGTGGATCACTTGAGGCCAGGAGTTTGCCACTAGCCTGGCCAACATTGCAAAAGCTCATCTTTACTAAAAATACAAAAGTTAGCCGGTGTGGTGGCATGCGCCTGTAGTCCCAGCTACTTGAGAGGCTGGGACATGAGAATTGCTTGAGCCTGGGAGCCAGAGGTTGCAGCCAGCTGAGATCACACCACTGCACTTCCAGCATGGGCAACTGACTGAGACTCTGTCTCAAAAAATAATAACAGTAGTAAATTGAAAAAATAAATCTATAAATATCAATTTGTCTTGAATTAGCCAAGTTGAATCTAATAGTAGCAAATTTGGGGAGTTGTAATAACTTTCAAATTGGGATTTTGAAATCTATTTTGAAATATCAATCAGTAAAAAGATAATATCAAAGGAAAGAATATTTCTCTTAATGCTCAGTTTTCCAAAGGAAATAGTTTAATCCTTGGAAATAGGGCCAATTAGAAAAAAAAAAAAATCTTGGACTCATCAGAATGTCTATCTCAGTAAAGGTACTTTGAAATATCACTTATAATTATCCTAAATCCTCAAATTAAAGTTTAATTATATGAAGCCATAACTGTTTGGAAACTTGGGAAAGTGTGTATAAAAACCAAATGCTGAGCTCTTTGAAGGAGGGGATGAGGACTTTTTATTTCTAGATCCCAAGCTAATACAAAGCTTTAATGTTCAATGAATATTTGCCATGTGTAGTCTCGGAAGTTTAAATTATAAAGTCTTTGTGTTTTACAGCTTTTGGCTGATGCCCGCATTTATGCTCAAAAAAATAGTTCTTGGAAATTTTTCATCTGGCCCGGTGGACCCTATGATGGCTGATGCCATTGATTTCATGGTAGACAGGGTAAGGATCATGACATTGGGGTGGGGACACATTGTACTGGGAATTTTCACATCTACTTGGTTCCAGAAGATAGATCTGTCTCACAAGTATGTGTTAGAGGTATTTGCTAAACAGATTAATACATCTGAGCAGATATTATTGCTGGTAAGGGCTTGTCTACATTAGTGCTTCCCACCAGCTGTTTGTCAAAATCACTTAGGGGAGCTTTCAAAAATATAGATTGTAAGGCCTCACAGCAGACCATCCATCTGGAATCCCTGGGCATGGGATCTGTGAATCTATTTTTACTTCAGTCTTTTCCTTTACTCACCAGGTAAATCTGATGAACCAGGTCTGTTGGCCTGCATTTAGGAACTCCTGGACTAGATGATTTCTCAAGTCTCTTCTAGCTCTAAGATCCCTTAAAGGTTTATCTTAAAAAAAAATACCAAAAAAAACCATGTATCTGTCACCTTTGAGCAGTAGGAATTGGCTTGCTGCCCATGGGCACCTGGCTGGAGTAGGCAGTGTAAGCTGAGAGCTATAGAAGGCCAGGTTTCATTGGTTTGTATCCAGGTTTCCAGAATATAAAAATGCCACCACCTCCTGAGAAGCCCAGTTCATGGTCTCTCACCTATGTTGTGGTTCCTCACTGGTGACTTTTCTGGCCCCACCACAGATGATACCACCTTTATAAGCACAAATGTTGTCTGTGAATTTAATGTAAATGTGAAAAATAAAATTATTTCAAAAACTTTACCTGTGTTTCTTCCTGCAGCTGGAAAGTTTGGGTCAGAGTGAACTGGCTTCAAGACTTACCTTGAATTGTCAAAATTCTTATGTGGAACCTCATAAAATTCGGGACATCCCTGTAACCATTATGGATGTAAGCTTCCTTTTAAGTAAAATAGTTGCTGTGCTTTTTAAAATGTGTATGTCAAGATCTCCTAAAAAACCATTTGATAACTTTCAATGTGCCTCTTCAAATGCTGCCTTGGCTTTTGTTTTTACCCTCCAGCTTTCTCAGTTCCAAAATAATCTGTTTATTGCTTATCTTGGATTTCTTTCTGGCAGGAATAACACCATTGAAATCAAAATAGGCTGATCACAGAGGCTTATGCCTGTAATCCCAGCGCTTTGGGAGGCTGAGGCAGGAGGATTGCTTGAGTCCAAGAGTTCAGGACCAGCCTGGGCAACATAGCGAGACCCTGTCTTCTGTTTACTAGAAAAGATAAAAATAAAAATGAATCAAAATAAATTTAAACAAGGGAGTCTACCCATTTGATGTATTTTTGCTGTTCTCATCAATAGATACTGCACCTTAGCCATTACATATATGGGCAGCAAAGAGAAGGTGCTTCACAAGAGTAGAGAATCAAGAATTCCATAGTCTAATTACCACAAAAGCTTGCTTATTTTTTCATTGTGGTAAAAAAATATATGTTAAAAATATGCCATTTTAACCATTTTTAAGTGCATAGTTGAGTGGCATTAAGTATATTCACAGTTCTGCAACCATCACCATTTTCACAACATTTTCATCATTCCAAGAAGAAATTCCACACCCATTAAACAATAACTCCTGTGCCCTTTTTTCCCCCGGCCTCTAATAAGCAACAGTCTATTTTCTGTCTGTAAAAATTTGCCTATTCTAGGAACCTCATATAAGTGGAATCCTACAATATTTATCCTTTTGTGCGGCTATTTCACTTAGCATAATGTTTCACAAGACTTATCTTGAAATGTTATACTTGTGTCAGAATGTCATTTCTTTCTTCCTTTTTTTTTTTTTTTTTGAAACCGTCTCACTCTGTTCTTCAGGCTGGAGTACAGTGGCACAATCTCAGCTGACTGCAACCTCTGCCTCCCAGGCCCAAACAATCCTCCCTCCTCAGCCTCCTGAGCAGCTTGGACCACAGGTGCACACCCACTACATCTGGCTAATTTTTTGTAGAGATGGGGTTTCACCATGTTGCCCATGCTGGACTCAAACTCTGAGACTCAAACTATCTGCCTGCCTGGGCCTCCCAAAATGCTATTACAGGCGTGAGCCACCACGCCCAGCCTGTCATTTCTTTTTAAAGCTGAATAATATCCACCAATAAAACCAATGTTGGTTTATACCACGTTTTGTTTATTCATTCGTCCGTCAGTGGACACTTGGGTTGTGTTCAGCTTTTGGCAATTGTGAATAATGCTTCTATGAACATTGGTATAAAAGTATATGTTTGGGCCAGGCGCGGTGGCTCAAGCCTGTAATCCCAGCACTTTGGGAGGCCGAGACGGGCGGATCACGAGGTCAGGAGATCGAGACCATCCTGGCTAACACGGTGAAACCTCGTTTCTACTAAAAAATACAAAAAAACTAGCCGGGCGAGGTGGTGGGCGTCTGTAGTCCTAGCTACTCCAGGAGGCTGAGACAGGAGAATGGCGTGAACCCGGGAGGCGGAGCTTGCAGTGAGCCGAGATCGCACCACTGCACTCCAGCCTGGGCGACAGAGCGAGACTCCGTCTCAAAAAAAAAAAAAAAAAGTATATGTTTGGGCAGGGCACAGTGGCTCATGCCTTTGCCTATAATCCCAGCACTGTGGGAGGCTGACTCAGGAGGATTGCTTGAGCCCAGGAATTCGAGACCCGTCTGGGCAATATAGGAGACCCTGTCTGTACTACTAATAAAAAAAATTAGCCGGACATGGTGCCACAGCCCTGTGATCCCAGCTACTTGGGAGCTGAGGTGGGAGGATCACCTGAGCCTGGAGTGAGCCATGATCATGCCACTGTGCTCTAGCCTGGGCAACAGAGTGAAACCCTGTCAAAAAATGTATATATATTTGAGTTCCTGCTTTTAATTCTTTTTTATTTATTTTAAAATTATTTTTTAAAATAATTTTTTGTTTTTTATTTTGTAGGTACATAGTAGATGTATCCTACTTTTAATTCTTTTGGACATATTGTTTGAAGTAGAATTGCACTTTTTGAAGAACCGCCATACTGTCTTCCACAGTGGCTGTACCATTTCATGTTCCCACCAACAATGCACAAAGGTGCCAGTTTCTCTATATCCTGGACATTTATTTCTGGTTTTTTGGTTGGTACTCATCCTAATGGATGTGAATTGGTATCTCACTTTGGTTTCAACTTACTTAAAAAAAAAATTATGAATATTTTGCCTTATAAATGGATTTGTTCCTAAATTCAAATACTATGGTTTTTGTTTTTTTTGTTTTTGAGACGAAGTCTCGCTCAGTTGCCCAGGCTGGAGTGCAGTGGCGCAATCTCAGCTCACTGCAAGCTCCGCCTCCCGGGTTCATGCCATTCTCCTGCTTCAGCCTCCCAAGTAGCTGGGACTACAGGCACCTGCCACCACGTCCAGCTAATTTTTTGTATTTTTAGTAGAGACGGGTTTTCACCAAGTTAGCCAGGATAGTCTCGATCTCCTGACCTCATGATCTGCCCACCTCAGCCTCCCAAACTGCTGGGATTACAGGCATGAGCCACTGTACCCAGCCAAATATGGTATTTTTAATAATGGGTTTTTGTCGGGAAATTATCCATTATTAGAGTGTAAACAACTTCTTATCCTCTGCCATAATCGCTGCATTCTAACATTTACCGTAACATAGAACAAGCTTTTCAATGGTCCTCACAGGACATTTGCTCTGCCTGCTCTTCTTTCAAAGCTGTGCTCACCCCCTGGGTTCATGGTCACTGAAAACAGCCTATAAGTTTTAGTTGGAGATGCACTTAAACATACAGATTTAGTATGGTATATTTAGTATACAATATTTTTTGCTTCTTTTACTTTTTGAAAATTTTGTTGCATGTAAAAACATAAATGTGTATGGGTATTGAAAGATGTCTAGAATCATATGCTGCAAACTGGCTTCCCCGAGAAAGAGTAGCTTGTCCTCTTTACATTTTTTTGGAATTTTTTTCACTGAGCCTAAATGACTTAGGTTATTGCTTTAAGTTAATAATAAAATAAAAGTTCTTTGGGGCCTTATGATGTTTTGAAATTTATTGGCATTTGCAATGATTGTTCTCTATTGTTCTGTTAATCTACTTAGCTATATTTGAGGAAAAAGGAAATTCATGGTAGAATTTCCCCTCACCCTAGCCGAGCCTGGTGACTCACACTTGTAATCCCAGCACTTTGGGAGGCTGAGGCGGGCGATCACCTGAGGTCAGGAGTTCGAGACCAGCCTGGCCAACATGGTGAAACCCCGTCTCTACTAAAATACAAAATTAGCCAGGTATGGTGGCACATGCCTGTAATCCCAGCTACTCAGGAGGCTGAGGCAGGAAAATCGCTTGAACCCAGGAGGTGGAGGTTGCAGTGAGTCAAGATGGTACCACTGTACTCCAGCCTGGGCAACAGAGCAAGACTCCATCTCAAAAAAAAAAAAAAAAAAAAAAAGAACTTCCCCCCACCAAAAGAATGCAGGAGATGCTCTGCAGCAAAATCTGTAGCTATTGTCTTAGGTTGGACTTAGAAGTCACCAGGGATCAGCAGTGGAGGTAGTTCAGGCTGCTAGGGGTTCAGAATTGTCTCTTCATATGAAAGGAATACTTAGGGTAGCATTTCCATAATGTGAAAAGAACATATTAAAACACCAGTTGATTACAGCTTTGTGTATGTGTGTGTGTGTTTTACCTTTCCTATGGTGCTGAAGCTTTGTGTTTTTTTAAAGGTGTTTGATCAGAGTGCACTTTCAACTGAAGCTAAAGAAGAAATGTACAAGCTGTATCCTAATGCCCGAAGAGCTCACCTGAAAACAGGAGGCAATTTCCCATACCTGTGCAGAAGTGCAGAGGTGAATCTTTATGTACAGGTAAGGCCTAGCTTGAAACCCAGAGCACTCTGAGCCCAACATACGTTTGCAACATAAAGCCTTTTTTTAAATGGACTAGTAAGGGAATCAGGGAACTACAGAATTCCTTGTAGGAATGAGGCATTGACTTGATAAAAGTGGTTTACATTTATAATTTGTAGGAGAATGTGAACAGGTGTATTAGAGATCCCTTTTCTAAGGACAGCAGGACTGCATTCACACACTGAGGTTACCATTTGTATGATGTGACCTTGCCCTCTGGACATAGTGAATTCCGTCAGAGCAAGACACCCGACCTAAATGGGGTCAATCTGAGTCCTGTGAAGTGACTTCTTGATCTAATTTTAATGCACTAAAAGAAAACCCTGCCAAGCGCAGTGGCTCATGCCTGTAATCTCAGCATTTTGGGAGGCTGAGGTGGGCAGATGACAAGGTCAGGAGTTCAAGACCAGACTGGCTAATATAGTGAAACCCTGTCTCTACTAAAAATACAAAAAAATTAGCTGGACATGGTGGCGTGCACCTGTAGTCCCAGCTACTCAGGAGGCTGAGGCAGAAGAATCTCTTGAACCCTGGAGGCAGAGGTTATAGTGAGCTGCGATGACGCCATTACATTCCAGCCCAGGCAACAGAACAAGACTCCATCTCAAAAAAAAAAAAAAAGAAAAGAAAGCCCTAACAAACACCATTCATACTCTAACTAAATGGATAATAGAATAGCAGTGAAGGGTGAGTGCCCTGGCAATTTGGCAAGAAGAATCAAGAGCCTTAAAAAACCAGTCATATTCCTTGATCCTGTCACCCCTTATAGAAGACAGGGTCCTAAAGACAGGATCCTAAACAGGAAAACTTGATGCCTGCAGATATTCATCATAGCAGCACTAGTCACAGTAGCAGAAGATTGGAAGGACCTAACTCAGCAGAAGAAGGGAAGGGTAAACATCTCATGAGCATGCACCGTCTAAGATGTCTCAGGAGACTGCAGGGACTCAGGGAGACTGCTCAGGGAGCGAGGAACAAAGATCTCAAATGTGGTTTCAAAAAATTCTTTGACTTTTCTCTATTTAGTATGTATTAGTCTGTAAATTTTAGAAGTATAAGACATTTGTCTACTATGGTGATGTTTTCCTACCAAACTTTTTATAGAGGGCAGTATACATTTTACTCTGTAATGCAGCCATTTAAAATAATGATTCTGGCAGGGTACAGTGGGCTCACACCTGTAATCCCATCTCTTTGGGAGGCCGAGACAGTTGGATCACCTGAGGTCAGGAGTTCGAAACCAGCCTGGTCAACATGGTGAAACCCTATCTCTACTAAAAATACAAAAATTAGCTGCGCGTGGTGACAGGCACCTGTAATCCCAGCTGCTCAGGAGGCTGAGGCAGGAGAATTGGGTGAACCCGGGTGGCAGAGGTTGGAGTGAGCAAGATAGCACCACTGCACTCCAGTCTGGGCGACAAGAGTGACACTCCAGCTCAAAAAATAAAATAAAATAAAATCATGATTCTGCATTTCAACAGATACATTTGCTACAATTCCATGGAACCAAATATGCGGCCATTGACCCATCAATGGTCAGTGCCGAGGAGCTCGAGGTACAGAAAGGCAGCCTCGGCATCAACCAGGAGGAGCAGTAGTGTGTGTCTCGCTGTCAATGATGATTTGACCCGGTGTGTTCTCATATAGTCAGTGGCGTCAGCGCCCGGCAGCCGGCCTTTTCCTTCAGGTTCGTCAGACTCACCGGTTCTCACTGTGTCTGGGAAGTAGGACTGATGGTCATCTTCGTGACAGGCAGCAGCTCCACTAAGCCTAAGCAACTGTTCCCTCTTCGGTTTTCTTAGCTTTTGAATTTGAAGAAGTACTTTCGAAGACTCCCATTTTAAGAACCGTGCAAAATTTGCTACCAAAAGTCTTCACCACTGTGTTCTTAAGTGAATGTTAATTTCTGAGGTTTGGGACTTTGTGGTGTTTTTTCCTTCTTTTCTTTTCCATTCTTCTTTCTTTCTTTTTACGTTGTTTGCTGTAAATGCTGCACATCCAGATTGCATATCAGGACATTGGTTATTTTATGCTTTCTTGGATATAACCATGATCAGAGTGCCATGGCCACTACCCCACTGTTTGCTCTCCTGCAAATCAACTGCTTTTAATTTACACTTAAGCAAATTGTTTTGAGTGTTAGCTACTGCCTTTCTAGATATTACAGTCATTTGGAATAAAAATTCAGTTTCACTGAGTCGCTGTTGTGATTATTGTTGCCGCCCAACTGGGCTACACAGGCCTAGGACTTTCTGAGAAGTAGGTCATGGTTGCCAATTCTGTGTGACTTTGGGTAAGTTACTTAATCTCCCAGAAGTACAGTTTGCACATCATAAAATAACCCTAAGCTATCGTTTATTGATCTGCTGCTGTGTGCCAGGTACTTTTCTTATCTTCATTCTTTCCCCTGAGTGGAAATGTTTAAACCCACATAAAGTAGAAAAAATGGCATAATAAATGATGTCCCCATCACCCAGCTTCAAAAATTATCAACTCTCAGTCTTGCTCATCTCTTTTTTTTTTTTTGGAGACAGAGTTTCGCTCTTGTTGCCTAGGCTGGAGTGCAATGGCGTGATCTCAGCTCACTGCAACCTCTGCCTCCTGAGTTCAAGCAATTCTCCTGCCTCAGCCTCCCGAGTAGCTGGGATTACAGGCATGCACCACCACCCCAGCTAATTTTGTATTTTCAGTAGAGTCGGGGTTTCTCCATGTTGGTCAGGCTGGTCTCGAACTCCCGACCTCAGGTGATCTGCCCACCGCAGCCTCCCAAAGTGCTGGAATTACAGGCGTGAGCCACCGTGCCCAGCCTTGTTCATCTTTTAACCTACCTGCATCTCTTCCACACATGTTCCTATCACTAAATTATGTTAAAGCCATTTCTGGTGCTGTATCATTTCATCTGTAAGTATTTCTATGTGTACCTTTAAAATACAGCCTTAATATCATTATCACACTTAAAAATTTACCAATAATTCCTTCACTGGATTGTCTAATAATCCAGTGAATGTTCTCACTCACAATTATTCCATAAATTTTTTTTAGGTGACTTGTTCTAATCGGGTTTCATATAAAGTCTACACTTTGTATTTGATTGAAGTGTCTCTTAGATTCCTTTTGAACTGGAAGCTCCTCCTCCCTCTATTTTTTTCTTGCCATATATTCAGTGAAGAAGGAGGTTCATTTGCCCTGTAGTTACCCCACAGTCCAGATTTTCCAGCTGCAGCCTCATGGTGTCCTTCCACTTGTTTCTCTGTCCCTGGTATTTCCTGTAAACTGGTAGTTACATCGAGAGGCTTGATCAGGTCAAGCTCGATCTTTTTAGCAAGAACACTGCATAGGTGGGGCTGTGTGTTTCTCTTGCCTCATCTCAGGAGGCACATCACATCTGGTTATATCTAAGTTGTTATGATTGCTGGGTGTGTTCAGGCATCATCAACATGATCCAGTCCTGAGAAAGTCTCCTGCTGGCTTAGCTGCCTCTGCTGACCATTGCACAGATGCATCATTCCATTAGGGGTTGCAGAACAGTAATAATACTAATTTTTATCTTTCCTTCTGCATTTATTAACTGGAAATTACCAATTTAAAAAAACCAAAAACTTGCCCTCATCAACTGCTTGGTTTCGCGGAGGTACAATTTAGACAGAAAAATAAGCATCATCATCTTCTTTCCCTTTATGTGCCAGGTTTTGGAATATTGGGTTGGCCATACCCTCTTAGACTTCATCCCCAGTACAGCCCTGATTATCCTGACTTTACAGGTGAGGACCTGGAGACTGGGAGAGGTCAAGAGACTTGCTCAGGGTCAGGCAGTAAGGGGTGGAGCTGGGATGCCAACTTGAGTCTGACCATCCCTAAAACCAGTGATCTTTCCACAAAGGGGCCACAGTGTCTTCTCTATCTGTGGCTTGACAACAGTCGTGAGTTATGGAAACACTTGGTAAACCATAAGGGCGAAGCTTGACATTTTAACTAGTAGCATCTGAGGCTACTACAGCCGTCTGACAGCTTTACTCCTCAGCTCTGCACCCTGATGACTGCAAGTTGTCATTGCCAGCCCTGATCAATTTTGGGTACTGGTCTTGAATGCGTACTCAGGCCTATCAGGCCAGCCTTTGACAGGCATCCCAGGATTCGACAGACTACCAGGCAAAAGCTGGTAGTCTAGCCCTATTATCTTAAGTCCTGGCATCACTGTTCCTTGAAATCCCCAGTTAGAAACGCAGCCATCTTGGACCCTCTACCCCCACTCACTCCTCCACCCCCATGTCTCAGGCTGAAGCAGATGTGGAGATGAAATTTGGGGTGCAAGATGTTTATTAAGGATCAACATCTGTGGCCTGGTGTGGTGGCTCACACCTGTAATCCCAGCACTTTGGGAGACCAAGGAGGGTGGATCACCTGAGGTCGGGAGTTCAAGACCAGCCAGGCCAACATAGAAAAACCCAGTCTCTACTAAAAATACAAAAAAAATTGCCAGACCTGGCGGCATGTGCCTGTAACCCCAGTTACTCTGGAGGCTGAAGCAGGAGAATCACTTGAACCAGAGAGGCGGAGGTTACAGTGAGCTGAGATAGTGCCACTGCACTCCAGCCTAAGCAGTAGAGTGAGACTTAATCTTCAAAACAAAACAAAAAAATCTGTGAAAGGAAGATGGATTGGGCAGACAGCAAAATTGAACTGTGATGCAGGCCTGATCAAGTACCCACCAACTCGGTAGGACACACAGGAGCTTGAAGTGCCCACTGGAATATTTTCATGGAGGACTAAAATGGCTGGGTCTCTATGCTCAGTTCCCAGAGGCAGCTGCCCTGGGGAAGGTAGGGCGTTCGGTGGGGCAGCTCTCTGCAGCTGAGGCAGACCCTGAAGGATTGACAGCTGGAGGACGTCTGCCCGGTGCACTCCCGCAGCTGGATGGAAAGGCCTTCCTGGAAGAAGGGGGTCCAGGCAGTGCATTTCCACATCTACTATACCCACATCCCCTGACTCTCAGAGATCTAGCAACTTGCCTCCAGACTTGAGCATTCCTCACTACAGGCCAGGCTTTGGCATCTCTTGCCCAGACTACTGCAGTCCTTACTGGCTCCACCAGCCATCTCCTCCTACCCCCACCCAGCTTCTGTGTGGTCCACATGCAGGTCTGATCTTGTCACTTGCCAGTGCATGAACACTAAGGACCTCTGTTGTGGAAATCAGACCACAGTTTCAGAAACTCTGAAGTAGGGCTGTAACCATTTACTGAAGCTCTGCACACAGGAAGAGATGAGGGGAGCAACCTCCACTAAGAGCCAGGGACTCCACCTCAGTTCTTAACCTGTGCATTTTATGGGTTCATTTTGATACATGATGTGATCCAGGGCCTGCACCCACTTCTAGAAGTTACCTTGGGATCCACAGGAGCTAGGCTTCGCACTTTAAGTATATAAACCTGCTTACTATATGTGAATAGTTTTTTTTTTTTTTTTTTTGAGATGGAGTCTGGCTCTGTCACCCAGGCTGGAGTGCAGTGGCCGGATCTCAGCTCACTGCAAGCTCCGCCTCCTGGGCTTACGCCATTCTCCTGCCTCAGCCTCCCAAGTAGCTGGGACTACAGGCGCCCGCCACCTCGCCCGGCTTGTTTTTTGTATTTTTTAGTACAGACGGGGTTTCACCATGTTAGCCAGGATGGTCTCGATCTCCTGACCTCGTGATCTGCCCGTCTCGGCCTCCCAAAGTGCTGGGATTACAGGCTTGAGCCACCGCGCCCGGCCGTGAATAGTTTTAAGTACAGTATATAGCTTGAAAAGGGGCCAGGCGCAGTGGCTCACGCCTATAATCCCAGTGCTTCGGAAGGCCGAGGTGGGCAGATCATGTGGTCAGGAGATCGAGACCATCCTGGCTAACATGGTGAAACCCCATCTCTACTAAAAATACAAAAAAAATTAGCTGGGCATGGTGGCCCG
>NW_016808004.1:3075519-3094734 GCF_001698545.2 Rhinopithecus bieti | reverse complement strand
AGTTTTAAGTACAGTATATAGCTTGAGGGGCCAGGCGCAGTGGCTCACGCCTATAATCCCAGTGCTTCGGAAGGCCGAGGTGGGCAGATCATGTGGTCAGGAGATCGAGACCATCCTGGCTAACATGGTGAAACCCCATCTCTACTAAAAATACAAAAAAAATTAGCTGGGCATGGTGGCCCGTGCCTATAATCCCAGCTACTTGGTGGCAGGCTGAGGCAGGAGAATCGCTTGAACCCGGGAATCGGAGCTTGCAGTGAGCCAAGGTTGCGCCAGTGTACTCCAGCCTGGTGACAGAGCAAGACTCTGTCTCAAAAAAAAAAAAAGGAAAAGGGAGGAGAGTAACTGTAAGTAAATACACATTGGAAAAGTGATTTAAATATACATTTTAGAAACAAGGAGAGTCACAATTAGCAAGGTAAAGTAGATTCTGAAAGGACAAGCAGATGTATGTTTCCAAAGGTGGAGTCTATTCTGTTCAGTTTCTACTTTATGAGACATCTAATTTTTGGGACAGGGAACAATTTCCAATGCATCTGCACCCCTCCCCCTCCCACCCCTCAGGTCACAGCTCCCCCTCCTTCCACGCATCCTGTGCTGCAGCCCCACCCCGCCCCAAGTGGGGGGGTCCCTCTCCACACCTGTGGGCCATTTCTCAGGCTGTGCTCTTGGCTTGGACTGCCCTTTCCCCACTTCTGTCTCCTCTGTGAGCTTCTTCATCCCCTTCCTTTCGTCCTTCCTCCAGGAAGAAGTCCCATGGTTGTTTGCACCCATCCATTACAGCAGGGACTGCACCCTATTTCATTTATTGGTGTGCAAGCCCTTCTCCCCCACTAGACCATAAGCTTGGGGAAAAGGAGGGAACTGTGGGCTCTCATCTCTGTACCCACTCCTGGCAGACCACCTGGCACAAAATCCACTCAGAAAGTATTCACTGGCAGTGAGTTGAGCCATTGTGCTTACATAGCACCAATCTGTGACAGCTTGTCTGACCTGGAATTTCGACCTGTATTTCCTGAAGAAAAGAAATGAATACTGGATTTGAGAGATATATTTCAACATTTCAATTTTATTGTATTTAAGAACTTTTTTGTCTCAGAAAAAAATTACAAAATTCATTGTATAAAATTCATCCAGAGAAATGATTTCAGTCCTGTGTGGTACAAAATACCTTTCCCAAATGGAATAGATGATTTAATTTAAAGCCTCTGTTTTCCTTTTATAACTTTTAGTTTTTTCACAGACTTTCTATTTTAGAACAGTTTTAGGTTTAGAGAAAAATTGAGCAGATAGCACAGAGAGCTCCCATGTACTCTTCACCACACATGGTTTCCCCACTTATTAACGTCTGGCATCAGTGTGCCACATTTGATACAACTGATGAACCCATATTGACACGTTACTATTAACTCAAGTCCATAGCTCATATGAGAGCTCACGCTTTGTGCTGTACATGCTATGGGTTTTGACCAATGCCCAGTGTCATGTATCCACCATCACAGTGTCATACAGAACAGTTACACTGCCCTTCCATCCCCTGTGCCACCTCCTCATCCCTCCCTCTCACTGCCCCTGCAGCTCCTGGCAATCACTGATCATCTTTTTACTGTCTTTGTAGTTTTGCCTGTTCCAGAATGTCATATCCTTTCAGTTTTCAGTAAGTAACCCTCTCACACATTTCAAAAGGTAAAACAGTACAGAAAGGTACCGCTGAGAATTCTTTCTCCCACCCTGTCCCAGTCCCACTGTTCCCCATTAACCTACTACCCCAGGGAAACCACTTGATTAGTTTCTTAGCCTTTGTCTAGCTTTTATTTATGCAAATATGTTTTCTAATTTCCTTTCTTTTTTACACAATTAACAGCATACTATTAGTAGTATACTATATGCACTAATCTGTATCTTGTTTCTTTTCAAATTATAATTATTCTTTTAAAAAAATGCTTCACTGAGAGCAGGGAAGCCACCTTAGTTTTCCAAAAGTCACACAATACATGGTAGTACCAAAGAAATATCTGCTGAGAGGCCGGGCGCGGTGGCTCACGCCTGTAATCCCAGCACTTTGGGAGGCCGAGACGGGCAGATCACGAAGTCAGGAGATAGAGACCATCCTGGCTAACATGGTGAAACCCCGTCTCTACTAAAAAATACAAAAAACTAGCCCGGAGAGGTGGCGTGCGCTTGTAGTCCCAGCTACTCGGGAGGCTGAGGCAGGAGAATGGCGTAAACCCGGGAGGCGGAGCTTGCAGTGAGCTGAGATCCGGCCACTGCACTCCAGCCCAGGCGACAGAGCAAGACTCCGTCTCAAAAAAAAAAACTAAAATTTGCTGGGTGTGATGGCACGCGCCTGTAATCCCAGCTACTCGGGAGGCTGAGGCACAAGAATCGTTTCAACCCAGGAGGCGGAGGTTGAGGTGAGCTGAGATCTCGCCGTTGTACTCCTGCCTGGGTGAGAGAGCAAGACTCTGTCTCAAAAAACAAAACAAAACAATTTTCACCCTTAAAGTGTAACTCAGAAAGATTTACAGTAAGAGCATATATTTAGCTCACAACATATATGTTAGGAAACAAAAGAATGCTGATTAAATATAACTTAGTGGTAGGTAAAGTTGTCTATTTTTTTCCCTATCATGTCTCATAAGGTAATAGATCACAAATATATTTTAGAATTTTTCTTTAGTTTCAAGAATCCAAAGATGGCCAGGCTCCATGGCTCACACCTGTAATCCCAGCACTTTGGAAGGCCAAGGCAGATGGGTCACCTGAGGTCAGGAGTTCAAGACCAGCCTCACCAATGTGGTGAAATCCGTCTACTAAGAATACAAAAATTAGCCAGGCATGATGGCACGTGCCTGTAATCCTAGCTACTCCGGAGGCTGAGGCAGGAGAATTGCTTGAATCCAAGAGAAGGAGATTGCAGTGAGCCAAGATCAAGCCACTGCACTCCAGACAGGGCAACAAGAGCAAAACTCTGTTTCTTTTTTTTTTTTTTTTTGAGACAGGGTCTCACTCTGTCGCCCAGGCTGGAGTGCAGTGGCACGATCTCGGCTCACTGCAAGCTCTGCCTCCCAGGTTCACGCCATTCTCCTGCCTCACCCTCCCAAATAGCTGGAACTACAGGTGCCCGCCACCACGCCCAGCTAATTTTTGTATTTTTAGTAGAGACGGGGTTTCACCATGTTAGCCAGGATGGTCTCAATCTCCTGACCTCATGATCCGCCCGCCTTCCCAAAATGCTGGGATTACAGGTGTGAGCCACGGCACCCAGCCGAGCGAAACTCTGTTTCAAAAAACAACTACATCACCTGCAAAAGATTAAGAGAGAAAAGGAAGCTTTTTCTCTAAAAGCATCTCTTGACAAATAGTGCAGATATCCTCTGAACCAATTTCCTTCTGTTTAATGTACCTGTATCTTGGGTTTTTTTTTTTCCATTTAATTTATCCTGGAGCTCTTTCCATAACAACAACATCCTTTTACTGCTGAACAGAATTCCGTTGTGTGGATGGAACATATTCTATTTCACCAGTCCCCTGTAGCCAGTCACTTGGTTTGTTTCCAATCTTTTGCTTTTTCAAAGTAATAACCTTGTATGCTGTCATTTTGTATGTACACAGGTTTATATGTAGGACACATTCCTAGGACTAGGATTGCTGGACCAATGGATAAAAGTATATTGTGGACGGATAATGCCAAATTACCTTTCAGAGACAGTGGCCCTGTGCACTCCATCAGGCATGTGTGACCACCAAAGCCCCTGTCAGCTGTTTTATTCTATCTCCTTTCCAGTCTCAGGCTCAGTGCAGAACTTTGAGGTAAGCTTTTCTCAAATGTGGGCTCCTAAACTGGCCACAGCCAGCTCTGCCACATGAAAGAGAGCTCAAATGAGACAGAAACAGCCTCTGGGCAGGATTTCTATCCTGCGCAGATATATTTTCCACATTCTAGGAAACCGTGAAGCTTCCAGAGCCACATTTCCCCAGAAACACATCCCCCTGCTGGTGTAGCCAAGCCCCACAAGCTGTGCTTCCCTGGCACCTCAAAGCCAAGCACCATGGATGCCACTTGCCATGGGTGCCTACAATTTCAAATAATGAGAAATAAGAAATTTCAGCTTCTCAGTCCCTCTAGCCAACATTTCAGGTGCATGACAGCCTCAGGTGGCAAGCGGCTACTCTCCCGGACAGGGCAGAAGATGGAACGCCCCATCCCTGGGGAAGATCACGAGGTCAGGAGATCGAGACCATCCTGGCTAACACAGTGAAACCCCGTCTCTACTAAAAATACAAAAAAATTAGCCGGGCGTGGTGGCGGGCACCTGTAGTCCCAGCTACTTGGGAGGCTGAGGCAGAAGAATGGCGTGAACCTGGGAGGCGGGGGTTGCAGTGAGCCAAGATCGCACCACTGCACTCCAGCCTGGCGACAGAGTGAGACTCTGTCTCAAAAGAAAAAAAAAAAAGAAGAAGAAGAAAGTGTGCCAAGAACTCCAAGAGCTCCAAAGGACCATACCTGTGGGACGGGATTACCCACAAAACCTGAAACAGGCCCTTGGACCCATCCTCATGAAAAAGATCACTGTACAAACATTTGCCTGCTGGGCTCTGCATGACTGTGCATTTCAGTAGAATCAGCTGGAGGTCCATTAACAGTGATTTTTTAAAAAGCCCTCAAATGATGGTCATCTTCTCTTCAGGTGGCTCCACACGCTGAGGTCCCATATGCCTGAAGGTCTGGCCTCCCCGGTTACATGGCTGTGCACCTCCTGGGGGCACTTGGGGCTGCGTTTGCTTTCTTCCTGATGTTTTCTGTTAAAAACAAGAATCTTATTTCCTCTGTTGCCTAAGCTCTGCCTCACAGGACTGGTTTTATGTTTTAATTGCCTGCCAGAGTTTGTGTTAAAAGAAGATGCAACAACTATATTTAAGAACATTTTGGGGAAAGAAAGGTAGCATCCCTAATCCCTCTACCCTGAAATGACTCTTAGCTTTTCCACCTGGCCTATAGCAGCTGTGGGGGGAAATCCTTTCCTTTTTTCCCTCAATAATATGCTAGAAATATTTCCCTCAGCAATATGCTAGAAATATGTCGGCATTGGTTTTCTTTGTTGCCTCATAACTAATGGAGCCTTCACAACTGTCAGTGACGGCCTAGTGCCCCATTCTGTGGTTGCCCCATCATGTACCACGTCAGTGGGTATCACAGCGTTTAAGGCTTTTCATCATGAGCTGATTTTGTTTTTAACGAGGGGTTAGTACTAGAACCTTCTGTCCTGCTTGTCTGATGATTCCACAGAACACTCTGAATCCCAAATCAGGCTTTTGAAATTGGCATACTCAAATAAGTTGTGATGACCTCAGAAGGTTTATTTGACCTGATTTAACTGGTTCAACTCATATTAAGTCAGTTTTGGCTCCTATGTCTTAATGTTTGTGAAAAAGAAGTCTGAAGGTGGCTTATTCCAAAATGGAAAAAAAATATCAAGGTATAGAAGGCTGGTAAGCAAGAGATTCTGGACAGCATCACTGGCTCCGGGGCTGTGGAGGTCACAGGGTTCAGTTTGGGCCAACACCAGGGCCAGGAGGCACTGTAGTTTGCCCAAGGGAAAAGGGGGCAGGGCTCGGGGTAGGAATCTGGAAGGCCCAAAGCCAGCATCACAGCATTCTTGTCTGAGCAGCCCTTGGAGGGCCCTGCTGCATTCCAGTGGGGGCCACCCAGCTCCTGAGAAGAAGGCCAGCAGAGTACGCTCTTACCAGCCAGGTCCCTCCTGCCAATGGCCACAAGGCCCTCGAACAGTGCTTTGCTGGGGTTCTCACCAGCCGTGGACACGCCATGCAGCCAAATGAGCAGCATTCGGTGGCCATGCTCCTGATAGCTTCTGGTGCCTGAGGACAGTGAGGGAGGAGAGAGGGAGAAGGAGCCAATGGGGCCACTTGACCAGAGCGCCTGTCTATGCCACCCTGCACCGCCTCCTGAACATGCCCAGGTGGGAAGGAGGCCAAAAGCCTCCAAGGCCCTTCTCCCTGCTCCAGCCAAGCTCAGCCTGGAGATGGGTAAGGGGAGTGGAGGAGCAGCCTCTCAGAGAGAGGGGGAAAGGGTTTGTGTCTTGGTCTCTAGAACCTCCCCAGCCCCAGGCCTTCTCCTGAACACCCACTATACACTCTGTTGGTGTCACTCTGAATGGAGAAAGAATTGACATTCATTGTTGTGGTACCATGATGCACAAACTGTACACTTCACCTCTCTGGCTGCTCAAAATAATCTGTGTCTTGCATGATAGTGGTCCTAATTTACAGATGAGAATACAGCTTAGTCAGAGACGGAGCTGGCCATGCTCTTTCCCCTGCACTGGTGGTTCTCAGACTCAGCTGCTCCTGGGAAACACCTAGGGCCCATGTCACCCCCAGAGAGTCTCATGTACCTGGGTCTGGGTGCAGCCTAGGCATTTAATGGTTTTAAAGTTTCCTAGGTGGTTCCAACATACAACCATGTTTGGAAAATAATTGCCCACACGGCATGGGGTTAACATGCTATTCGGCTGGCTGTGATTCAGCTGGCTCTCCTGTGTTGGGGAAACAGATAGATGCTGGGCCAGGTCCATCAGGTCCAGGTCACTCCATTTGCCCCTCTGACCTTCCATGTCCCTTTTGGGGCCCTCAGCAGGCATGTCCTCACGGTGCTGCCCTTGGTGTGGTGGCACTTCCGCTTGACCCAGTGGTCTCAACACCATTTGTTAAATATCTCTGCCCCCACCACTGTAATGTACAAGTGCTTCTTTATCATATATGAAAGTTCTTATCTGCAGCAGCGTTTACTTTTGAACTCTGCTCTATTCCACTGATCAATTTGCATATTTTTGTGTTAGGAATCTCTCTCTTTTTTTTTCTTTGGGAGACAGAGTCTCACTCTATCCCTCAGGCTGGAGTGTAGTGGTGTGATTTCGGCTTACTGCAAACTCTGCCTCCCGGGTTCAAGCGATTCTCACGCCTCAGCCTCTCGAGTAGCTGGGATTACAGGAGCCCCCCATTACAGGAGCCCGGCTAATTTCTGTATTTTTAGTAGAGACGGGACTTCACCATTTTGGCCAGGCTGGTCTCGAACTCCTAACTTTAGGTGATCCCCCACCTAGGCCTCCCAAAGTGCTGGGATTACAGGCGTGAGCCACCATGCTTGATCCAGGTATCTCTTTATGTAATTTTAATTTGGCTTTATAAAACGCTGAGTCTGCTTGGCTTAGATCCCCTTTATTGTTTTCCCCCAGAATGTTCACTTTTATATCCTTGTTTATTCTTTCAAATTGTAGAATACTTCAATCAAGTTTCAAAATCTCCTATTTTGATTAAAATTAGATCAAATTTTAATCGAATTGGGGAAAACTGATATCTGTATGATACTTTTTCTTGCCACAAATACAGAATGTCATTCCATTTACACAAATCATCTTTTAGAGTTGAACCATTATTGTTTTATTCGTATGTGTCATCTGTATTTGTCTTTTAGGTTTTCCAGGTGAAACACACACACCATTGTAAATGGAGTCTCTTTTAAAAGATTCTCTATATATACTTTTTGCCCATTTAACAATGGTTCATAGGAGTTCTGTGGTGTTAGTATATTTTCTATATTTAGCCATCTCCTTGAATTATTTAATTCTAAGATTTTTTTTTAGTTGATTCCTCTGGATGTCCTATCTATATTAAATATGCCATCTGAAATTAATAAGTCTCTCTCTTCCTTTACAATATTTCCACTCCTTATTTCTATTTCCTTTTCATATCTTAGTGCCAGGGCCCAAATTTTCCATATAGATGTTGAATAATAGTGACAACAGCAGGCCCTCTTCTTTTTACCAAGAATGGTTTAGTTTAGGCGTAAACAGTGGGTATCAGTTTGGGCTGATTGGTGAAGAATGTGAAATTCACAATCAATGGAGAGGGAGAGGCAGAGTGTGCACCCTGGGCGGATGCCTGGAGGAGGGACAGAGCACCAGGTGTGTTGGGACCAGGCTGTGGGTTGCACAGGCTCTTTCCTAGAAGCACAGAAAACTGAACACATTTCAGGTGCCCCACCCCTCCGCCCACTGGTTGCTTGGAGGGAGGAGAGGCAAGGTGCTACCTGTCCACTGTTGTTCGATGGCGTAGACATGCGCCTCTGTGAAATCCCAGGAATATGCCAGCTTCTTCCACTCACGGGGCTGCAGATGCCTGGAGGCCAGCCGCCACAGCACAGAACGGAGCTGCTGTGTTTCCTGCCGATGGTCCTGCTTAAAGGACAAGCTCTTCCCAGAGGGGTCACTGAGGTCCCTGCATGAAAGGTGGTCCTGTGGGGCAGATCCCAAAAGTGCAGAAGCTCTCCCTCATGATCCCAGACACGGGCAATGCCGAGCCAAGGGCCCTATGACCCTCCTACCACCACTGCTGGGGAGCCTGGGAGCTGGAGTCAGCAAGGGCCAGGGGCTTAACGTCCTCTCTTCTGGTTTCTCACTCCATGCCTTGCCTTGACCTCTGGAACCCAAGTTGCTCCCACTGTGCTTCCACCCGGAATTCCTCTGCTCACCTTCCTGCCCCTCAACCTCATTGTCATAGTCAAAAGACCACCCATGTGCCACTTCCAGGGAGCCTTTCCAAATTCCTCCGGTCACCTGCCTCCTTCCTGTGTTCTTAGAGCATGGGTATCGGCAGAAGTACTCCGAAGCTTTGGCCAAAACCAGGCAGGGCAGGTATCAGATTTGCTGAATCACAACAGGTAGTAAAGGGTAGGATTAAAAAATCCTTTCTAGCAAAGCAGGCAATGAAATTAGAGGTTACGAAAGAATTCTTTTTTTTTTTTTTTGAGACGGAGTCTTGCTCTGTCGCCCAGGCTGGAGTGCAGTGGCCGGATCTCAGCTCACTGCAAGCTCCGCCTCCCAGGTTCACGCCATTCTCCTGCCTCAGCCTCCCGAGTAGCTGGGACTACAGGCACCCGCCACCTCGCCCTGCTAATTTTTTTTGTATTTTTTAGTAGAGACGGGGTTTCACCATGTTAGCCAGGATGGTCTTGATCTTGTGACCTCGTGATCTGCCCGTCTCGGCCTCCCAAAGTGCTGGGATTACAGGCTTGAGCCACCGCGCCCGGCCGGTTACGAAAGAATTCTATCATAGCATACATGAAGCCCACAGAAGCCTAAGGCCCTCTAAAGGGAATGGATGCAGAGTTCTGGTTGTTAAGTTCAGGGTGAAAAAAATCACCCTGGTTTCTGCAATTCCAAAGCTTACATCATAGTCAACAGTCTCTGGCAATCACTGTGAGGTGAAGCTTGGTTCTCACCTGGGGTATTAAAAACTGGTCCCCTGGGGCAGTGTTTTCAGCCCCATCTGCACACTGAGACCATCTGGGAACTTTAAGAACCACTGATGTGTGGCCCCCACCTCAGAGATTCTACCTGAATTGGCCTGGGGGTCCAGGGGGGATTTGTGATTCTGACATGCAGCCACTGCCTTAGTGGTGAGGACCTGTAAAGCCTGAAGTGGCTTAGTACTCAGCACAGAGATGAATCAGTTAGTCCAACCCACAGTATTCACATTTTGGGATTATATTTAGGAATAATCTGTTGTATGTAAAGGGGTCATGTTTAAGGGAATCTAGCATATCAGTGGGAGAACATCTTATGATTCCTACTGAAATTTATCTACCAATTGATTTTGAAACAGTGATTTTTATTTAAAAGGGATAAGAGTTTACTAAGTTTGTAAACCACACTGGAATGTTTAAGATATTTGAGATTCTTTGTAGTTTTAGTTAATAGTCTTATTAGGATAATTTAAGAATTTAAGAAGCATTTGAAGTGCTTAAAAAGAAAATCTGGCTGGGCACGGTAGTTCAAGCCTGTAATCCCAGCACTTTGGGAGGCCGAGACGGGCGGATCATGAGGTCAGGAGATTGAGACCATCCTGGCTAATACGGTGAAACCCCGTCTCTACAAAAAAATACAAAAAACTAGCTAGGTGAGGTGGCGGGCGCCTGTAGTCCCAGCTACTCAGGAGGCTGAGGCAGGAGAATGGCATAAACCTGGGAGGCAGAGCTTGCAGTGAGCTGAGATAAAGCCACTGCACTCCAGCCTGAGCGACAGAGCGAGACTCCGTCTCAAAAAAAAAAAAAAAAAAAATAAGAAAATCTGTTATATTAAGTTTATTTATTCAGTTTCAGTGTTTAAGGTAGTTTGACTAAGTTTAAACACAGGACCCAACATTACTCAAAAGATTTCCCTGAAACTGACTGGAAAAATTTACTAGTTGTATAGATAGAATAATAAGATTTATCAAATGAATTTTAAAGTTTAAGAAAAAACTAGGGGCCGGGCGCGGTGGCTCAAGCCTGTAATCCCAGCACACTGTGGGAGGCCAAGACGGGCGGATCACGAGGTCAGGAGATAGAGACCATCCTGGCTAATCCAGTGAAACCCCGTCTCTACTAAAAAATACAAAAAACTAGCTGGGCGAGGTGGCGGGCGCCTGTAGTCCCAGCTACTCAGGAGGCTGAGGCAGGAGAATGGCGTAAACCTGGGAGGCGGAGCTTGCAGTGAGCTGAGATCCGGCCACTGCACTCCAGCCTGGGCGACAGAGCGAGACTCCGTCTCAACAAAAAAAAAAAGAAAAAACTAGGTTTTTAAATGTATAATTTAGCAGATTCAATACAGATGCCTCTCAACTTATGATGGCATTATGTCTTGATAAAAATATCATAAATTGGCCAGGCGCGGTGGCTCACGCCTGTAAACCCAGCACTTTGGGAGGCTGAGGTGGGTGGATCACAAGGTCAGGAGATCGAGACCATCCTGGCCAACATAGTGAAACCCTGTCTCTACCAAAAATACAAAAAAAATTAGCCGGGCATGGTGGCACGTGCCTGTAGTCCCAGCTACTTGGGAGGGTGAGGCAGGAGAGTCGCTTGAACCCGGGAGGTGGAGGTTACAGCGAGCAGAGATTGCACCACTGCACTCCAGCCTGGGTGACAGGGTGAGACTCTGTCTCGATAAATAAATAAATAAATAAAATATATATATATCATAAAAGTTGAAAATGCATTTAATCTACCTAACCTACAGACCATCATAGTTTAGCTTAGCCTACCTTACATGTGCTCAGTACACTTACATTAGCTTATAGTGGAGCAAATCATCTAACACAAAGCCAATTTTGTAATAAAGCACTGAATATCTCATGTCATTTATTGAATATTATATTGAAGTGAAAAACAGCATGGCTGTACGGGTACTGAAAGTACGGTTTCTACTTAATGTGTATCGCTTTTGCGCCATCATAAAGTAGAAAAGTCATAAGCTGAACCATTGTAATTGGGGACCGATTGTATTAACTTTGAAAGCTGAAGTAAATGCAAAATTATTTTCTGTATATAAAAACAACCCCCAAGGACACCAGAAAACTCCCTACCTCCATTTGCTAACTGGAATAGCAAACATTCTGCCACTCCTCTGTCCCAAGTCCACAGGAGACATTGCTAATCAATCCCAGCACACTTACTTCTGGCTCAGAAAGTTGCCTGAGCATGACATCCCAAGCAGCAGTTCAATCACCTGGAGATGGCATGAGATGGAACCACCTGCCATCTCTTTTTCACACATGTCCATATGCATTCATGCATGCATGCAATTCGTCAGCTGGAAGCTACAGCAGTGTCCAGCAGTATCTCCACGCTGGCATGGACCTCAGTCTGCCTTGTTTCAGCATGTTTGGACACTTGCCCATCACCAGATCCTCACAAACAACTGTGGTAGCATACAAGGTAGTGATTATCACCCACCTGGAGCCTGAGGGACCCAGAATTGGTCAGGGCTGGAATTCAAAGCCAGCTCCATCCGGAGCCAAAATCACTCCCTTTTCAATGAGGAAAAGATCAAGCGTGAGGCCTCCATACCTTCTCCCATCTGTAGAAACGATCAGCTTTTATGATCATGTCCACCAGGCTGACATGGTTGCTGCGGGCGGCCACTGCCAGGGCAGTTTTTCCCTGCTGCAATTAAGAGGCAAGAAGAGAAGCCACAGTTTCTACAGAAGGGGTACAAAAGGGCCTCTAGCACTGAGCACAAACCCTCCTGCCCACAAGAAGTGCTTTCCAGGCCGGGCGCGGTGGCTCAAGCCTGTAATCCCAGCACTTTGGGAGGCCGAGACGGGCGGATCACGAGGTCAGGAGATCGAGACCATTCTGGCTAACACGGTGAAACCCCAACTCTACTAAAAAATACAAAACAAAACTAGCCGGGCAAGGTGGCGGGCACCCATTGTCCCAGCTACTCAGGAGGCTGAGGCAGGATAATGGCGTAAACCCGGGAGACAGAGCTCGCAGTGAGGCTGAGCATCGTCGGCCCACGGCACTCCCAGCGCGACCAGAGCGAGACTAGGTCCGTATCAAAAAAAAAAAAGAAAAAAAAAAAAAAAACCCGGAAGTGCTTTCCAGCAGTCTACACTGAGAGCAGAATGATCTTCTGGTTTTCTGGGCATGATGGGGATATGGAAAAGTCACAAATAGAATAAAGCAATAGCAATACATAATTCCAATGACCATCTCTTATGTTTCTTTAGAAATTAGGAAGCTTTAGAGCTTATGAAACTCAGCCCTCATTAACTCTTCAACATCCCCTGTGAAATAGGGGTTCCTACCCACTTTTCAGGTGAAGAAACCAGAGCCCAGAGATGGTGGCTTGGTGGGTTTTGTTTGTTTGTTTGTTTGTTTTTTGTTTTGTATTTTTGATACAGAGTCTTGCTCTGTCGCCTGGGCTGGAGTGCAGTGGTGCAATCTTGGCTCACGGCAAGCTCCACCTCTCGGTTCACGCCATTCTCCTGCCTCAGCCTCCCGAGTGGCTGGGACTACAGGCGCCCCACCACACCCAGCTAATTTTTTTGTATTTTTAGTAGAGATGAGGTTTCACTGTGTTAGCCAGAATGGTCTCGATCTCCTGAAGTCGTGATCCACCCGCCTCCGCCTCCCAAAGTGCTGGGATTACAGGCATAAGCCACCGCGCCCGGCCTGAAGGCTTGGGTTTATTATGTCACTTTTGCCCACCTCCCATCGCGCCTCCTTTTCTCCAGGCCTCCCAGACAGTTACCTCCACAGACCTGCAGTGAGATGGGAAGCTCCCCTTCACATCTGGCCAGCTGCCCTGGTGCCTAGCTCAAAGAAGGGAGCCCCCTCCTAGGTCCAGCTTCAGGATCTGATCCTGGCCCCCAGCTCTACCCCACACCATCCCAGGCTGGCCTCGCTGAGTCACATGTGCAGGTGCCCCTCTCCCCATACACCTGTGACCTCCCAGCCTCATACCAAGTCTTCGGCTCTTCTGAGACCACTAGCACCTGTGGAAATAGCTGTCACAGTGAGCTAGGAAGCTTCCCCACACCCGGTCCCACATGTAGGGGTTGTTGGGCAGTACTGTGGGCAGTACTTCTACTCCCCAACCCTACCAGGTGACTCAGGAGGTCACAGTCTGATGGGGGCCATAAAGGAGAAAGCAATCATTTCACAGGCCTATACCAGAAAGGGGTGGGCCAAGGCTGAGGGACCTTAGTATAGAGAGGGGAAGGTGGTCAGGAAGGCTTCCTGGAGGAGATTGCATTTGAGCTGGTATAGAAAGGATGGCAGTCCTTGAACACCCTGAGAGGGAGGAGGGAGGGGGCATTCAAAGCAGGGTCTCTGGCAAAGGGGGAGCCATGAAAGCCTGAAGCAAGGTAGGTTGTAAGCAGAGGTACCTTATCTCTCAGGTTTAAGTCAACCCCAGCAATGAGGAGCATCTCTGCTATGTCCTGCCAGGCGTGCTCTGCAGCCAGGTGAAGGGGTGTCTGCTGCCTCTAGGGGAGAAGCCAAGGGAACAGGTAAGTGAAAAGCACATGGGGTGGCCTGCCGCCCTAAGTCAAGCTCCACAATCATCCTAGTATATTTCTTCTAGTCTTTTCTTTAATACAGAATGTTTTTAGTTTGTTGGTTTTACATACATGAGATCATCCTATATGTACATTTTACATCTTTTTTTACCCCAACATGACACTTTTTGTGTACTATAAACTCTGATAAACACCATTTTTGATAACTCCATAATAGCCTATTTGTGTCTGTTCCATAATTTACCTAACCACTTCCCTATTATTAAATATTGAGGCCATTTTCAAAGTGAAGACTGATAAATAATACTGCAGTGAATATCTCTGTGCATGAGCTTTTAATATGTTTCTCAAGGCTCAGTTTCCAGCAGTGCTCATACGTATCATTTAAAGGTATATGATATATTCTGCCAAACTGCTTTCGACTCCCAGTGGCTCTGTAAGCCATGCCCTTGCTGGTACTGAGAATTATGTGGTTGGTGGGTAGATTGTGGGGACAGGATTTAAAAGGGCTCTTTACTGATCACAGCTTCAGGAATCAGAGGCCTCTTTTTTTTTTTTTTGAGACGGAGTCTTGCCCTGTCACCCAGGCTGGAGTGCAGTGGCCAGATCTCAGCTCACTGCAAGCTCCGCCTTCCGGGTTCACGCCATTCTCCTGCCTCAGCCTCCCGAGTAGCTGGGACTACAAGCGCCCGCCACCGCGCCCGGCTAATTTTTCGTTTTTTTTTAGTAGAGACAGGGTTTCACCATGTTAGCCAGGATGGTCTCGATCTCCTGACCTCGTGATCCACCCGTCTCGGCCTCCCAAAGTGCTGGGATTACAGGCATGAGCCACCGCACCTGGCCCAGAGGCCTCTTTTTACACAAGACTGCCTCAGTCACCCCTGCCCTGGGAATTTTCCCTAAGGAAAAAAAGCAATGAAAGGAAAAGGTTGAATGTAAAAAGATATTCACTGCAATGTTATAGATCATGGCCAAAACTTGGGAACACCCAAAATGTTCAAAAGAGGAGAATGATGAACAAAACGATATTCCCTTCAACAACTATTTAAATTACCTTTTAAAAGCTAAAAAAAAAAAAAAAAAAGCAATTCCTCAACTCTGGGCCATGCTAGGAGACCACATGGAGACCTCCCAGCCTGGGAGGGTTTCCAGAAGCTCCCTGGGGCCCGGAAGGTCTCTGTAGCCACTTACATTGTCCATGGCATTCAAGTCACTGTGAGAGTTGATGAGGAGCTGGACCAAGGCAGGGAAGTTGTGCCTCACAGCGAGGTGCAGAGGAGAGGCACCCTGCTGTGGGAGGAGATACATGGATCAATCGATGAGTCCCTCCCAGGACTGCCCAGCTCCAGGCTGGTGCTGGGGACAGGAGGAGGGAAGGGTATAGTGCTTCTGGGTTTGGCCCTTTTAGCTTCTTGGCTGACATGGATGGCCTTAGGCAATTAAGGTCCCAAAGCTTGAATTCCTGGAGCTCCAAACTGATCCTCTAGATGGGTGAGAGTCTGAAGACCCAAGGGTGAGACCCTGCTATGTCAGGAACTCACCATGTGACCTCGGGCAAGTCATTTCCCTTCTCTGCTACTCTTCATCTGGCAAGTGAGGTTTGCCATGGTCCCTCCTAGCAACAATACCTGAAGATTCTCTGACATCTCATTTAATCCACACATCAACCTAGGAAGTATATAGGGATGGTGTTCTTATTAGTATCTTCATCTTACAAACAGAAACACTGAAGTTCAGAAAACTTAAGTGACCAAGGATACATAGCTAATAGGAACTATGTCTTATTGGACTTTCTACTCCCACTGCGTCCACACCCCCAATACCTAGGTACCTAGTACCTGATAACTGTTTGTGTAGAAAATGAATGAATGAGAGAGCCAGCTGGGACCAGAAAAGATACCTCACTCCAAGTTCAATTCTCCTTCAACAGTGGAAGACACCATCCTCAATAGTCTCCTGTGGCCCCCTGAGTAAATGACAAAGAGGGGATACTCCCTCCTCTCTAGGTGATAGAGTGACACACATACTGTGGAATAGTACAAGGCCAATAAAATTGATGTTAGAAACTAATACTTATTATGGAAAACATCCTCATGTATTGAGCTATAAAAGGGTTACAGAACAGAATACACACACACATAAAACAAAAATGCCCATTATTGCCATTACTAATTTAGGCCAGTGGGTATGGAGTGTTATCAATATTAGAAAAGAAGATTTGAACAAAAAATTATTTGAGACATGTAATTGTATATTTACAAAGAGCTCGCACAGTTGCTCTGTCTTACCATGTGATGCCTCCCATCATGTCACAACACAGCAGTAAGCCCCTTACAAGAGGCTAGTACCATGTTCTAGGACTTTCCAGCCTCTAGAACCATGAGCTAAATAAATCTCTATTCTTTATAAGTCACCCAGTCTACGGTATTCAGTTATAGCAACACAAAATGGACTAGGACACCTTTCCCTGCCAAAAATCCTAGTAGAATGAAGTCATATAGAAGACAAAAATACTCTTCAGTAGCATTCTTGTATTGAATGCTTATGAGAAATGACATATAATTTTAAAAAAGATATTCTAGTCACAATGACAGCCAAAAAATATAAACTAATTATGAAGGATATAATTAGAAATGAGTAAGACAAAGGTAAACCAAAGCTATATAACATCACTTAGGGATATAAAAGAAGACATAAAGAAATGGCAAGGCCAGGTGTGGTAGCTCACACCTGTAATCCCAGTACTTTGGGAGACTAAGGTGGGAGGACCACTTGAGCCCAGGAGTTCGAGATCAGCCTGGATAACATAGTGGGACCCCGTCTCTACAAGAAATTTAAAACAAAATTAGCTGAGCATACTGGTGCACACCTGTAGTCCCAGCTACCTAGGAGGCTGAGGCAGGAGGATTGCTTGAGCCCAAGAGGACGAGGCTGCAGCGAGCCATGATCCTACCACTTCACTCCAACCTGGGCAACAGCGTGAGACCTTGTCTCTAAAAAAATCTATCTATCTAGGCTGGGTGCAGTGGCTTACGCCTGTAATCCCAGCACTTTGGGAGGCGGAGGCGGGCGGATCACGAGGTCAGGAGATCGAGACCATCCTGGCTAACACGGTGAAACCCCATCTCTACTAAAAAAAAATTACAAAAAATTAGCCGGGATTGGTGGCGGGCGCCTATAGTCCCAGCTAGTCAGGAGGCTGAGGCAGGAAAATGGCATGAACCCGGGAGGCGGAGCTTGCAGTAATCTGAGATCACGCCACTGCACTCCAGCCTGGGCGACAGAGCGAGATTATGTCTAAAAAAAAAAAAAATCTATCTATCTATCTATCTATCTATCTATCTATCTATCTATCTATCTATCATTCTATCCCCACCATGCACTGTGGAGACAATCCTCTTACCTAAAGCTCTCTCCCATCTGTCAAATATTTTTGTCCTAATTTGTTAATTTTAACCATTCTGAAAAGTAGTATATCATAATGTATTTCTCAAACTGCAGTATATCTCAAAAAGTAGTATATCATAGTATATCATATTACACTTCCCTAATAGCTAATGCTGTTAAACATCTTTTCATGTGCTTATTTGCCATCTGCATATCCTCTTCAGTGAAATGTCTATTCATGTCTTTTGCCCATTTTTTTTTTTTTACCTTGAGTTTTGAGAGCTCTTTATATACTCTACACATTAGCCTTTATAAGACATGTGATTTGCAAATCTTCTCTCTTGGTCCGTAGCTTGTTTTTTCATCCTCTTAACAGATCCTTTGCGGAGCAAAATTTTTAAATTTTGATGAGGTCCAATTAATCAAATTTTGCTCCTATGGATCATGTTTTGGTGTCAAGTCTAAGAACTCTTTGGGCTAACCCTAGATCCAAAAATTTTCCTCCTTATATTTTTTCTAAAAGCTTTATAGTTTTACATTTAAGTCTGTGATCCATTTGGAGTTAATTTTGTATAAGATGTGAGGTTTTAGTTGAGGCTCATTTTTTTGCCTGTGGATATACAGTTGCTTCAGTACCATTTTTTGAAGAGGCTATCAAACTTTCCTCCACTGAATTGCTTTTGCATCTTCAATAAAAATCAGTTGGACATATTTTCTTTTTTTTTTTTTTGAGATGGAGTCTTGCTCTGTCACCTAGGCTGGAGTGCAGTGACGTGATCTTGGCTCACTGAAGCTCTGCCTCCCGGGTTCATGCCATTCTCCTGCCTCAGCCTCCCGAATAGCTGGGACTACAGGCACCCGCCACCATGCCTTTACTTTCTGGCACTACAAGATGCTCCAGACTCACCCTATATGTTAGTATTCCCTGCCCTAGTCCTAGACTTAGCCATTTTCCCAAAGAATCCTGGTTCCTTGTAGTAGGGAATTTGCACACTGCTTTGTTCACATTACTATATCTTTAAGGTCTTTCCATACAAGTACATTTTTTGAAAACTGTCCTCATTCTTTTTTATTTATTTTATTTTATTTATTTATTTTTATTTATTTTTTGAGACGGAGTCTTACTCTGTCACCCAGGCTGGAGTACAGTGGCACAATCTCGGCTCACTGCAACCTCTGCTTCCCGGGATCAAGCAATTCTTCTGCCTCAGCCTCCTGAGTAGCTGGGACTACAGGTGTGCGCCACCACGCCCGGCTAATTTTTTGCATTTAGTAGAGATGGGGTTTCACCATGTTGGCCAGGCTGGTCTCGAACTCATGACCTCATGATCCTCCTGCCTCGGCCTCCCAAAGTGCTGGGATTACAGGCGTGAGCCACCTCGCTGCCCGGCAGTCCTCGTACTTTTTTATAGTTACACAGTATTCCATTGCAGGGATGGGCCATAATTTATTACATTGTCTCCTAAACATGGGTTTCAATCTTTTGCTATTACAAATGATACTGCAGCAAAAACCTTGTACATAGTATCATTCCATACATGTGGAAGTATGTCTGTAGAATAAATTCCTAGATTTGTTGAGTCAAAGGGCACATGTGTTTGTATGTTTTATACATATTGATAAATTGCCCTCTGAACAGATTGTACCAATTTCTACCCCTTCCAGTAATATATGAAGGTGCCTATTTCCCTACAGCTTTGTCAACCCACTTGGCAAAACTTTTGGATTTTTGCCAACCTAATGAGTGAAGAATTGTATCTCCATGTAGTATTAATTTGCATTTCTCTTTTTTTTTTTTTGAGACGAAGTCTCACTCTGTCGCCCAGGCTGGAGTGCAGTGGCTGGATCTCGGCTCACTGCAAGCTCTGCCTCCCGGGTTTACGCCATTCTCCTGCCTCAGCCTCCCGAGTAGCTGGGACTACAGGTACCCATCACCACGCCCGGCTAATTTTTTTTTTTTTT
>NW_016808004.1:3039397-3072737 GCF_001698545.2 Rhinopithecus bieti | reverse complement strand
TTTTTTTTTTTTTTTTTTTTTAAGACAGAATCTCACTCTGTTCCCCAGGCTGGAGTGCAGTGGTGTGATCATGGCCCACTGTGGCCTCAACCTCCTGGGCTCAAGCAGTCCTCTTGCCTCAGCCTCCCGAGTAGCTAGGACTACATGTGTACACCACCACGACCAGCCAGTTTTTCAAAAAAAATTTTGTAGAGATGGGATCTCCCTAGATTACCCAGGCTGGTCTTGAAGTCCTGAGCTCAAGCAATACTCTAGCCTCAGCCTCCCATAGTGCTGGGATTACAGGTGTGAAGCACTGCACTCCCAAAGTCTGTGTTTTAACCAACAGATTATATGGTTCCTGTGTGTGGACCAAATGTATAACAGGAAAAAGATTAACAAGTAAGTGGACAGATAGGCAACATAAAAGATTAATAGTAAAACCCAATGCCTAGGTTTGGCACAGTGACTCATGCCTGTAATCCCAGCACTTTGGGAGGCTGAGGCAGGCGAATCACTTGAGTCAGGAGTTCATGACCAGCCTGGCCAACATGGTGAAACCCCATGTATTTTTCTACCAAAAATACAAAAAAAATTAGCCAGGCATGGTGGTGTGTGCCTCTAGTTCCAGCTGCTATTCAGGAGGCTGAGGCAGGAGAATTGCTTGAACCTGGGAGGCAGAGGCTGCAATGAACCGAGATTGCACCACTGCACTCCAGCCAGGGCAACAGAGCAAGACTCCGTTAAAAAAAAAAAAAAAAAAAAAAAAAGCCCCAATGCATAAATGAGCAGAGAACAGGAGCTGATAGTTCAGTTCAGAGGAATTGCAAGCTTGGTTTCTAATCCTGTTACAGCTACAACAGTATTTCACTCTCCTAAGTGCTGCCGGCTCCCCTACTCCTGGTCTGCACCCCAACCCCAAGGGTCCGATGTTCCCGTTTCTCCTTGTGCTTCATCAGTGTGCTCATGGAAGGCTTTGCAATGGAGACCCCCTTCAACCCTCGCACCCACGCTTACATGATCAGCCACGTTGGTGCAGCCTCCTGCGTGGATGAGGACCCGAGACACATCCTCCGAGCCACTGAGAGCTGCATAGTGAAGGCAGCTCAGGTTTTTCTGGAAGGAAACAGGCATCAATGCAATATCACAAGGACCCCTCCTACTGAGGTTTGCAAAGCTCTTAGATTCATTTTTCCATCTGAGTGTCACAACACCACTGGGAGTATTATCCCCATTAAACTGAGGCTGGAAAAATCAATGACTTTCCCAGGCCTGGTGACCAGTAAAAGGAACTCACTATGGTCTCAGTCTTTTCCTCACCTTCTATCACAAATGCAAGAATGTAGACCAAAGCCTGCCCAAGTCTATGGCTGGTAAAGACATGCAGTCGATTGACTCTAAGGAGGTGGTTTTCTTTTTTTTTCCTGAGACAGAGTCTCACTCTGTCACCCAGGCTGGAATACAGTGGCACAATCTCGGCTCACTGCAACCTCTGCTTCCCGGGTTCAAGCGATTCTTCTGCCTCAGCCTCCTGAGTAGCTGGGATTACAGGCACCCGCCACCATGCCCAGCTAATTTTTGTATTTTTAGTGAAGACGGGGTTTCACCATGTTAGCCAGGCTGGTCTTGAACTCCTGATCTTGTGATTCACCGGTCTCGGCCTCCCAAAGTGCTGGGATTATAGGCGTGAGCCACCATGCCTGGCCAGGAGGTGGTTTTTAAAGAGGAAGACAAGTAAGATTTGCCAACACAGAGCAAATTCCACCCAGCATGCACTGCCCAACACAAGCTGGTCTTGGCGCATCCAAACAGGATCCTGGCAGGGCCAGAATGGAGGCTTGGTCTCGGTGGGCCTCAAAGTGCTCTCTTTCAGTCAGAGCCCAGCCCAGCCCAATGATTACCTTGCACAAGGCACACACCAGACAGGCCCCACTAGGGTGACCCACTGTCTCAGTTTGCCCAGGATTGAGGAGTTCTTGAGATGTGGGACTTTCCACTTTAAAATCAGGACAGTATGGGGCAAACCAGGACTAGCTAGCCACCTTGCTAAAGTCCCAACTGAGTGAGTACCTGGGGTGTGTGGCATTCAGTCCATCTCCCAATGGGAAATGCAGTCACCATGGGCTTGGCACCTCCTCTGAGACCCTACAGCATGACATTCTGGGAGGGGTGGGAGTGTTGAAATGGAATGTGGCCTCTGCCAGAAACCACAAGCTGAGGCTGAAGCCCGAGTCCTGGCATGATGAGCAGCTCCAGCCCCCCACCCAATGGCTACCCAGCTGGGTGCAACCTTCCCAGTCTCTCTCTCTTTTTTTTTTTTTTTTCTTGAGACAGGGTCTCACTCTGTCGCCCAGGTTGGAGTACAGTGGTGCAATCATAGCTCACTGCAGCCTCAAACTCCCAGGCTCAAGCAATCTTCCAGCTTTGGCCTCCCAGAGTGCTGCGTTACAAGCATCAGTCACCTTGCCCAGCCTTTTTTTTTTTCAAAGCCACTCAAATTAAGCAGTGGGGAAATAAATATTTTTTAGCATAACATTTTAATTATCTGTTTTTGAACTGCCTGTGTATTTTTACTATTATTTATGTTGTATTATTTATTATTAATATTTTGCTATACTATTGACATTTAGAACAAAGCAAGAATTCCAGAACCTGAAGCCATTCAACCAGACAAAAGGTTATTTGTCACTGATACAAAATAAAAGCAAAGCAAAACACCAACTCACTACCTAAAGAAAGGTCACAACCCCGCTTTCCAGGTCATAGAGGAGAATTTCTACTGGCAGAATTGATGAGTACAATGGGGAGAAAGAGAAGAGGTTCATCCAGGGCCACACCCCAAGCCCCAGCTCTGTCAGGGGAAAGCTTCGTCAGTGGGTGGGAGCTCTGGAGTCAGGGGAACAGGCTTTTGAGACTCAACTTTGCCTCGTACTAGCTTGTGACCCTGCAAAAGTGCCCTCAAAGCTCCAGTTTTCTCATCTGCAAAATGGGTGGAATTTTTCTGAGGTAACAGTTATGAAGGGGCTTTGTGAACTATCAAGAGCTCAACAAACAGAAGACACTAACAGGGCCAGGTACAATGGCTCCCGCCTATAATCCCAGCACTTTGGAAGGCTGAGGTGGGTGGATCACTTGAGGTCAGGAGTTCAAGACCAGCCTGGCCAACATGGTGAAACTCCGTCTCTACCAAAAAAATACAAAAATTAGCCGGGCGTGGTGGTACACACCTGTAGTCCCAGCTACTTGGGAGGCTGAGGCAGGAAAACTGCTTGAACCCAGGAGGCGGAGGTTGCAGTGAGCCACGATCGCACCATTGCACTCCAGCCTGGGTGACAGAGTAAGACCCATCTCAAAAGAAAAACCAAAAAACACTAACAGGTGTTGAGGTGTTGGGCGCTATTATGTCCTGGGCACTGTGTTAGATATTTAATCCTCACAATAATGTAAAAAAGTAAATGTCATCCCACTTTATAATTGGGAAACAAGGCTCAGAGAGGTTAAGTAACTTGCTCCGGGTCACAGGGCTCAGCAGTGGAGAACCCAAGATCAGAACCTGGCCTGCTGCCTCGAAGCCTCTATTCATTCAGGGTTCAGGAATCATTGTGGCCATTACTGCCGACACGGCTATGGCTCAGCAGACAAGAGCAGACCGCAGTCTTGGGAGGGCCTGGCTACCTGGGTGAGGGCATTCACGGTGCTCCCAGCCCTGAGGAGGAGCCGCACACAGTCAGGGTGGGTCCCTCCAGCAGCCGCATGCAGGGCAGTCAGACCTTCCTGCAACACACAAGGAGAGCAATGAGGATGGTGGGGAGGCCCACCCAAGTGACCCCCAATCCCACCGTGAGAGGACGCCCCATGTGCCTTGGCCCCAGGGACCCTTGAGCTCTGCACTGCCCTGCCCCTGGGAAAAATGAGCTTTCTTGTTTGTGATCCCATGAGCCCCACCCCTGAAGTCCTCACTTTGTGGAGCACACACATGGTATAGTCACTCCTGGCTCCATATCTCTGCTCACGTTCTGCCCCTCCCCCTCTGTCTGTTTCCTCCTACTCCAGCAAGCCCTCCCTCACCATCCTGTCCATGGCGACGTCTCCCTTCTTTGAACACACACTCTGTGCCTCACTTATTTGGTGATCCATCATGCCAAGTGCTACCATTAAGCCTGGAGTTCAGTGCTGCTGCTTGTCTTTCCCTGGCGGGCTTTCAGTTTGAGATCATGCCCTCAGCCTCCTGGCTTTAGACTGCACCATGGATTGGTGGGGGTTCCTCGAAGGCAGACAGCAAGCGTCATGCATCTCACCATCCTCCAGGTGGTGACTCACCGCATTCTGCTCCTCCAGGTCCAGCCCAATGTCCACAAGTCGCTGCACCACAGCCATATGGCCCCGACCAGCAGCCAGATGAAGGGCTGTGTTCCCCTCCTACAGGAAAAAGGGCTCCTGAGATGCCAGCAGACCAGAGCCCCAGAATCACAGACCTGTGATGAGCTGCAGCCATGCACACTGGGTCAGTGCCACCCTGCTCCTGACAACTGTGCCAAAAACTACAACCAGGGGCAGATTGCAGGGCCAAGCCCTGGTCTTTCTTTCCTTATACTTCAAGGCAGGCACACTGCTTAAAAATTAAACAAAACCAATTCTACTTTCCACGTGCCCATCTGAAGCCAGTCCCTCCTCGGGTCCCCCAAATCCATCTCCTCTCACTGCTCAAGGCCCCAGCAACTCTCCCCTGAGCTCAGGCTGTTCCAGGCAGCTGCTTGGTTCAGTCACCTGCCTCCCTCAAGTCTCTGCGTGAGACGTTAGTTTCTCATTGAGTAGCGAGGCCTGCGCGGGCCACACTCTGAAACTGCAAACCCCACCTCTGTCGTCCTCAGCCTATTTTCCTGCCCTGCTTTTCCTCTCCCCACTGCACAGATTGCTTTGCCAACACACTCTGTCAGTGGCTGTGTGCTTAGTGTTTATCGTCTGACTCTTTTTTCTTTATTATTTTACTTTAAGTTCTGGGATACATGTGCAGAATGTGCAGATTTGTTACATAGGTAAATGTGTGCCATGGTGGTTTGCTGCACCTGTCAACCCGTCACCTCGATATTAAGCACCGCATGCATTAGCTATGTATCCTGATGCTCTTCCTCCCCTCGCCCCCACAAACCAGGCCCCGGTGTGCGTTGTCCCCCTCCCTGTGTCCATGTGGTTCTCATCGTTCAGCCCCCACTTATGGTAGCTACCACTAGTGGTAGAAGATTTGGGCCAGAGTCTAGGATGAATATTTGTTGAAAGTCTCATGAGTTGTAATGAAGGAGAAATCATGTTATGGCTAGAACGAAGCCGATATCACCAATACGGTTATACAAGATTGCTTGAGCGGCTGCTGTGTTGGCGTCTGTTCGAGCATGTCATCAGCTAATTAGTAGAAAGGATATAATTCCCACACCTTCTCATCCAATGAAAGTTGGAAGAGGTTGTTGGCGGTAATTAAAATTAATATAGTGATGAGGAAAATGAGGAGATACTTGAAGAATTGGTCGATGTTTGGGTCTGAGCTTATGTATCATAATGAAAATTCTGTAATGCACCAGGTAATAAATAGTGCAATTGGAATAAATATTATGGAAAAATAGTCTAGTTTGAAGCTCAGTGCTAGTTCTAGTGATTGAATAGTCATTCAATGTCAGTTTGAGATAATTGTGTCTTGGTCTAGGAGGATATATAGGGCTATAGGAAGGAGACTAATAATAAAGGTAAATATTATAGTCGTTTTTACATAATTAGGATATAAATGGTTTTTACTGGGTTTAATAAGGGTTATAATAACTGGGAAGATTAGGGAAGTCAAGGCTAATATAACGATGGAGGTGTGCATTATTATTACTTTTATTTGGAGTTGCACCAATATTTTTGGTTCCTAAGACCAATGGATAACTGTTATCCTTTAAAAGTTGAGATAGCCGTTTTATTAAGTACGGGGCATGGGTTAGCAGTCCTTGCAAGCTTTCTCGGTAAATAAGAAGTGGTGGGCTTCTATGTTTAGATTCACAATCTAATGTTTTAGTTAAACTATATTTACAAGGGGTGAAGCCTATAATAATACTGCGGTTGAGGGATAGAATAATAATAGGGGAGATATGTATAAATATTAGTATGTTTTCCCATGTGAAGGAAGGTTTTATGTTAATGATGTGGGAGGTGAGTATTCCTCGTTGCGTTGTAATGAATATGAGTGAGAACATGCAGTGTTTGGTTTCCTGCTCCTGTGATAGTTTGCTGAGAATGATGGTTTCCAGCTTCATCCATGTCCCTGCAAAGGACATGATCTCATTCCTTTTTATGGCTGCATAGTATTCCATGGTGTACATGTGCCACATGTTCTTTATCCAGTCTATCACTGATGGGCATTTGGATTGGT
This sequence comes from Rhinopithecus bieti, assembly GCF_001698545.2. Lineage (NCBI taxonomy): Eukaryota > Metazoa > Chordata > Mammalia > Primates > Cercopithecidae > Rhinopithecus > Rhinopithecus bieti. The sequence goes on along the minus strand of NW_016808004.1, from coordinate 3,066,355 downwards.
TCCATGTGTCTGACCCTTGTTGCTGGAACATAAGCACCACAGGGGCATCTATTTTGTTTTCTGAAGTTTCCTTACGTGCTTAGAATAGGGCCTGGGGCACATGGCCAACACTCAGTAGATGTTTGTTCAATGAGTCAATGATATAAGAGGGTCTTCAGGGGATCATGTGGAGAGCCTGACATGTGTCCCTGGAACTTGAAGGCCAGAGGACTGGTAGTTGCTTTGCAGTTGGAAAGTCTAAAGGTGACAGTGACATAGCCAAGAGAAGCAGCTGCACTGGGCAGGGCAGAGGGTGCAACGTACTTTGTATTAGAAGTGGCCCCTGCTGAGGTCTGCCTGCTTGGGGTTGTCCTTTGAAGGGATCTCGCTGCCGGGCATGGTGCCTCACACCTGTAATCCCAGCACTTTGGGAGGCTGAGGTGGGCAGAGAGCTTGAGCCCAGGAATTCCAGTCTGGGCAATATAGTGAGACTCCATCTCTATAAAAAATACAAAAATTAGCCAGATGTGGTGGTGCGTGCCTGTAGTCCCAGATACTGGAGAGACTGAGGCAGGAGGATTGCTTGAGCCTGGGAAGTTGAGGCTGCAATGAGCTATGATTATGCCACTACACTCCAGCCTGGGCAACAGAGTAAGATATTGTCTCAAAAAAAAAAAAAAAAAAAAAAAAAATTCAGCTAAAATAATAAATTTTAAAGTAATTTTAAAAGCCCTCAACAAGCCGGGCGCGGTGGCTCAAGCCTGTAATCCCAGCACTTTGGGAGGCCGAGACGGGCGGATCACGAGGTCAGGAGATCGAGACCATCCTGGCTAACACGGTGAAACCCCGTCCCTACTAAAAATACAAAAAACTAGCCGGGCGAGGTGGCGGGCGCCTGTAGTCCCAGCTACTCGGGAGGCTGAGGCAGGAGAATGGCGTGAACCCGGGAGGCGGAGCTTGCAGTGAGCTGAGATCCAGCCACCGCACTCCAGCCTGGGTGACAGAGCAAGACTCCGTCTCAAAAAAAAAAAAAAAAAAACCCTCAACAGCTTTGTTTTTCTCTCCTTGCCAGCTTCTCTACAGCCTGTAGCCTGTCGGCTGGCTGCTGCAAGCCAGGACAAGCAGTGGGAAATGCAGTCATAGTGTGAAATCTCTGTGTTCAGAGACATGCAGGAAGTAGGTGAACCATGAAAGGCCAACATATGCCCCCAGTTAACAGGGTGTAGAGGCAATGGTGGGGCTTTCTTCTTCCTTCTGGGTTATATCCATGTTCTGGCATTTGAAGCTGCAGGTGGCACACATGGATGGCTGACAGGTGCTCACACTTCCCTGGGCAGGGCAGGGGCCTCAGAGGCAGGAGAGCTGGGCAGAAGGCAGCCTTGGCGTGGGCCCGGGGTCCTCTCCCCTCCACGTGGGGACGTCCAGCATCTCCGCCTCTGTGAGGCCTTGACAGCAACACCTCACCCTTCCAAGTGGAGTCAGTCGCTCTCTCTGGGCTCTCAAAGCCTCCCTAGCATTCTAGAGCACATGTGGAGTGACCTGTGTTGTCATTGACTCTAAGAGGTCTATCCCCTTAGCAGGCATTGAAAAACTTACCATGGCCGGGCGCGGTGGCTCACGCCTGTAATCCCAGCACTTTGGGAGGCTGAGGCGGGCGGATCACAAGGTCAGGAGATCGAGACCACGGTGAAACCCCGTCTCTACTAAAAATACAAAAAATTAGCCGGGCGCGGTGGCGGGCACCTGTAGTCCCAGCTACACGGGAGGCGGAGGCAGGAGAATGGCCTGAACCCGGGAGGCGGAGCTTGCAGTGAGCCGAGATCGCGCCACTGCACTCCAGCCTGGGCGACAGAGCGAGACTCCCTCTCAAAAAAAAAAAGAAAAAAAAGAAAAACTTACCATGCCCTCTCCCAAGATGAAACTGAAAATGAAAACACTCCTATTCTGAAAACACAAAACTTAACAGGGGTATGCAATTTTAAAAGCTTCTTTGCAGAATTTCTGATTGCAAGATTCTGGAGAAGTTCATCAAAGCTGTATTTTCTCTTTCTCTGTTCTTGATGCTCATGCTCTCCTGGGGCCCTGAGGTGTGATCATTTTGCCTCTTGGGTTAGCCAGTCCTGGCAGGTGCTGCCCTCCCCATTCTCTGTATGCCCAGTTCCTGGCCCAGTGTCTTGCTCAACCACCTGCTCAGCCCAAAAGGATGAGTGTGGATGGACTCAGTGCAGAACCCAAGGGGGTCCAACCCTGGAGGCAGCCTGGTAAGGGGAGGAGCACAGCTTTATGCATTAGGATGCTGCTTCCAAATCCAGCTCTACCTGTGTCTCGCTGTGTGACCTTGGCTAAGGCATCTCCCTCTCTGGGCGTCAGTTTCCACAGCTGTAAAACGAGAAGGCTGAATTCAGATGCCTTCCAGTTACAAGACCCGGCAGCAGATTTGTGTGTGAGCTCGCTATCACTTCGGTATACACAGAACTCCCTCTATCCTGGCCAAGCACATTAACCAGAAGATTAATAATGGAGTTCATCTCTTTGTTGGAGGCATCATTTAGAGTTTGCTGTAACAGGCCGGGCGTGGTGGCTCACGCCTGTAATCCCAGCACTTTGGGAGGCCAAGGTGGGCGGGTCATGAGGTCAGGAGATCAAGACCATCCTGGCCAACACGGTGAAACCCCATCTCTACTGAAAATACAAAAAAATTAGCTGGACATGGTGGCGGACGCCTATAGTCCCAGCTACTAGGGAGGTTGAGGTAGGAGAATGGCGTGAACCCGGGAGGCGGAAGTTGCAGTGAGCCGAGATTCACCACTGCACTCTAGCCTGGGTGACAGAGTGAGACTCCGTCTCAAAAAAAAAAAAAAAAAAGAATTTGCTGTAACATGTTTTCCCTAATTATTCGCAAGGGTCCAATGATAAGAGTCATTTATAGGGTAGACCCTCCGGTCCCCATCACTTGCCCCTTCTCAGATTGGTGAAATCCTGCTCATAAGCCCTGAATGATATGCTCCCTCCTCTATGCTCCCATCCTATTCCTGCCATAACCATAGCAGAGCAGTTGTGTGGCTACCACCCCCTAACACTTTCCCACGTCTGCCAACAGCAGACAACCCCAGTAGATTACAGCCCTACTGAATGCACTCCAGGCAGCACTACCAACCACCCAGATCTGCCACCCTGGCCAGCCACGTCAGATCAGAAATCCTTACTATGACTGTGGCACTGAGTTCCTTGAGTAAGAAACGGTGTCTTGGGCATCTTTCTGCCACCAACCTGTCGCATAGGGCTGGCCCATAACGCATGCTAGTGAAGGGCCTGCTGGATGGACACTAAATACGCTCTCGTCTTTGGGCCACATGGCCCTCCAGCACAATGGGAGTCAGACGTGGACACAGGTGAGGACCCAGAGCCTGGAAGCTGGCAAGTTTTGCACCCTGGTCAGGATCCCAGAGCCTCACGGACACAGTACCTTGTCTTTGACACTGTGGTCACAGCCAGAGCCCACGAGGAAATCCAGAGCATCCAGCTGCCCGTGCTCAGCTGCCCTGTGAAACGCCGTCCTCCCCAGCTGGCCAGGAGGAGAAGTGGTGTGAGCCTTCCTCACTCTGTCATTGGGCATACCTGCCTCTGCCCACCTGGCCTCTGTTCCCCAACCACTCTGGCTTTGCAGTGGCCTCTCCTGCCCCAGACACTGTCCTCTCCCCTTGCCTCCCCCCACCTTGCCTGGAAAGCCCAGACCCAACTTCCCAACAAGAGCCACTTGCTGGGGTCCCTCCCTGGCTGAAGTCCTTAGGTGGCTCCTTGCTGCCTAATGAATAAATAGATTCTTGAGGATGGGAGTTGAGATCTCCAGAGGGACTTCCAACCACCCATCGGAACTTCCCTCTTAAGATTCCAGTCCCTCAGAACTCACACTAGAGCCCTTTCCTGTCCCTAAAGCTCCCACAAGCCTCGCGCTTCCATTTGGTGCCCCTTCCAACCCCTGATTTCCAATCTTACCCACAAATCCAGTTTATTTACCAAATGCCACCTCCTCCAGGAAGCAGAAGCAATGGCTTGCTTTTCTAACCTACCTAGTCCTTGATCAGGGCCTCTCTGTGGCAACTGACTGTGTTCTGCTTGCATTTTGCTCGTTTGTGCCCCAACACCTCTTCCCAACCAGCGGCTCCCCAGGCCAGGTGTAATATGCCCACAGATCAAAGGATGCACCCAAGGAATGTGGTAAGCTCAGTGGGCAAGAGTGGCCCCAGGAGCCCCCCGCCCAATGGGAATGATGAGTAGCCCTGAGGCACTCTCACCTTGTCTACGTGGTCCAGGGCCACATCCTCCAGGTCCTCCATTATGAACGCCAGCACAGGCACGTGGCCTTTTTGGGCTGCGCAGTGCAGTAAGGTCAGGCCATCCTGGAAACAAGTGCAGGAAGGTCCCTGCAGTCTGCGAAGGGAGGCCCTTTTCACATGCTGCCAGTCTCCCAAACAGCAAGTGTTTGGGAGCCAGAACACAGCCTCCCCATGGACACAACACTGTAAATGATGAATGGACCCCAGGGATAATCCACTCTGCTGCCCACTCAGCCTCAGAGGGGTTGGCAGGAGTAAGGATGCCAAAGTTCAAATCCCAGCTCCAGCACCCCTCAGCTCCAGAGTCTTGGGCCAGTTACCTCCACCTCTCTGAGCCTCCATTTTCACATAGGACAAACTAGCATCATAATCCCTGACCACCTCAGTGGGTGGTTGAGAGGACTGGACCTACAGGAAAAGTATTTTATCAACTAAAAATTAATTCAAACATGTATGATGAGGTCGTATAGCACTAGTAGCCTCCAGAATAATTAAGAAGGTTCTAGGCATCTGCCTTCCTTGATACAGCTGCTATTGAAGATGCAGGTGACCAAGTGACTAGTGTATGTCACTAGGAAGTGACCTCCTCACTTTCTAGGGCAGATTAAGAGCAGATGTGGTCTGCAGGGAGTAGAGGGAAGTGGCCTGGGTTGAGGGTGGACAGGAAGAAGGTCTCTGGGGCCTAGAAGCAAAAGGAGGGAGGCTTGCAAATACTATGTTTATGCCCCAGGGCTTCTACTTCTGCCTTGCATTAAGGTCAGATTATTTGAAGTCCTGTTTGCAACCATCAGTGAGTCATAAAAATCAGTAGAACAGTGTTTTACATCTTGACAGTGGTCAAATCTCAGTGAGTATAAACTTGCAATGTGTGTATTTCTTTCTTTTTTTTTTTTTTTTTTTTTTGAGTCAGAGTCTCGCCCTGTCTCCCAGGTTAGAGTGCAGTGGCACAATCTTGGCTCACTGCCTCCTGGGTTCAAGCAATTCTCCTGCCTCAGCCTCCTGAGGAGCTGGGATTACAGGCACCCTCCAGCACGTCCGGCTAATTTTTTGTATTTTTAGTAGATATGGGGTTTCGCCATGTTGCCTAGGCTGGTTTCGAACTCCTGAACTCAGGCAATCCGCCCACCTCGGCCTCCCAAAGTGCTGGGATTACAGGCGTGAGCCACCATGCCCGGCCCAGTGTGTGTATTTCATGTTGGTATCATGGACCCCTGGATATGAAGGGATGAGAAGGGCACTTCCCTCTTGTGTTCTTCCCAAATTCCATAGCCCTGGACTGATGATTTTCATAAGAAAAACGTGAGACAAACCCAAATTGAAGGGCATTCCACAAAATACTTGACTACTACTCTCCAAAAGGGTTAAGGTCATGGAAAACAAGGAAAAACTAAGAAATCATCACAAGATTCGAAGAGACTAAGAAGACAAAATGACTAAAGTATTGTAGAATATTAATGGAAAAACTGCTGAAATCTTATTATAGTCTATAGCTTAGTAAAACTGTAACTATTGGGCTGGGCGCGGTGGCTCAAGCCTGTAATCCCAGCACTTTGGGAGGCCGAGACGGGCGGATCACGAGGTCAGGAGATCGAGACCATCCTGGCTAACACGGTGAAACCCTGTCTCTACTAAAAAATACAAAAAAACTAGCCGGGCGAGGTGGCGGACGCCTGTAGTCCCAGCTACTCAGGAGGCTGAGGCAGGAGAATGGCGTAAACACGGGAGGCGGAGCTTGCAGTGAGCTGAGATCCGGCCACTGCACTCCAGCCCGGGCGACAGAGCAAGACTCCGTCTCAAAAAAAAAAAAAAAACTGTAACTATCACCAGCAGAGCTACGTAAACAGCAGGGAAAGGAGAAAGCTTCAGGGCAGAAGCAGGACTGGGCCTGTGGCATCTACAGGTGGGATGAATCCCTTTGGGGAAGACCTTGAACGAGAGATTGAAAGGAATAGTGGGGTCTATCATTTGCAAAGCTGGCTGCATCTATTCCCCCTGCCCTTGGAAGCACACCCCAGGATCGTGCCACTCTTCTCACCGAGAATCTACACTGGTCCTGTGACGGGCTTTTGAATGCAATGGAGGTGATACCACATGGCTTTCCAGCCTTAGCCTCTAGAGCCCTTGCCAATTCTGCTCTGGATCTTTTGCTGCCCTGAGGCAGATGCGTAAGGAAGTCTATGCTGGACTCCCCAAGGATCAGTGTCCACCTGGAGAAACTAGCCGCACCATCCCAGACGTTCCAACCCTTCCTGCAGAGGCTCCAGACATGTGAGTGAGACCCTCCAGGGCCAGCCAGCCCCCAGCCCACCCACCTGCTGACTGCAGCCTTGTAGGTGAGCCCAGGCAAAGCCACAGGAACTGCCTGCCAACCACAGAATTGTGGAAAATAATATATCATTACTTTCAGATTCATTACTTTTAAATTTTAGAGTGATTTGTTGCCAAAAACAGAAAATGAATATAGAGGGGATCTGCTTAACTAGAAGAGTCCATGACTCAGAACCTCACCCTCCATATACACCCAAGACCCTGCCTTCCTCATTCTAGAACATGGAGGTTCATTCACAACCCTGTTTACAGTATACTACATCAAGACAACACTGGATTCCCCAGGGCCACTGAGCCCTTCCAAGGCCAAGCCAGGCCAGGCCAGCAGGACCAGACAGCAGAACCCTGAGCTTGAACCTGGGTGTATTCACAGGGTACCCTCCTGCTGGCCCCTCCCTCCCACACTCCGGCTCAGATCTTGTGACCCACCACATAGCGACATGGTTCTCTGGGATGGATTTTCCAACCCAAATGCTTTCAGGCACTCCCACCACTGCCAAGAGGATCCTAACAATGGCATGAGACAGACCTCTTACGTGCCATGACCCTTTTACATCTGGTGAAGCCTATAGACCCCTTCTCAGAATAACATTTACTTAAATGCAAAAAAATAAATTATACAGGAAAAAAATTTAATCAAATAAACAGGCTTACAATGGCGTATTCATTTTCTATTGCTGCTATAACAAATTACCATAGCTTCATGGCGTAAAACAGCACAAATTTATTATTTTACAGTACTGAAGGTCAGAAGTCTAAATTAGGTTGGCAATGCTGTGTTTCTTCTGGAAGCTCTAGGGGAAAACTCATTTCCTGTCCTTTTCCAGCTTCTAGAAGCTGACCAAATTCCTTGGCTAGTGGCTCGCATCGCTCCACCCCTGCCTCCTTCATCACACCTCATACACATCACATCACACTCAACAAATTCCTATTGGTGTGTTAGGTTCCGGGAGTTCAGAGGTTCTAGGAATTAGGGTATGGACATCTGTGAAGTGACATTATTCTGCCTACCATAAAAGGAAACCAATTATATTGAAATTAAGTTATCAAAATATTACAAACCAAGTTTTCAATCTAGTAACACATGTGCTTCCTTACTGACCTGTTAAACAACAAGATCTACTGAAGGGTCTAACCACTGCCATAATTTCAATGTAATGATAAATGTAAGGAGTATTTTAAGATAACTGCAAAAACTTTCATGTGATACGAAAACAGCTACATTTTCTATTAGTGACAAAGTCACAAGTACTAATATTACCTACATTCATCGTTGAAAAAAATGCTAATTAGTCGGGCGTGGTGGCACGTGCCTATAGTCCCAGCTACTCTGGAGGCTGAGGCAGGAGAATTGCTTGAACCCAGGAGACGGAGGTTGCAATGAGCTGAGATCGCACCACTGCACTCCAGCTTGGGTGACCCAGCAAGACTCCATCTCCAAAAAAAAAAAGAAAGAAAGAAAAAAATGCTAAATTTTCAAGAAGTTAGCCAAAATAAATACGCACTTTTTTCCAATCCAAGTTCATAGGTCCTCTGAATTTTCTCCAAGAACCCATGTGAGAACTCCTGGCTGAGGGATTTGGCCCAGAAATGTTTGCATTTTCCTATGGGCGACTGACACCCTAAAAGGTGAGCCACCAGCGGAGGGATTCCAGGCACTCTCACTTGCTGAGGCCCTGCTCCCTCAAACCACAGTGCAGGCTGATAGAGTAACTCACCCACCATACCACACTTGGTAAATGATGCTTTGCTCCTTTCACCCCACCACACTGAGCACAAGGGGTACGGGGCCTGGCAGGAGGGTGGAGGAGACCTCACCTCCTTCTCATTTAATTTTCCTAACTACCCTCTGAGGGAGTTACTTTGATTTCTCTCCTACAAACACGGAGGCCAGCCAGAGGGCTGGGGACTGTCCCAGCTCACCGAATAGGACAGAGAGGTGGGGGAGATCAGAAGAAAGAGGGACAGACAAAGGCAGGTGGGGACTGGAGGGGCAAGCGGGGTGGGGGGCAGAGGTTGGGGGAGACCTTTGCATACAGGGCCAGGGGAGCTGAGGGGACAGAGGGCTACCAGCTGAGGCCTTACCTTGCTCTTACAGTGGATCTTGGCCCCCGAGTTTACCAGGATCTGGAGGATTCGTAAGTGGCCGAACCAGGCGGACAGGAGAAGCGCGTTCATCCCAAACTGGGGGAGAGGACATAGAGGAGGTGAGAAGAATGTGGGAAGGCGTGGCCGTGCCAGTCAGGCCCTGTGCCTTATGATTAAACCAAACAACCAGAAGGAACTATAAGTGCCACTCAGTCCAGGGAGCTCCAAGCTTTAGGAATTTAAATACCAAGATTTTTTGGTTTTTAAATAGAGGCTGATGTACTGTTGCAAACTTTTTAAATTTATTTTTTGCTAAATGAAACTTAAAAATAAAACAGCTGCTGGCCAGGCTCGGTGGCTCATGCCTGTTATCCCGGCACTTTGGGAGGCTAAGACGGGAGGATCACATGAGGTCAGGAGTTCAAGACCAGCCTGGCCAAAATGGTGGAACCCCGTCTCTAGCAAAAATACACAAATTAGCCGGGCGTGGTGGTGGGCACTTGTGATCTCAGCTACTTGGGAGGTTGAGGCAGGAGAATCACTTGAACCCAGGAGGTGGAGGTTGCAGTGAGCTGAGACCCGCCACTGCACTCCAGCCTGAGCGCCAGAGTGAGACTTCGTCTCAAAACAAACAAACAAACAAAAAGGCTGCCATTTACTCTCATCATCATTTCATAAAGAAAGACCATTTTAGAAGAAAAAAATTGTAAGGAACCAATCTTAGAATATATTCTTGGCAAATAAAGCTTCATAACTGGGCATGGTGGTTCACGCCTGTAATCCCAACACTGTGAGATGAGGATCACTTGAGCCCAGGAGTTTGAAACCAGACTGGGCAAAATAGGGGGACCCCCATCTCTACAGACATTTTTAAAAAATAAGCCAGGCGTGGAGGCACATTCCTGTGGTCCCAGCTACTTGGGAGGCTGAGGTGGGAGGATCACTTGAGCTCAGCAGATAGAGGCTGCAATGAGCTGTGATCACACCACTGCACTCCAGCCTTGGTGACAGAGCGAAACCCTGTCTCAAAAACCAACAAACAAAGACAAAAAACAAATGTAGCTTCATGAAAAATACATTGTCCCTGTTTTCTGATTTGCTATGACTGGTGAAGACCTTATCCTGGACCGGTGTTTAAGAATGGACTGTTTAAATCTCCCATAGAGGCTGGGCATGGTGGCTCATGCCTGTAACCTTAACATTTTGAGAGGGACCAAGGTGGGAGGATCACTTGAGCCAGGAGTTCAAGACCAGCCTGGGCAACATAGTGAGACCTGTCTCTACAAAAAAATTAATTAGCTGGACATGGTGGTGCGTGCCTGTAGTCCCAGCTACCTGAGAGACTGAGGTGAGAGGATCATTTGAACCCAGGAGGCAAAGGTTACGGTGAGCCAAAATTGCACTGCTGCTCTCCAGCCTGGGTGACGGAGTGAGAGCCTGTCTCAAAAATAAATAAAAAAAATAAATATCCCACAGAATATCTTCAAAGCAGATAGCTTCAGTCTGCAGCACCACACCACCTCACGAGACATCCTTGCACAGTCAAACACTGGCTTCTCTTAGAAATGTCGGCGGAGCTTGGAGGGCGACAGAGCAAGACTCCATCTCAAAAAAAAAAAAAAAATGAAAAAAGAAAAGGAAGAAATGCCTCCTCGAGCTGTTGAAATCTGCACTCCTGCAATTTCCATCTCACCAACTCTCTGGAGCAACTGAAAATATGTCTGTGGCTCCACTCAGGGCAGCCCCGGACCTGTTTGCAGGGTGCTCTTCCTCCACATCTGCACCGTGCTCCAGGGTCCCCAGAGCCCCTTCAGTGATCTCCACTGCAGTAGGGTTCTGCACTTCCCCCACCTCCCTGGAGTCTTTTCTTCTCTCTGAAGAGCAACCCCAGGCCTCCAAACTCAGCTCTGGGGATACATCAAGAGCCAGCCAGATCCTGGGAATGGTTTTTTGCAGTGCTTTCTTGGGTGTGGCTCCACCAGGAGCCTTTGTGAGGGGTACCAAGAAAAGGGGTCTTAGCGGCTGGCGCCAGAATTCCTCTTAGGGAGGGAACTGTGTTTGAGTAAAAGCCTTGACAAAGGGTTGAGGCAAAAGATGAAACTCAGAGGGAACTCACTAATCAGTAGGCTCCCGAACATCCAAAGAGAGTTGCTCTGCTCTGCTTTAGAAACAGGCGGGAATTTGGAGGCAGGAAGGGGGCGGTGCAGACAAGGACAGCACTGGAGAGAGGGAGGGGAGCAGAGGCTGGGCCCAAGGCAAGGAAAGAACCAAGGGCCTTTAAAGAACAGAATGTCAAAGAGGGGGTTTTAGGATTTTTACATTGTTTTGTGTGTGATATAGGTCCCCTCTATATCCCAGTTTGGAAAGCCATCCCACACTACAAGCCTTCTGTGAATGGAGTCCCAGGGAGAGGCACCATGTTTGGGATGACGCCAGGGTGGAATCAAAGGACTATTTGCAAAATTTCAAGAGGATGCCAAAAGTTGACCAAAAGTAAGAGACAGCAGGGACCACAAGCATTTAAATTCTTCCTCCTGAAATCCTAGGGAAGGTGCTGGACCCAGCAAAGAGCCTCAAATGAGGGTCTATCATCCAAGATTGGGGCATATTTTTTAAAATTTAAAATAAAAAAAAAAAAACAAAAAAAAAAACAAATGAGGGTTTACATCTGGCCTTAACTAGAGCTGAAGAGGCCAGGAGACCCGGCACTGGCTCAGAGCTCAGTGCCTGATAGAATATCAGCAACTGTGGGCTGGCTGCAGGAGGGAGGAAAAAGAACAAGCACCAGCAGAGTCCAGAGGAAGAAGTCCACAGGCGCTCAGGAATAAAAAGGGTAAAGGCTCAGGACTGGGGGAGCGAGAGCCATGGGAGCCAGAGCCTCCTGACAGTGGGGACCCCCGGGATATGTCACAGTCCTAAACCAGCTTTCCCCACATACATAGTTCCTAGGAACTATCCAGGCCAGAGTCCTGTGGCATATCACTAGAGATCTTCCTCCAGCAACAGGATTTCCTTTCTCCAGTATCTCCTGAACCCCATTACTACAGCAGGCAAGTCCACCATGCTGTCTTATTTTTCAAAATGTTATGTATTGCCATTTGCAAAAGAAACAGAGAGGTTTTTGTTTGTTTGTTTGTTTGTGACGGAGTCTCACTCTGTCACCCAGGTTGGAGTGCAGTGCTGTAATCTAGGTTTACGGCAACCTCCGTCTCCCAGGTTCAAGCGATTCTCCTGCCTCAGCCTCACCAGTAGCTGGGATCACAGGCGTGAACTACCATACCTGGCTAATTTTTGTACTTTTAGTAGAGACAGGGTTTCACCATGTTGGCCAGGCTGGTCTCGAACTTCTGATCTCAGGTGATCCTCCCGCCTCGGCCTCCCAAAGTGCTGGGATTACTGGTGTGAGCCACCGTGCCCAGCCAACAGGGAGGATTTCTAAAAGGGCCCCCTCTTACTGTTCTCCCTCATAGCTTCTTTTTTCACTAAACCTCCAAAGGAAGAAGTAACAGCATAGTGGTGACAGTGGGGGTCTTTGTGAGTAGAAAGAGTTGATGCAAGAGGCTCTAGTGTTTCACCAGGGAGCTCAGACTAAGGATCCTAGACGTTCTGCTCCTAAAGGCATCCCTAAATGAGGCCTAAGCAGGTACAGGGAAGAGACAGGATTGGGGAATGGGGAGGTAAGGGTTGCTGCCTCACTTCAACCCCAACTAGTAATCAACCCCCACACAGCGCGGCCTGGGAGCAGAGAGAAGCCGGAACAAAGAAAATTGTTTTCATGGACAACTAAGTCGCTGCAGGGAAGTTTATGGTTTTATTTTTTATTTTAAAATTTTTACCTATTTATTTATTTAGACACCAGTTTATAAGACTGGCTAATTTTTGTATTTTTTGGTAGAGATGGAGTTTCGCCATGTTGCCCAGGCTCGTCTCAAACTCCTGGGCTCAAGTGATCTACCCACTTGGCCTCCCAAAGTACCGAGATTACAGGCGTGAGCCATTGTGCCCAGGCACTTTTTAAAATTTAAATGTAGACAAAGCCATAAGTGTATCCCTTTCAAATGTCATTATTAGATTCAGCCTTTTCCCCAAACCTTGTAGAGATAATTTTACAGACCCCGTTACTCATCAGTGCTCTCTCTCAGCAACACACTGCCTGCCAATTGTTTAACTAAGACTGTTAGTCTTTATCCAAGACTTTGAAGTGTTAGCCAGGGCAGAGCCCTGTGGCATGTCATGAGAGACCTTCCTCCTGGTGCTTTTGCTAATCAGGCCTCTATCAATCCACCCAATTATCTGTTCTACAGCCCTCTCCCTGTTCACGTGCTTTCATGAGGGACTGAAAAGGCTCTCTGAGAACTGAAAGACCCTTGAAAGTGGAGAGCTCTTCATTACTGTATAGGAGGAACATGGAACCAGTGCAGTGTCCCTGGCACCTGAAGCCTTTGACTCCCTGCCACTCTGCACCTGAATGTCTGCATATTAGCAGCAATCTCAGCAACCGGCTCATAGACCCAGAGAGATCTCCAGTGCCCCCCACCACCCTGAGACAGACAGACAGACAGACACGCACACACAGACGTGCCTCTGTGAGGGCCCCTACCGCATCCTCCTCGTCCACAGCAGCCTCGTGCTCCAGAAGCAGACGCACAGCCTGCTCATGCCCTGCACCTGCAGCCCAGTGCAGGGCCACCCTGCCCACCTGCCCGGAGGGAGATGACACTTGTCAGGTGCTGCTGCCACCTGGCTGCCTGGACCACCTCCCACACCCTCCCCCAGGACAGCTGGTCTGCAGGCTGGAAGGGTGTTTGCTGGCTCTGGTCCCCAGCTGGCTGGGCACCCAGCCCCATTCTGCCGCATGCTCCTCTCCTGCATGGCAACCAAAGCCAACATAGTAAAATGACTGGACCCATCTGTCCCCATCTGTCCCCATCTAAAACTCTTCAGTTTCCCATGGCTCTCAGAATAAACTCCTAACCCTGGAGATGATGAGGCGCTGCATGGTCTGGCGTTGCCCACCCCTGCTTCTCAGAAATGCCAAGCAACTTCCCACCTCTAGGCCTTTTCCTGCTGTTGCCCCTGCTGGAAAGCCCATGTGGTCAAGGATTACCCTCCAAGTCCCTGAGAGGCACTGGAGTCCCTGGGTTCTGTCCCCTTCCTTCTCTCAGAATGGGGCTGAAGGGGCCTGATGTACCATCTCATTCTCAGACCACCCTGGCAGTTCAAAATGCCATCCAAGCAGGCCTGGGGGAAGTTGGCCTGTGGCCCCTGTGCCCACTTCTTCCCTCTGTAGTTTTCAGCTTATGAGGGGACAATGAAAGGAAGCACTGGTTTTCTGCGTGGTCTCAGGCAAGCCACATCCCCTCTCTGGAGCCCAGCTGCTCCTTCCTTCCTCAGAGTTTCTGCCCATACTGTTCTCTCTGCCTAGAATACTGTCCTTCACCTAGCTCCTCAAAAATGCCACTGCCGGGAGGGTGAGGCGGCCCACGCCTGTAATCCCAGCACTTTGGGAGGCTGAGGTGGGAGGATAGCTTGAGTCCAGGAGTTTGAGACCAGCCTGGGCAACATAGCAAGACCCCTATCTCTAGAAAAAATACAAAATCAGCCTGGCATGGTGGTGCGTGCCTGTAGTCTCAGCTACTCAGGAGGCTGATGTGGGAGGATCAACTGAGCCCAGGAAGGTCAAGGCTGCAGGGAGCTGTGATTGTTCCACTGCGCTCCAGCCTGGGTGATGTGAGGTCCTGTCTCAAAGAAAAAATTTAAAAAGCCACCTCCTTGGGAGGCTTTTCCCGACCCTCCTGCACATGCTGTTATGACAACTTATCACAGAGAGAATGAATTGTTTGTGGGATGCTTTGTGTAATGTCTGTCCTCTTTTGCCCATCTCCCAGCTTCTGGCTGCTGACCTTTGAGCCTAGCCCTCCTGGCTCTAACTTCTCAGATGGGTCCCAGAAGTTAAGTTTGACCTCTGGAATTGCCAAGCCTGGCTTGGAATCCTGACCCTGACCTTGGGTGGGGGTCCAACCACTCTAAGCCTTAGATTCCTTAGATTCCTGGAGACAATGCAGGCCATGAGGACAGAGCCTGAGCCTCCCTCCAAGTTAACACATGCAAATGTACCTGCCTCTAGCTCAGATGAACTGTTCCCCCTGTGTACTGGCATTATCATGATACTATCCCAGGTGCCCTGATTCAGAGAAGCCAATTACGCACGTGGTTTCTGGCCCTGGTGTTAACCCTCCTCCCAATCAGCTCCTGCATCCTGCTGACGTTGTTCTGGCGGGCGGCCTCGTGGAGCTGCCTCTCCAGAGGAAGCACTATGGGGACAAAATGGGGTGCAGGATGAGGGGGAGGATCCCCCACACTGCAGACAGCAGAGGTAAACAGCCTGTTCCCACTCCTGGACATTGCTGGGGCAGGGGTCTTTCAGCTAGGAATGGGGGCAGAGCGGCACAGCCCTCCTCCCTCTCAAGGTCCGGGTCCTCCCCAGACAGGCTGCTCTTCTTCATTAACTCATCCCACAGCCACGCAACCAGGACGTGGTGAAACCCCGAAGACGGAAGAGCAGGGCAAAGCCATTTGCAGCAGCCTAAATGTGTGCCCCATTATCCAAGTTTCACGTACCCTCCCAAGAGCTGCTCTTGGGGAAGGAAATGAAATTAACTCCCTCTGGAGTCAGTAACCACCTTTTCAGTCTAGTGTAGAAAACAGCCAGGATTTACTGAGCCACCTATTTCGTGCCAGTGCCGGGTGAGGCCAGAAGCACGTTTACCCTACTTCTGTACCTTCCATCTCCTTGCTCCTCCACCCCTTATTCCAACCCCTCTGTTGCCCAGACTGAAGTGCAGTGGCATGATCTTGTCTCACTGCAACCTCCGCCTCCCAGGTTCAAGCGATTCTCCCACCTCAGCCTCCTCAGTAGCTGAGATTACAAGTGTGTGCTACCACACCTGGTTAATTTTTGTATATTTGGTAGAGACAGGGTTTCAACAGGTTGGCCAGGCTGGTCCCCAACTCCTGACCTCAAGTGATCCGCCTGCCTCGGCCTCCCAAAGTGCTGGGATTACGGGTGTGAGCCACAGCACCCAGCCTCTTCCAACACCTCTTGCCCATATCCTAACCAGCTTTCACCTGCCCATGCTGAGGCCACCTCAATTTTCCTTCTATGTGGTCTCTCTCTTCTCTCTGCTCCTCTCACCCTCATCGCTGCACCTTTAGCACAGAGTCTCAGATTAAAGGGAACCTCAGAGCTCCCCCTGCCCACCCCTGTCACACACAGCTGTGGGCTCAGGGTCAGACTGCAGGTTAGTGTCTGAGCCAGGAGGACCCAGGGCCAGATGATCCCTACCGGAGCCCCATGCTGCCGTCAACCTGACGGCTCTTGATTGTGAGGATGTCTAGTCTCCATGGCTAGACTCCAAGCATTTTGGAGGCTCTGGACACACTTGACCCTTCCTGATCCACCCACAGCTCACAGCAGGCCCAAAGGTGGGCACAGGAGGAACCCACAAAACTCTGCCTCTGAGCCAGGCATGGTGGCTCATGCATGCAATCCCAGCAGTTTGGGAGGTCAAGGCAGGAGGATGGCTTGAAGCCAGGAGTTCGAGACCAGCCTGGGCTACAAAGCAAAACTCCCATCTCTACAAAAAAGTTTTTTAAAAAATTAGCCAGGTGTGGCGGCACATGCCTATAGTCCCAGCTATTCAGGAGGCTAAGGCAAGAGGATTGCTTGAGCCCGGGAGTTTGAGGCTGCCAATGAACTATAATTGCACCTCTGCACTCTAGCCTGGGCAACAGAGTGAGACCCTGTCTCTAAAAAGAAAACAAAAACAGGCCGGGCGTGGTGGCTCACACCTGTAATCCCAGCTCTTTGGGAGGCTGAGGTGGATGGATCATGAGGTCAGCAGATCAAGACCATCCTGGCCAACATGGTGAAACCCAGTCTCTACTAAAATACAAAATTAGTTGGGCATGGTGGCACACACCTGTAGTCCCAGCTACTCGGGAGGCTGAGGCAGGAGAATTGCTTCAACCTGGGAGGTTGAGGTTGCAGTGAGCTGAGATCATGCCACTGCACTCCAGCCTGGTGACAGAGCAAGACTCCGTCTCAAAAAAAAAACAAAGAAAACAGAGGTCGGGTGCAGTGGCTCACGCCTGTAATCCCAGCACTTTGGGAGGCTGAGGGGNCAACAGAGTGAGACCCTGTCTCTAAAAAGAAAACAAAAACAGGCCGGGCGTGGTGGCTCACACCTGTAATCCCAGCTCTTTGGGAGGCTGAGGTGGATGGATCATGAGGTCAGCAGATCAAGACCATCCTGGCCAACATGGTGAAACCCAGTCTCTACTAAAAATACAAAAATTAGTTGGGCATGGTGGCACACACCTGTAGTCCCAGCTACTCGGGAGGCTGAGGCAGGAGAATTGCTTCAACCTGGGAGGTTGAGGTTGCAGTGAGCTGAGATCATGCCACTGCACTCCAGCCTGGTGACAGAGCAAGACTCCGTCTCAAAAAAAAAACAAAGAAAACAGAGGTCGGGTGCAGTGGCTCACGCCTGTAATCCCAGCACTTTGGGAGGCTGAGGGGGGCGGATCACGAGGTCAGGAGATGGAGACCATCCTGGCTAATACAGTGAAACCCCGTCTCTACTTAAAAACACAAAAAAATTAGCCAGGAGTGGTGGCGGGTGCCTGTAGTCCCAGCTACTCGGGAGGCTGAGGCAGGAGAATGGCGTGAACCCGGCAGGCGGAGCTTGCAGTAAGCAGAGATCACGCCACTGCACTCCAGCCTGGGCCACAGAGCGAGACTCTGTCTCAGAAAAAACAAAAAAGAAAAAAGAAAACAGAAACAAAAAAAAATATCTGCTTGTATGAGTGATACCAACAATCCCCATACGAATAGATGCCTGTCCCCTCTCCCAAAGTGCTCACACATACTAACACAGACGAATATTTACTGGCCCTTTGCATAGTTACTGCAGGGCAAGTGACCCCACAGCCTTCATGTTTGGTCCAGTATGAATGTCTGAACCCAGCCCCTTTGTGTATCCAGGGACAGGTGATGAGTGTCTTGGTAGGGAAGGCTAAGATTCACTGAGGTGAGAGACAGGCCTGCCATGCAGTTTGCTTTTCTAGATAAATTCCACACAGACTTCTCCAGATGTGAGAGGATCTTGAGCTTTCTGGGGCCTCATGGATACAACCTGTGGACCTCAGAGTCGCTACCCCAGGAGGCAATCACACAGTCCTGGGTTCAACTCTGGGTGAACCACTTCCTAGCTGTGTTAGGCAGTTTCCTCATCTGCAAAATGGTAGTGTGAGCTTCCTTACAAGATTAATATAATGATTAGAATCGAGATATGAAAGCCCCTGGCACAGTATCTGGCATATAATGACCATACCACCGCCACCATCACTATCATCACTATTATTCCTCCAAGGTGAAGGGTCAAATTCTGGTAGCCAAAGAGAGCTGCCTCTTCAGGTGTGAGCTTACAGCGGCCTGGGTTCTAGTACCTGCCCTGCCACTTTCTAGCAGCAGGATCCTGGGCTAGCCATATCCCCCTTGTAGGTCTGTTTCTTCCATTGTAAAATTGGGGGAGGGTGAAGAAAGAGATCTGTATAGTTCCCTTCCTGTCTGGCACCCTGTGTCTTATCTGCAGCTTAGGGGGATTGGCCTGGTTTGTATTTGCAAACAGCCAGGATCCCAGTGGGAAGCCAGCAGACACTACCTAGAGCCAGGCCAGAGAACGTTAAGTTAGAATGAAATCAAGTTCAGTCTCATCTCTTCCATCCACCTCCCACATCCAATACCCACTGAGCTGTCTGAGCCTTTGCCCATGCTGGGTCCTCTGTCCAGAATTCTCTGCCACACACACCAATGCTCCATTGCTACACATTCTTCGCAGGCCCCCTCAAGTGATCCTCCACCCCAGACAGAATCATGTACCTACTCTGAAATAATTAGCATCTTGATTGAGCATTCCCACCCCCAACACATCCCTCAGCTGAATAGATGCAGTGTGCCAGCATTTTGGACACTATAGGTCTCAAAGGAATCCAGTGAGCTGCACTATGCGCATTTGAGGGAGAGCCCCGGGATTCAGCTGTCGGGGTTCGGCCAGGGCTGCAGGATCAAGGACTCACAGTGCAAACACCGACACAATCCTTCTCTCCCCTCTCCCAGACAGTGCAGCCAAAGCTGCCCCAGGCCAGCTGATGCCCACACAGACGCTGCTGCCCGGCCTAGAGGCCCTGGCACTGGGTGCACTCCCTGAGGGAGGCTTAGAGTTGCCCTTCTCCCACCTGTGGCCAGTCAGGCTCCTCCCCTCTGAGTGCGTGCCCCATCCGATGCGGTCTCCACTCGCTATCCAGTCCCAGCATTCCGGGGGAGCTGGGGCTTTCAGCACTTCTACCACCCAATGGCTGCGTGACCTTGAACAACTCATTTGAACACCCTGTGCCTCAGTTTCTCATCTGCCAAATGAAGATAACGTAATGTCCTACCCAAATGGCCGAAGCGAAGATCAAATGACGTGCCTCTCCTGGGTCAAGGCCTGGCACACAAAGTACAGCACGCAGTCAAGTATCGCTATTACCTTTATTATTTGTAGCTAACCTCTCAGCCGCTGCTCCCCGCTCACCTGGCGGGTGGCGCCCCCGAGTCCCAGACGCACCGGCAAGGTCCCCTTGGCCCGGTGCGCTGACCGGTAACCATTCCGCTCGGAGCCACACAGACACCCAAGTCAGAGGTGGCCGTTCGGAGGGCAACAACGTCACCCCTGACACTCCCCAAACGGATGCGGGGGTCCTCTCGGCCTCGGCCCCCGCCCCCCGTCCCCCAGCCAGGCAAACTCACGGCCGTCGGTCTCCCACGCCAGCTCCTCCTGCATCCCGCCGTTCCGCAGCCCCTGCGCGCGCCGGCGCCCGGGTGCGAGGTGTGCGTCCGCTGGGGCGGGGCCCGGAGAGCCGAGAGGAGGGGGCGGTCGCTCCTCCAGATCCCACGCCCCGCCTTCTAGGAGCGCAGATGCAGCGGCCACCCCAGTCCTGGACCAGGATGCAGATCCCTCCTCCTGCTCTCTTAACCTGCCCACCGCTCCGCGCCCGAAGCCGGCGGGTCGGGGCCACGCCGAGTTCCGCAGGTGCCCCTGACCCAGTCTCCTCCCCAGGAGTTCGCCCAGCCTCCCCGGCCCTGGAGATAGATGCGCACAAGGCATCTAGCAGGTTCACCTTCCTCGCGCCTCTCAGGGCGGAGGGATGAGCCTTGGGCCCGCCGCCTCAGGCGCAGAAAGTCAAACCCCAAGGATGTGAGCTGGCGTTTAAGGAACCACAACCTCAGCAGCTCTGCAAGCATATGAAGAGATGGTCGGATTTTTCAGTGTTCAGAAAGATGACAATGAGATATCACTTACATCCATTAAGACTGGCAAAAATTAGAAAGCTGAATAATGCCAAATGTCAGCGGAGAATATGGAGCTGTCGAGCTGGCGTGAGTAGCCTGTGGCTGTCAATCTGGAAAACAGTCTGGCAGTAATGAGGGAAATTATGGGAGAACCCTAAAATCCAGCTCCTTGATATAGATCTCTGAAATTCTCTTGCAGGCCCATAAAGGGACATGTAGGAGGATGTTGGTTGCTGTGTTGCTGTGGTTGCTAAGAGTTGGAGACAATCTAAGCGCCCTTTCTTATGAGAGCGGATGGATAAAATGTGACGCTGTGCAGCACTCAAAGCAAGGGACCCGGTGTATTCGTGGCAACATGGATTTAAACACCTAGTGCTAGGCAGAAAAAGTAAACCAAACCAAATAAAAACTAGAAGACAATATCAATAAAAATATTACAAATGCATTTACATCAAACAACACAGACTTGCAAAGACACATAGAAACAAAAAGATACCCATTAAATACACGAGAATGGGTTGCACTTCAGACCCTTGGGGGATGTCCATGTCCTTTTTGCCTTAAAGGCATTTACAGCTTCTTTGAATTTAGGGATAATGGGGTCTCAGGCATCTCTATCCCAAGGCAAGAAGCCAGAAAAGCCATGATAGGTGTAGTTACTACTTTGGGGATCAAAGGAGGAAGAGCATCTTTCAGTCATTAGTCCTTAAGATATCGTTCAGGAAGCCTTCCTAGAGAAGGAAGTATTTGGAATGGCCTTTGAAAAATAACATGATGATAACAGCTAGCAATTAATGAGCCCTGAGCCAACCCCTCAAAACGGTCTCAAAATAACAATTCCAATATAATAATCAAAGATATGATTCCTTTTTTTTTTTTTCCTGAGACAGTCTCACTCTTTCTTCCAGGCTGGAGTGCAGTGGCATGATCTCGGCTCACTGCAACCTCCGCCTCCCAGGTTCAAGCAGTTCTTCTGCCTCAGCCTCCCCAGTAGCTGGGATTACAGGTGCTCGCCCCCACACCTGGCTAATTTTGTATTTTTAGTAGAGATGGGGTTTCACCATGTTGGTCAGGCTGGTATTGAACTCCTGACCTTGGGTCATCCACCCACCTCAGCCTCCCAAAGTGTTGGGGTTACAGGTGTGAGCCACTGCGCCACCCCTCCCCCCCCTTTTTTTTTCTTTCTTTTTTTTTTTTTAAGACAGAGTCTCACTGTGTTGCCCAAGCTGGAGTGCAGTAGCGTAATCTCGGCTCACTGCAAACGCTGCCTCCCAGGTTCAAGCGATTTTTATGCCTCAGCCTCCCAAGTAGCTGGGACTACAGGTGTGCACATGCGGCTAAGTTTTGTATTTTTAGTAGAGACGGGGTTTCACCGTGTTGGCCAGGCTGTCCTTGAACTCCTGACCTCAAGTGATCCATCCACCTAAGTCTCCCAAAGTGCTGGATTACAGCTGTGAGCCACCACGCCTAGCCAAAGATAATATTCCTGAAAACAGTTTAAATGTTTTTTGTAAAGCTTTTGTCATGTGTACATCCCTCTAGGGGCACAGTGTCACGTTACGGTTTTAGTCACTTGGAATAGTTCTCTATGTGGTTATGCCACCAACTCAACATGAATGGTTTATTTTGTTTTGCTTTTGTTTTTTAGGTATTTTTAAATGTTAATTTTACTTTACAATTATGTAAAATATTTACATGTTTCAAAGTTAAGTGTCTGAAGGTTGTCATAGTCAGCTGTGGTGATGGATGAAGAGGGGACCACTGGCTTCCAGCCTGCTCTCACTCTCCTTCACTCCATATCCAGTTTTTCTTCCCAGCTGCTGAGGCTGCTGACCAACAGTGACCCCAGGCCATCACAGACTTGGCTGCAGACCCAGGGTGTTAGTATCACCCATAGACCTCCCCAGGAGCATATCCTTGTGGTTCCTTTTCAGCAGCTGGACACACTTGGTTTCTCAGATGACTGGCTAAGGACTCCTCTGATCCCCAGCTCCCCTTCTGGTCCTTCCACAACTGTGTAAGGCAAATTACTATCACAGATCCCCTATCCCAGGGGTCCCCAACCCCCAGGCTTCCGACCAGCACTGGTCCGTGGCCTGTTAGGAACTGGACCACACAGCAGGAGAGTGAGCATTACCACCTGAGCTCCGCATCCTGAAAGATCAGTGGTGACATTAGATTCTCACAGAAGGTCAAACCCTATTGTGAACTGTGCATGTGAAGGATCTAGGTTGCACACTTCTTTTTTTTTTTTTTTTTTTTTTGAGATGGAGTTTCGCTCTTGTTGCCCAGGCTGGAGTTCAATGGCACACTGCAATTTCTGCCTCCCAGGTTCAAGCAATTCTCCTGCCTCAGCCTCCCATGTAGCTAGGATTATAGGTGTGTGACACCATACCTGGCTAATTTTGTATTTTTTTAGTAAAGATGGGGTTTCACCATGTTAGTCAGGCTGGTCTCAAACTCCTGACCTCAAGTGATCCTCCCGCCTCAGCCTCCCAAAGTCCTGGGATTACAGGCATGAGCCACCATGCCTGACCTAGGTTGCATGCTTCTTATGAGAATCTAACTAATGCCTGATCATCTGAGGGGGAACAGTTTTATCCCAAACCATCCCCCCACCTCCCAGTCCTGTAGAAAAATTGTCTGCCACAAAACTGGACCCTAGTGCCAAAATGTTGGGGACCAATGCCCTAAACCATAACTTCAACATGATTCTGCTTCCCTCACTGCATCCTGACTAACAAAATAACATTTGTGTTGTTGATGCTTACCCTTATATTGTTTAATTTAATCATATGTTCTCTCTTTACTGCAGTAGCATACTATATACCATCTTCTCACTTTGCCCTCTCCCTTAAAATTCACCTATTTAAGTGTATAATTCAATAGGTTTTAGTACAGTATTGTTCAGAGTTGTATAACTATCACCACTAAATTTTAATATTTTCATCACCCCAGAAAAGAAAGCCCAACCCTTTAGCTATCACCCCCCATGCAGTTTCCCCTCCCCAACCCTCCACACACAGCCCTAGGCAACCACAAATCTACTTTCTTTCTCCATAGATTTGCCTGTTCTGAACATTCTTCTGGCTTTCATTCTGGGAACAATCTGCTACAGAGATCTCTCCGCAGTAGACTGTCAAGATCTTCCTGCGTCCTTTGTACAGCCTCAGAGTCCTCCATTGGGTGGCTTATTCAACCACTCCCTGTTGATGGACATTGGCCCTGTTTCCAGACTTTTATTATTACAATAGAATTACAATGACCAACCTTATGCATGCATCAATTGGTATTTTTACCAGTGCATTTATGGGATCTATTCTTATAAATGGGATTGCTTGGTCAAAGGGTAAATGCACATGTAACTTTGCTAGCTGTTGCCAAATTCTCCTCCATAAGGTCCAGAAATATTTTGCATTTCCATTACCAATGTATGAGGGTGCCTGTTTCCAAGGAGAACATGCTGTAAAACTTGGATTTTTCCCAATCTGATAAGAAATAGTAATTCATTATAATCTTAGTTTGCATTTCTATCATTACAAGCAAAGTTAGTTATCTGTTTCTAGGTTTAAGAGTCATTTTATTTTATTTTTTTTTTCCTGAGAACAATCTGTTCTTATCCCGCTCATTTTTAAAATGATTGTTGGCCTTTTGCTTAAGAGAAATTTTAAAACAGCTTTTTATTTCTTCTTATTAATGTTTGTTCATTACTAAAGAAATTTTAAAATATAAAGAAGGGGCCAGGCCCAGTGGTTCACGCCTGTAATCCCAGCACTTTGGGAGGCCAAGGCGGGTGGATCACGAGGTCAGGAGATCGAGACCATCCTGGCTAACATGGTGAAACCCCGTCTCTACTAAAAAATATATATATATAAAATTAGCCGGGTGTGGTGGAGGGAGCCTGTAGTCCCAGCTACTCAGTAGGCTGAGGCAGGAGAATGGCGTGAATCTGGGAGGCGGAGCTTGCAGTGAGCCAAGATGGGGCCATTGCATTCCAGCCTGGGTGACAGAGCGAGACTCCGTCTCAAAAATAAATAAATAAATAAACACAAAGAAGGAACAAAATACAATCAATCTACTGGAAGACGCCACCATGAATCACTTGTTATATACTGCGCTAGCCCTTTTCTAACAAAAGAAAAAAATATACACACACACACCACACACACACAAGAGTGGTAAATATTTGCTGGTCTTGCATCAGCACTTGGGAGCCAGAATGGCACTGGTTTCCTCTCTGCTTAGACCAATCAGCTGCTTGAGAGGAGGGAGGGGGTAGCAGAAGTCCCCAGCCAAGTGGGGTCAGGGGTAGCCAGTGGGCAGCTCCTGGAGAGGTGCTCCAACTGAGTGGGCAGTTTGATTGTGGATAGGAGTGGCAGCCCCCTGCAGAACTGCTTACCCAGTGGGGGAAGGAGCAGCAGGAGCACAGGACTAGGAGACCTGAGCTCCAATCCAGATCTGTGCTGCCCAGCTGTGGAAGTGGACAAGTCCCTTCCCTCTCTCCATAAGGAAATAGGCCTGGATGTTCTTTTAGGTCCCTGGCCCCTCAAGCATTGGATTGAGAGGTGATGAATAATCCATTAGAGGAAGAAAGCATTAACCAAAGGGAGACAGGGCCAGGTTATTTTTCAGGCCCCTGGGTACCCTCTAAACCAGCGGTTTCCAATCTTTTTAGCACCATGGACCGGTTTCCTGGAAGACAATTCTTCCATGGGTTGGAGTGGGGCCACTGGAATGGTTTCAGGATGAGACTGTTCCACCTCAGTTCATCAGGCATTAGATTCTCATAAGGAGTGCAGCAATCTATTGCATGTGGGGACAATAGGGTTCACGCTCCTATGAGAATCTAATGCCTCTGCTGATCTGACAAGAGGCAGAGCTCAGACGGTAATGCCTGCTGCTCACCTCCTGCTGTGCAGCCCCATTCCTAACAGGCCACAAACCCGCACTGGTCCCACAACTGGGTTGGGGACCCCTGCTGTAAACTCACAGACCTTAGATTCCACCCACATCTCCCAGCACTTGTGTATCCATGTCTTTCTGAGTTCAGTCCTAGCTCTGCTGTGTGACCCCATGCAATCACTAAATCTCTCTGACCTTCAATTTATTTATCTGTGGATGATCCTTTATTTATTTATTTATGTATTTATTTATTTTGAGACGGAGTCTCGCTCTGTGGCTCAGGCTGGAGTGCAGTGGTGCAATCTTGGCTCTCTGCAAGCTCTGCTGCCTCCCGGGTTCATGCCATTCTCCTGCCTCAGCCTCCCAAGAAGCTGGGACTACAGGTGCCCGCCACCACACCTGGCCAATTTTTTTGTATTTTTAGTAGAGACGGGGTTTTACCATGTTAGCCAGGGTGGTCTCAATCTCCTGACCTCGTGATCCGCCCGCCTCGGCCTTCCAAAGTGCTGGCATTACAGGCATGAGCCAACGCACCTGGCCGAATGATCCTTTTTTAATAGGCTTATTTCAAAATGCCTAGGCCTAGGCACACAGTGAGTGCCCTAGTGTGGTGGTGGTGATTATCCTCCAGCTCTCCACCTGCAACCTGTACTAGCCCATGTAATCATACTGACAACTCTATGAGGCAAATGCTAGAATATGGAAGCTCCACTTTACAGAGGAGGCACGTGAGGTTCAGAGAGGTTAATACTTCACTCAGGGACACACAGCAAGCTGTGGAGAGTTGAGAATGGCCTCTCCAAGTGTGACTGTCTCCAAATGAGAAACGGGTGATTCCCATGGCATTGAACCACGTGCTGGGTCCCCAGCCAGGCGATGGCTGAAGGTGAGGTTGGAGGACATCCTTCAGTCCAACCACCCGGCCAGTCCGCTGGGACACCCCAATTCTAGAGGGTGACTTTCTCGCCAGGAAAGAAAGCAATTTGGCGGAAAGCCTCAGAAAACAGCGCAAACAGGCTGGGCGTGGTGGCTCACTCCTGTAGTCCCAGCACTTGGGAAGGTCAAGGCAGGTGGATCGCTTGAGCCCAGGAGTTCGAGACCAGCCTGGGCAAAATGGTGAGCCCCACCCTCCACCCCTCCCCCCCCCACACACACCCACTGTCTCTACAAAAAAAAATTAAAGAAACAAAAGAAAAACTAGCGCAAGCATGTAACCTGACGCAGAAGATCCAGGTGAGAGGGACTAGGAGCGTATGGGCGCCCGGTTTCCCTGAGCCTGGCTTGTCGCCCTTAGCGTTCTCCCGGAACTCCGAGGGGGGTGGGCAGAGGACTCTGGGCCTCGCTGCAGTTTCGCTTATCGACACGCGGGGGAGCAAGAGCCGGCGAAGAGCAGCCGTAAGTACCGTAATTCCCTCCCATCTGTCCCCACGACGGGCACGACAGTGATGGAGGCCAGAGGGGCGCGAGGAGTTAGAGGCTAGGGGTTACAGAATGTAGTCTAACCTGAGATGGGCTGGATCCGCCGATGACAGGGGAGGCTCCGCGCAGACAAGCAGAGTACCCACATGCTGAGTTTCCCAAGTGGCTCCTCCACGCTGGGCTTTCTGCTATACTATTTTCTGAGGCTTCCCCGAAGATTGCCAGTAAGGGTACGTGAATGCCAGGCTAAAGACTTGGGCCATGGGGACGGGGTGAGAGAGGAAGATACGCGGTGGTAAAGATGTAAGTAAATGTGGGGTTAAGTGGCAGTTTAATTCCCAGACAGCCTCGGGCCTTTCTAAAGAGGGAAAAGATGCAACAACCTTCGCAAAGAAAGTAGGGAATTACTATGGATTCCCGTTAGAGGAATGCGCATTTTAAAAGCTGCAGGAAGGGGCAATATTTAACCCAAATGAACTTGAAAAGGTCTTTTTTTTTTTTTTTTTTTTT